>NC_138376.1:52194032-52282882 GCF_054177405.1 Leptonychotes weddellii
GTAGCCATGAAACCATCACCACAATGATGAATATATTCATCATCCTGCAAAGTTCCCTTGTGCTCATTTCTTAATCCATCCCTCCCATCACCCTCCACATCCTTGATCCCCTTATCTGCTCATCCCCTATACCACTGATCTCCTGTCCCTGTGCATTAGTTTGCATTTCATAGAACTGTGTATGAATGGAATCACACAGCATATACTTTTTCATTTGGCTTCTTTTACTCTGTACAACTATAAAAAGATTCATCCATGCTACAATGTATCAATAGTTAACTCCTTCATATTACCAAAGAGTATTTTGTGGTATGGATGTGCCACAGGTTGTTTTTGTTTTTATTTATTTGCCTGTTGACAGACATACGGGTTGTTTCCAACTTGTGGCTATTACAGATGAAGCAGCTGTGAACATCTGTGTACATATGAACTTCACTTTTTTTTTTTTTTGATACCTGAGGGGAATGACTGGATCACATGGTATGTATACATTTAACTTTTCAAGAAACTGCCAAATTATTTTTCAAAGTGGTTGCACCATTTTACATTCTCACTAGAGTGTGTGAGAGTCCCAGTTACTCCACATCCTCATCAACACATGGTGTGGTCAATGTTTAATTTTAGCCATTCTCATAGATAGTAGTATCTCACTGTGCTTTTAATTTGCATTTTTCTAATGACTAATGATGTTGACTATCTTTCATGTGCTTATTTGCCATGCATAATCTCTTTTTTGGTGAAATATATGTTCAAATCTTTGCCTGTTTTTAAAACTGTTTATTTTCTTACTGTTGAGTTTTGAGAGTTATTTATATATTCTGCATACAAACCCCTTCTCAGATGATTTATGATTTATGAATTTTCATAATTGTGATTTATTATTTACAATATTTTATATTTATGATTTATAAATATTTTATCCCAGTCTGTGGCTTATCATAATGTTCATTCTCGTAATAATGTGTTTTGAAAAACAGAACTTTTAATGTTGATAAAGTCCATCCAATTCATTAATTTGTTCTTTCATGGATCATGCTTTTGATGTTATATCTAAAATCTTTGCCTAACTCAGGGGTGCCTGGGTGGCTCCACTGGTTAAGTGACTGACTCTTGGTTTCAGCTCAGGTCATGATCTCAGGGTTTTGGGATCGAGCCCCCCTCCCCCCCCACCCCACTCCCGCCCTGTCAGGCTCTGCACTCAGCATGGAGTCTGCTGGAGGATTATCTCCCTCTCCCTCTGCTCCTCTCCTTCTTGTGAGCACTCTCTCTTTCCCTCTCGCCCTATCTCTCTAAAATAAACTCTTAAAAAAAAAAAGATCTTTGCCTAACTCAAAATCACAAGAGTTTTCTCCTCCTCTCTACAAGTATTATAGTTGTAGGTTTTAGGTTTATGATCTATTTAGGTGATGATCTATGTTGAATTAATTTGTGAGTATGGTATGAGAGACTGACTGTACCACCCAAGCACTCCTGAAGTTATTTTCTTTGTTCTTTTTGCATATGGATATCCAATTGTTCCAACCACAATATGTAAATGGATATGCAATTGTCCCAGAACAACTGCATTGTCTTTGCACCTGTCAAAAATAAGCTGCCGAATATGAGTGGGTTTATTTATGAACATTCTCCTCTGACCGGCTGGTTCACTTGGTGATCTTGATGCTAACACTGTCCTACTTACTGTAGCTTTATAATAATTCTGGTAGTCAGGCAGTGTTAGTTCTCTTTGTTCTTCTTCACCAAAGTTGTTTTGACTGTTCTAATTCCTTTTCCTTTCCATATGAGTTTCAGATGCACTTGTCCATTTTAGCAAATTTTGATTGGGATTGCATTAAATCTATATATCAATTTGGTGAGAACTGACAAGCTTAACAAAATCGAGTCTTCTAAACCCACGAATATGACCTAGCTCTTCACTTACTTAGAGTTTTAATTTTCCTCAGCAATGTTTTCATTACTTAATTCTTGAATCAATACTAACATTTAATGTTTGTGTCCTAGGTCTTCTCCATAGGTGGGGGGAAAAAAAACTCAGAAAATTTATTAAATTTCCACAGAAATATAGCCCTCTCCCCAAATCACTCGACCTTCAAACTCCTGTTCCCTCACACACTGCAGAAAAAATAAACATTTCTATTTTTTTCGTTTTATGTATCAAACATGCCAAACATATGAAGAAACTAAAATCTAATACATATGGTTTTCCTAAATTGACACAATGGCCTTATATCTATCTATAAAGTACTAAAAATAGTACTCTGTTCTTTCTTGGTATTTCCTTAATATTTTTCAGCTCCTAAATTGCTTTTGCACAGAGCACTAAATTTTCAAATCTGCTAAACACTGGTAAACAGACCCCATCTCAGCCTCGTGTGTCCTCTTGAAAATGCGTAAGTTGTGCCCTGCGTGCATCAGGTGCCAAAAACTTCTTGATAAGCACCAGGTAGTAACTGAAATGAAGACCACGTGTAACAAGCAAGCAGCGGCGTGAGGCTGTGCAGGGCCAAGGGACAAGCTCACAGTCAAAAGAGGAGGACAGACAATAAACGAACAGAAGTTAAGAATGTTTTTTAAAATAGGAATGGAGAAATCGCCATTAAGGAGAATAATAAACCACAACTGTAAGACCATTAGCATGAGGGAATTAAACATGGCCAAGCACGAATTGTGGCAGGCTTTTCACTTAAGCTGGGCCACGAAAGACATGTAGGATTTGGCCCGCAGACTTCAGAATAGCCTCAGGTTCTAGGTAATGAGATGAATCCAAGAAGCAAAACTTCACATTTCTGTGCAAGTTTCTTGCTAGAAAATGCAGGTTTGGCTTAACACATTTCAAACTCCTGAGAACAGCTCAGAGATAACACTCAGTGGTGTCTGATTTTTTTCAGAGACTTGGGCGTTCAAAGGTGAAGGCGTGACTATACGAACGCAGGATTATGTTTCCGAGTATGCTGAATTAAAAAAAAAGAAGTCTGTCGTTTAAGTAGTTTAATACTCTGGAAAGATCCAGTGTCCCCGCCATGTGTGCGTTGCTCTGAGAGTGAACGTGGAATGCTTCATCAGAGTTAGACACACGGCCCCTCGTACACCATCACTGTACCACACAGAATGTGCCAGACATTTCAAAGGAAAAGAGCACAGCTATTTACACAACTTCTTCATTTCACCTCTGGGAGCTATCCTTTGTTCTGTGTCCTTTCCACTCAATCTATGCTCTTTAAGGATTCCTTGGCAGCCACCTTCTTTTCTGAGAAGGGTGCGGAGGGAGAGATGACAATGACTGTTACTATTAAAAGTAAAAACACTTCCACATAACTGAAATATTCTCAGTATTTAAAAGTTCTGTTACTTTCTTAACACAAAATAGTAGTCATGTACCAGGCATAAATTCAAGTGCCTGGTGTGAGCCCCAATCTAAGACAGAGGACTAAAGCACTAGATAGGAAGACAAAGAGGAAGCAATTCACATAGTTCTAAGAGTTACCACATTACAACTAGATCCCCAAAGCATTCTCTTCCTATTTATTCAATGCCAAAGTCATAACCTGTCCTTTATTTCTCCCACCATGACCTCAATTAAATAGACTGGCAGAGCAATGTTAACCAGCCAAAATCGTGGGCAGAGTGATTTCCACAGACCCACCAGCTACAAAGGACACAAAAGAAACATGTGGTACATCTCCACGCTCCTCCTAAATGCCACTTAAACTATCCCGGGGCAGGGGTGCCTGGCTGGCTTAGCTGGTTAGGCATCTGAGCCTTGATCTCAGCTCAGGTCTTGAATTCAGGGCTGTAAGTTCAAGCCCTGCGATGGGCTCTACTCTCCAATGCTGTGGAGACTACTTTAAAACAGCAACAGCAGCAACAACAACAACAACAGCAGAAACTATCCCAGGGCAGGTGGTGGTTATCTTCATCTTCTCCAGGAAAAGGAGGGAAGCAAATGACTACTTACTTCCCCTCCCCATGTCTGGTGACCCTTTCCAACAATCAGCTCCTGGTTTTTTTAGCCAACTATTTTTTTCTGCAGCTTTACATCCTTTTGGTCCCTCCGTGGGGGGATAGCTAAGAGCCAGCTCCAGGGACTGGAATACTTCATGAGATCATACACAGGTGATCATCAGAATGCCCTTAGAGTGGGCGCCTGGGTGGCTCAGTTGGTTAAGCGACTGCCTTCGGCTCAGGTCGTGATCCTGGAGTCCTGGGATCGAGTCCCACATCGGGCTCCTGGCTCAGCGGGGAGCCTGCTTCTCCCTCTGACCCCATCCCCTCTCATGCTGTTTCTCTCTCTCTCTCTCAAATAAATAAATAAATTAATTAAAAAAAAAAATTAAGAATGCCCTTAGAGTAAAACAGAAAAAGTTAAACAAACGCCTTTAGCTTCCTTCAAGACATGCCACTAAGGTGAAATTTTGTCTTATTTTTTTTCCGAAGGGAAATGAATAAGGTTGTTGATCTTATGAAATTTAAAATGCTATAGGCAACCTCAAGGAGAATTACAATAAAGAATGACACTCGGTATTCTGTTTTTGTTTTTGTTTTTTTAACATTTCAGTGGGAAAGAAAAACACCCTAAATCCAACAGGATCCAGTAAAACTGAAGACACAAAAGAAAGAGCAGGACAAATATAAGGAAGGAATACAGAAATGATGGCCCGGAGCCGAGGGTCCTTTGCCAATCTCACTGTCCATAAACATTTGATATTTCCAATGCAGAAACTACATTATATAATCCAACATACCCATAAAATTCCTTGGGAACAAGTTTGAAAATTAATGTCATATCTGTGCTTTCTCTTTCTTGCATCTGCCTCCTAACAATTTTAGCATCCATTTCCCTCAACTCATTGACCCTTAGCTCAATGCTATTCATTCCAGTGTCCTTCACATATCTTTATATTGCCTTGGATCTTTTTTTTTGCATGATCTCCATATACCCCCATTCCCGCAGCATGAACTTTTGAGGTGCATAAAGTTATCTAAGAAGTCTAGAAAGCAGAAATGTTCCTAATATTATATTCTAAACCCATCTATGTCATTGGGTAGAAGATCAAGTCTAACATTTCTTCCATACCTGCTGTATTTTTTCACTAAACATCTATCACATCATGTGTGTCTGGTGCTGTGCTAGGCCCTGAGCAAGGCTGACAAGGTTCGCCTACCAAGCCAACACCCCAGGAGAGAAAATGCAATGACACATGGAATTGCAAAATTAGTTACTTAACTTCTATGCTAATAAGGGCTGTAAGGGAAGTAGACAGCGCTACAGGAGCAGGCTGCAGAGGATCTGACGTGATCTGGGAGCTGCTGAAGTTTCCTGGAGGACATCAGCATGAGCTAAGCCTAAAGCCTGAAGCAGTAACCAATGGAGACAAGAAGACCAAAAATATTCCAGGAAGAAAGGAACTCAGGTGCATGGACCCCAAAAAGGAACATTCCCCTGCATTCCTTAATTGAAAAAAAAAAAAAGATCTATTGTGGCCAGTGGATATTAGGAGTCAAGTTTCTCACTGTTGGAGTAAGGATTTACAGCCAGAAAGTAAGGAAGTGCTCAAAAACAAAAGCAAATAAAAAGCTGCACACAGATGGGGGCATGTAAAAGACACACAGGAGGCAACTGAAGGAGCTCCGATTGGCCAAAGCTGGAAAACGTGAGCAATAAATTAAGGAGTGTTGGATTATACCCTAAAGTATAAAGTAAATACTAAATACTAATATCACCTGAAATACATAAATGATTGAATAAGTAAATGGACAATAGACAAATCTCCCATTCAGAAGCATTCCAAAAAATTTATGTAGATAACCCCCCAACAGGGAGGTGGAACACACTCCTTAGGTATGAGCTGCACACAGTAACTTCCTAGGAAGTTCGGAGTGAGGGAGGTGCTTTACAGTAAAGAGATCTGATGAGACGAATGATCAAGGTTAGCATCAACATTGATAAGTCATGTTGATAGTATGTATCCTTTTTGTGATGTACCAAGAAAGGTTACATCTGTAGTCTTTTCTAATACCATTCTTCAATAAAAGGAACTGGGGCTCCTTGGAGAAATGTCAGTTTCTAAGAGTGGGGCAGAACAGACACCAGGTGAGCCTGAAGTATCTTATAGCACCAGAAAGTAAGGAAGCGTTAAAAAACAAACAAAAACCTCAAGCAAACCCACACTGGTGGAGGTATGTCAAAAGGACACAGCCAACTGAAAGAGCTCCAATGGCCAGAACCAGAACAACTTGAGTTATAAAATAATGTTGATTCTCTATACCCTTGACATGATGTTATGAATGTAGCACTTACCACTGTGGTCTTCTTCCTGAAAACCCATAACCCCACAGTCTACGCATGAAAAACATCAGACAAATTCCAACAGAGGGGCCTTCTATAATACACCTAACCAGGGCTCCTCAAAACTGTCAAGATCATCAATAACAAGGAAAATCTGAGAAACTGTCACAGCCAAGAAGAACCTTAAAAAACATGACAACTAAATGTAATGTGGTATCTAAGATGGGATCCTGAAACAGAAAAAGACCATTAGGTACAAACCAAGAACATCTGAGTAAAGAATAAACTTTAGTTAATACGGGTTCATTAATTCTAATACACGTACTATACTAATGTAAAATGTTAATAAAAGAGGAAACTGGGTATGGAGTATAGGGAACTTTCTAGTATCTCCTCAGTTTTTCTATAAATCAAAAACTGTTCTCTTTTTTGGAGAGGGAAGATGGGACAGTAAGAAATGGGGGAAGATCCTGTGCTCACCACCTCCCAGGGACAAACGGCAACTACATGTACTGCAGCTCACTCTGAAAATAACCTGAAGTCTGGGAGAACTGACCTTCTGCAGCTAAAGTCATAAGAAGTCCACGTCGAATAGAGTAGGAGGGGCAGAGATGCAGCTGGGAGTGAAACCTCCAGCGTGGCTACCCACAAGCAGGAGGGACATCACAAGCATGAGCAGCAAAAGGATCAAGCCCCACACCAGGAATGCCCAGCCCTGGGGACCTACACTGGGAAGGTAAGTCACCTTAATGTCTGGCTTTAAAAGTCAATGGGACTGAACTCCAGGAGAGCCAGAGGGGCTACGGGAAACCAAGTCTCTGCTTTAAAGAGCTAGCACTGTATCACTCTGCATGAGACCCAGTACAGAGGTAGCAGTTTGAGAAGCATCTGGGTTGCACAGGACGATTTACTAATTTTAATACCTGTGCCACAGAGGCAGGGATCTGTGGGAACTTTCTCCAGGAACAGAAGCGCTGGTGGGCACCAATTTTTTTGCTCTCCTTCAGCCCACATAACCACTTGCACATGTAACATTAAACAGGATAGACCACATATTCGACCACAAAATAAGTCTCAATAAATTTAAGAAGATTGAAATTATATCGTTCATCTTTTCCAACCAGAAATCAATTACAACAAAAGAACTAGAACACAAATGTGGCACTAAAAAGCACAATACTAAACAACCAAGGGGTCAACAAAGAAATCATAGAGAAAAACAAAAAATACCTGGGACAAATGGAAATGGAAGCACATTGGTTCAGAATCTTTGCAACACAGCAAAAGCAGTTCTAAGAGAAAATTTACAGCAATGGAGGTCTGTCTTAAGAAACAAACAAAATCTCAAATAAACAATCTAAACTTACAACTAAAGGAGCTAGAAAAAGAGCAAATGAAGCCCAAGGTTGGTAGAAGGAAAAAATAATAAAGATCAGAGGAGGAATAAATGAAATAGAGACTAAAAAAAAAAAAAATAGAAAAGATCAATGAAACTAAGAGCTAGTTCTTTGAAAACGTAAACAAAATTGATAAACCTTTAGCCCGACTCAGGGAAAAAAATACTCAAATGAAGTCAGAAATGAAAGAAAAGAAACACACTCAAAATACACCAAACAAATACAAGGAATTATAAGACTACTACAAAAAAATTATATACCAACAAATTAAACAACCTAGAAGAAATGGATAAATTTCTAGACACACATGATCTTCTGTGACAGAATCAGGAATAGAAAATCTGAACAGACCCATTACTAGTAACAAAATTGAATCAACAATAAAAAAAAAACAACCTCCCAACAAACAAAAGTCCAAGACCAGATGGCTTCACAAGTGAATGCTACCAAACATTTGAAGACAATAACTATCCTTCTCAAACCATTCCAGAAAATAGAAGAAGGAGGAATGCTTCCAAATTCGTTCTATGAGATCAGCATTACCCTGATACCAAAACCAGAAAATGACACTACAAAAAAAGAAAACTACAGACCAGTATCTCTGATAAACATAGATGCAAAAATCGTCAACAAAATGTTAGCAAACCAAATTTAAAAAAACATTAAAAGTATCATTCATCACAATCAAGTGGGATTTATTCCAGGATGAAAAGATGGTTCAATATAGGCAAACTGATAAACATGATACACCACATTAACAAAAAGAATAAAAATCATATAGATGTAGAAAAACCAACAAAATTCAATATCTCTTCATGACAAAAACTCTCAACAAAATGGGTATAGAAGAAACATACCTCAACATAATAAAGACCATACATTACAAACCCACAGCTAACATCAAACTCAAGGATGACAAGGTGAAAGCTTTTCCTCTAAGATCAGGAACAAGACAAGGATTTCCATCCTCACCACTTTTATTCAATATAGTACTAGAAGTCCTAAACACAGCAACCAGATGAAATAAAAAGCATCTGATTGGTAAGGAAAAAGTAAAACCATCATTATTTGTGGATAAAATGATATATATAGAAAACCATAAAGATTCCATAAAAAAAAAAACCTGTTAAAATAAATGAATTCAGTAGAGTTGAAGGTTAAAAAAAAATCAATAGATGAAAATCTGTTGCATTTCTATACACTAATAACAAACTAGCAGAAAAAGAAATTAAGAAAAAATACCATCCACAATTGCATCAAAAAGAATAAAATACCAGGGTGCCAGGATGGCTCAGTTGGTTGAATGTCTGCCTTCGGCTCAGGTCATGATCTCAGGGTCCTGAGATGGAGCCCGACGTCAGGGTCCCTGCTCAGCAGGGAGTCTGCTTCTCCCTCTCCCTCTGCCCCCACACCCCCACCCCGCTTGTGCGTGCTCTCTCTCAAATAAATAAAATCTTTTTTTAAAAAAAAAGAATAAAATATCTAGGAATAAACTTAACCAAAGAGGTGCAAGACCTATACTCTGAAAACTAGGATATTGTTGAAATAAAAGATGACACAAACAAATGGAAAGATACACCATGTTCATGGACCAGAAGAACTGTTAAAATGTCCATACTACCCAAAGCAATCTACAGATTCAGTGCAATCCCCATTAAAATACCAACGGTATTTTTTCACAGAACTAGAAAAGATAATCCTAAAATTTGTATGGAACCACAGAAGATAGCCAAATTCCCAAAAAAATCTTAAGAAAGAAGAACAAAGTTGGAGGTATCACAATCCCAGATTTTAAACTATGTTACAAAAGTGTAGTAATCGAAACAGTATGATACTAGCACAAAAACAGACCCACAGATCAATGGACTAGAATAAAGAGCCCAGAAATAAACCTTTGTCAATTAATCCATGAAAAAGGAAGCAAGAATATACAATGAGGAAAAGACAGACTCTTCAATAAATGGTGTTGGGATAACTGGACAGCTACATGCAAAAGACTAAAACTAAACCACTTTCTTATACCATACATAAAAATAGTCAAAATGGATTAAAGACCTAAATGTGAGACTTCAAATCATAAAACTGCTAAAAGTAAACATAGGCGGTAATCTAGTGGACATCACCCTTATAACATTTTTCTGGATATGTCTACCCAGGTGAGGGAATCAAAAACAATGGGGACTACATCAAACTAAAGGGCTTTTGCACAGCAAAAGAAACCACAGACAAAATGAAAAGGCAAACTAGTGAATGGGAGAAGATATTTGCAAAGGATATAACCAATAAGGGGTTAATATCCAAAATATATAAAGTTGTCCTACAACTCAACACCAAAAATAAACCAAACAATCTTATTTAAAAATGGGCCGAGGACCTGAATAGATATTTTTCCAAAGATGACATACAGACAGCAGACACATGAAAGATACTCATCATCAGGGAAATGCAAATCAAAACCACAATGAGATACCACCTCACACACATCAGAATGGCTAGTATCAGAAAGATAAGAAATAACAAGTGTTGGAGAGGATGTGGGGAAAAGGCAACCCTTGTGCACCATTGGTGGGAATTTAAGTTGGTACAGCCACGTGGAAAATAGTAGGGAGGTTCCTCAAAAAACTAAAAATAGAAGTACCGTACAAACCAGTAATTTCACTTCTATATTTACTGGAAGAAAATAAAAAGACTAATTAGAAAAGATATATGCACCTCTATGTTTACTGCAGCATTAATTATAATAGCCAAGATATGGAAGCAACCTAAGTGTCCACCAGTAGACGAATGGATGAAGAAGATGTGGTATATATACAATGGAATATTATCCAACCATTAAAAGAAAGAAATCTTGTCATTTGTGAGATTATGGATGGACCTAACAGGTAATACACTAAGTGAAATAAGTCAGAAAAAGACAAACACCTTATGATTTCACTTCTATGTGGAATCTAAAAACCAATCAACCAAATAAAGAACAGACACAGACTCATAAATACAGAGAAAAAACTGGTAGTTTCCAGAGGGGAAGGGAGTAGGGAGGGGGGTGAAATAGGTGAAGGGGATTAAGAGATACAAACTCCCAGTTATCAAATAAGGCACAGAGATGAAAAATACAGCATAGGGAATACAGCCAATAACACAATATATATTAACACTGTCTGGTAACAGATGGTAACTACACTTATCATGGTGAGCATTTTATGTTTATACTTGTTGAATCACTATGCCATACAACTGAAACTAATGTATGTCCACTACAGTTCAATTAAAAATAAAAATAAAACTGATCTAAGAATACAGTCCATTATTAAAAAAAAAAAGAATTTAAGTTTCTAAGGCAATCATTCCTTTTCCATCCACCCCTGTGAGGTATGATGCAGACTATTCTCTAGCTTGGGGGTCAATTTTTCTCTCACTTTTTGTGCTCTTATTTATCATGCAGACCAGAGGAGCATGGCGCCAAATGTGGTCCTGCAGGAAAGTTTGGTTTGGCCTGCATAGAGATGTTGTGTTTTAAATTGAGATATGTTAAAATGCAAAGATTTCTGGCCTCTCTGAAAATTCGGCAAGCTGGGCTAGCATTCCATATGGCAAAAGTGGTGCTGCAAGGCCGTGTACCTAGCCCTCTGCTGTCGTCCACGGTCCCCCACCGCTCCCATCACAGCCCCAAAGTTGAGTCTCAGTGTTAGTCACCATGATTACTAGTTGGTGCTGTCACAGGAGGTATCCTTATCTCTAAAGTGGGAAACTGAGAAACACACTAAATGGGCCATGCATTTTGAGAAACAGGGAGGCAACACTGTTGTATGTATGGAAATGAGAAATGTTCCTGTATATTTAATATGCAAAGTATGTATACAGAAGACACCATTTGAAACATAGGAACTATAAGAAATCTATGAAAAAGTAACAAAAACCTTAATAAGTGAAATAAATCAGGTCGTCGTTTCAGTCCTTTAAGTTTTAATACCAATTAAGTAACCGCTTATACATGGCCAACTTAAGTATGCTACATGCTTAAAAGCATATGAATTTGTGAATCCTGGTATAGATTGTCTGGGAGGAGCTAGCTTGGGCTCTGCTTATTATAAAGCTATAGTAATCAAGACAAGGTGATATTAATGTAAAGACAGGTAAATAAGAAAGATCAGAGTTCAGAGGGAGTTCTTCCCACAGATGGCTGGGGTTTTTTTTGTTTTTTTTTACTAAGATGCTAAGGCAATTCATTGGGGGGAAAGGACATGGTTTTAACACACAATGGTGGAAGAATGTGGCATCTATGTCAAAAAAAAGAGAGAGAGAAAAAAAGAAAAAGAGAGAAAGAGAAAGAGAAAAAGAGAAGAAAGAAAGAAGAGAAGAAAGAAAAGAAAAAAGAAAGAACAGAACTCTAATCCCTATGTCTCACAAATGCATAAAAACTCAAAATGGAATCATGGACCTAAATACAAAACCTGAATTTATACAACTTGTAGAAGAAAATACAGGAGAAAATTTTTGAAGTCTTAGGGCAGGTGAAGATTCCTCAGATAGTACCTAAAAAATTCAAACTTTAAAAAAAAATTCAGAAATTGAACTTAAAATTTTCTAGTCTCCCAAAAGATACTGTTAACAATTTTTTTTAAAAGTAAGTCACAGACTGGAAGGAAACATCCCAATACATATCCCTGACAAATAGCTTATATTCAGAATACACTGAATTCTTACAACTCAATAAAAAAAGTCTAAAGGATGAATAGCATCAACCACTGTTAACATTAAATGATTAAAAAATGGGTCAAAAGACTTAAACAGACATTTCAAAGAAAAATGAACAAACAATTAGCATATGAAAAGATGTTCTCCATTAAAAATAAAAATCAGCAAATTAAAGCCAGCAATTAAAATCACAAGATACCATTATACTCCCACCAGAATGGCTAAAATTAAAAGACTGACAATACCAAGTGATGATGAAGATGTGGAGTAACTGGGTCTCTTATACATTCCTGGTGGGAGGCTAAAATGGTACAACCACTCTGGAAACCAATGTGGTAGTTTCCTACAAAGTAAAAAAAATATATACTTATCATATGACCCAGCAATTCCATTTGTAGGTATTTACCCAAGGGAAAGCAAAGCCTATGTCCATATAAAAACATGCACCTGAATGTTCACAGCAGCTCAGCAGCTTTATTCATAATAGCCATAAGCTGGAAACAGCCCAAACATACATCACCTTGTAAACAGATAAACAATATGTGATAACATCCATTCAATAGATTACTACTCAGCAAAGAAAGTAATGAACTATTGATATACATAATATGGATGAATCTCAGAAACATAATGCTGAAAGAAACCAGAAAAAAGGCTACATACTGTACTATTGCAATTATATGAAATTCTAGAATAGGTCAACTGATCTATAATGATAGAAAGATTGGAGGTCGTGATGAAAACTGCCTATAAATGATTATAAGGTGATAGCTACAAGGGTGTGTTTGCTAAAATACAGCAACTCTACACTTAAAATGAGTACATTTTTTTTTTTAAGATTTTATTTATTTATTTGACAGAGAGAGACACAGCGAGAGAGAGGGAACACAAGCAGGGGGAGTGGGAGAGGGAGAAACAGGCTCCCTGCTGGGCGGGAGGGATCGATCCCAGGACCCCGGGATCACGACCCGAGCTGAAAGCAGACACCTAACGGCTGAGCCACCCAAGCGCCCCTAAAATGAGTACATTTTATCATAGGTAAATTATACCTCAAAAATACAGCTCAAAAACAAAATAATTAGAAGGTTTTGACATGAATTCATGATTAGAAGACCTAGAAATACCAACACCTCAATAGCGATAAATACATCTAACACCCTGATCTTAGTTTGTAAATACCATTCTCCAATAAAAGGAGTCAGGGCTCCATGGAAAAGTGGCCGATTCCACAACTGGCACAAGGAAAGTATAAGATGAGTCTAGAATACTTTGTGCCAGAAAAGCAAAGATGTGCTCAAAGACAATGAAGGACATGTGGAATGAAGACAGAAGCAGGCCAATGTGGGAACAATCTGAGCATCAGGAAGAAGGACTCTGATGGATTAAATAAACAACACTTGAGGGAAAAAGGGAACAAGTCTAAGGTTACAGGTTGGGGTGTATGTGAGAGAGAAGCTGCTCTTTAAGAAGGACACCAGTTAACAGAGGAAAAAAGAAAGGCGCAATAAGAAAATAACCACTTCATACCCCCAATGTACTAATTCAAGCAACAACATTCACTGGATGTTAGAACTCTCGGGTAAAAGTTGAGAAATAAGTCATTCAACTACCTCAGTATCAACCTGTGGCTTACCAAGTAAGCACAAAAGAAAAATGTGCCTTCACAATGGAGAGATTTGGCAATCACTACCTTGACCCAGTGGTCAAGCTTGGTGTCACCACCCATAAGATGACCTAACAATTTATGCCACCCCACTGAATGCAGGAGAGGAGGACAAGGTCATCTATGTGGTATTCTGACTAAAGGGGTTTGGCCTGAATATATTTATGAGGAAACAGATGACTGACACATGACAACCAAATGCAGTTTATTGTGCGTGTGGACTTATCATCATGGTCAAGCCTATGAGCTATTTAAATGTCTACTTTTCTCAAAGCTTCTAGGAAAGTAGGCACTGTTGCAGCAAAGAATCCCAGCCTAAGAGTATTACATTATGGTGACAATATCAGACCAGAGAAAAGGGTTACAACTTCGGAGGTACCCCTACCTCACAAGAGCCCATCCTCTCTCCAGCCATCAATGTTAAAATACATTCCTTATAAAAATTTCAAATAAGTTTCATGATGAAACCATCCCTTGTATAGATCTATATACTTTAGTAAAACTCGGTGTTTACTGAAAATATGAACATAATTGCCAATGACCATGAATCTTCATTTGGATATATCAAAAAGTAAAACTTTACATAATATCAAACATATAGTTAGGTCTGCAGAAAAATTCTGCAAACATGCTAATACAGTTCAGTATTGTAAGCTGTTGCCCCCTTTAAAATGTGATCCTTTTGCTACACATTCCCCGAAATCTGTCAAGAGTCCTGAGTTCTTTAACGGCAGAGAGCGTGTTATCTCTGTGGCAGTGGAGTTCAGCATGTGAAAGGAAGTGTTTATCAAACTGTAGATTTTACTTAGTGTGGGTATTTAGAGCTCTAACCAACATCTGATGGCTGGTCTCATTTTTGTACTTGCCTTTTCATGTGACTGACACTCATATTCAAAGCTGACCCACATTTCAAAAAAAGTTATAAATACTATGGCCTTGAAAGCATTAAAAAATCAATATGGTCTCAGAATATGTACTCTGGTGCTATGTGTGTGCACGTGTGTGCGTGCATGTGTGTGTGTGTGTGTGTGTGTGTGTAGAGGAGGGATACTGGGAGCATATACTGGACTGTTTAACTTCTTTTTCATCATTATATAAGTAGCAGAGCTCACTACAAGAATGGTGGCATTGGCCATGCTCGATTTGCTTTCCTGAATGAGTACTGATCCCAAATATTTTTGCTCTAGTTTGCTCAGAACTCTAAGTATGTGAGAAAGTTCCAATTCCTTCATTTATGTTTAATTTCTCCATATGAAAACCAACTACCCATCTCCCATTATTCTCATGGAGAAAAGTTGTGCTGGTGGTAGGGGGAGGTCTTTAAAGTACTGAGATATTCTTAAAAGATGCTGGTTATTGGTCATCCAGTTTCAACATTAAGTATGTTCTAGGATGGACGGACACACACACACACACACACACACACAGAGCATTCTTTTAAGACAAGTTCTGAGAAAAACACATACTCCTATTTCTTTCCCAGGCATTAAGATGTAACCTCTCTTTTCACAGAAATGGAAAGTAATAAAATATTCTTTATTATTCATCAACCCTGTTGCCTTGTCCCGTTTCATGTAAGACCCTTCTACCTGAAGGTTTCTTTCCCAACACTGAATTAACATCTATTATTACTTCAAAAAAGGATTTAAGGCAATTTACAGAGATACACACATAAAAGAAAATTAAATAGAGATGACTGATAATCAAGAGCTTTCCTATATATTAGCAAATACCACAGAAAGAAGCATTACCACAGCAAAAGCAAATATGGAGTGTTAGGCATAAACTTATTGAGAACAGTGCAGGAACCATAAAAGGGAAGTTTTAAAACTTTATTAAAGAACAGAAATGATGTAAATGAGTGCAGTGAATGACCATGGCAGATACTGCTGGTTGCCTACTCAATCTCCACTCTCCTCTTCCTTGATAGCTGAGCTTCAGTTCGGTTTAGATGGTGACCCCCTGACATGACTGAGAAGATAGTGACCCCTCTCTCATGCCAGGGGTAAATTCTCACCTGTTTGAGTATTGGCAGTTCTGGTCATCAGAGGAACTGTGCTTAGCTGCTTCTGGGAAAGGTTCCCTCACTCCTAAGAGACTCCTAAGTTCCCCTTCCACCTCAGCACATAGTCATGTTTATATGTGATGGTAGGAACTGTAGTGGCCATTTTATAACCAGGAGAAGGACAGCCTGAAGACAAAACTAACATTCTGAAGATGGCAGTGGTGACAGATGGAAAAGATTCTGGACCCTTGATGACGTAACTGAGTTGTTCAGTCAGATAACCCTGAAACCTGTTTTACACCTGGACTTCCTGATGAGAATGTGGCTCCTTGTTCACTACAGTCTAACCCCTTCCTGCGCTCACAGGAAGACTCCATGTCTTAGCATTCCTTGCAGTTAGTGGGGAGTCATATGGCAAATTTTGGATTGTGGAATACAGGAAGAAGTCATGTAAGTCAGATCCAAGTCTGGTCCTTAGAAATAACCTGTGTGGATGAATTCTACCAGACATTTAATGAACAGTTAATACCTGTTCTCAAACTATTCCAAAAATAGAGGAAGTAAAGAAAGCAGGAGGCCAGCATTATCATGATATCAAAACTAGACAAAGACACTACAAAATAACTACAAGCCAATATTCCTGATGAACACAGATGCAAAAATTCACAACAAAATATTGGCAAATGGCATTCAATAACATATTAAAAGGATCATTCACCACAATCCAGTGAGATTTATTCCAAGGATGCAAGGACTGTTCAATATTCACAAATCAATCAACATGACACATCACATTAACACAATGAAGGATAAAAATTGTATGATCATCTCAGTAAATGTAGAAACATGACTTGACAGAATTCAACATCTGTTCATGATAAAAACTCTCAACAAAAGGAGGTTTAAAGGGAACATACCTTAACATAATAAAGGCCATACATGAAAAACCCAACACTAACATCATACTCAATGGTGGAAAAACTAAAAGATTTCCTCTAAGATTAGGAACAAAACAAAGATATCCATTCTCACCACTTTTATTCAACATTGTCCTGGAAGTCTTAGCCATAGCAATCACGAAAGAAAAATAAAAGGCATTGAAAATAGTAAGGAAAACTGTCACTATTTGCAGATGACATAATAGTATATACAGAAAAACCCTAAAGACTACCAAAACTTGTTAGAATAAATGAATTCAGTAAAGTTACAGAATACAAAATGAATACAGAGAAATCTGTTGCATTTCTATACACTAATAATGAAGTAGCAGAAAAAGAAATTAAGAAAACAATTCTACTTACAATTGCACCAAAAATAATTAACTAGGAATAAATTTAACCAAGGATATGAAAGACCTATACTCTGAAAACTACAAAATATCAAAGAAAGATATTGAAGATGACATAAACAGAAAGATAGTCCATCCTCATGGATTGGAAGAATTGATATTGTTAAAATGTCTGTAATACCCAAAGTAATCTACAAATTCAGTGCAATGCCCATCAAAATTACCAACAGTATTTTTCACAGAACTAGAATAGCACTAAAATTTGTATGGGACCACAAAAAACCACGAATAGCCAAAGTAATCTTGAGAAAGAACAAAGCTGTTGCCATCACAATCCCATATTTCAAACTATAATACAAAGTTTAGTAACTGGGGTGCTTGGGTGGCTCAGTTGGTTAAGCATCTGCCTTTGGCTCAGGTCATGATCCCTGAGTCCCAGGATCAGGCTCCCTCACTGGGAGTCTGCTTCTCCCTCTGACCCTCCCCCTTCTCATGCACACTCTCTGTGCACTCTTAAAATCTTAAAAAAAACAAAACAAAACAAAAAAAACCTGCACAGCTTTAGTAATCAAAAAAGTGTAGTACTGACACAAAAACAGAGACATACATCAATGGAACAGAGTACAGAGCCCAGAAATAAATCCATACCTATATGGTCAATTCATCTACAACAAAGGAGGTAAGAATATACAATGTGAAAAAAAGTCTCTTCAATAAATGGTATTGGGAAAAATGGACAGCTACATGCAAAAGAATGAAACTGAACTACTTTCTTAACACCATACACAAAAATAAACTCAAAATGGATGAAAGACCTAAATGTGAGACTTGAAACCATAAAACTGCTAAAAGAAAACACAGGCAGTAACCTCGTGGACATCAGCCTTGGCATCATTTGTCTAGAGAAAACAAAAGCAAGGGAAACAAAAGCAAAATAAACTATTGGAACTACACAAAAATAAAAAGCTTTTGAACAGCAAGGAAACCATCAACAGATGAAAAAGGAAACCTAGTAAATGGGAGAAGATACTTGCAAATAATAGACTCAATAAGGGGTTAATATACAAAGTATATAAAGAACTCATACTACACAACACCAGAAGAAGAAACAATCCAATTAAAAAATGGACAGAGGACCTGAATAGATATTTTTCCAAAGAAGACATACAGATGGCAAACACATCAAAAGACACTCAACATCACTAATCATTGGGGAAATGCAAATCAAAACCACAATGAGATAACACCTCACACTCATCTGAATGGCTAGAATCAAAAAGACAAGAAATAACAAGTGTTGGTGAGGATGTGGAGGGAAAAAAACCCTCAGGCAGTGTTGGTGGGAATGTCAAACTGGTGTAGCCACTGGAAAACAGTATGGAGGTTCCTCAAAAAATTAAAAATAGAAATACTGTATGATCCAGTAATTCCACTATTGGGTATTTACTCAAAGAAAATGAAAACACTAATTTGAAAAGATATATGCACCCCTACATTTATTGCAATTTGATTTACAGTAGCCAAGATATGGAAGCATCCCAAGTGTCCATCGATAGTTGAATGGATAAAAAAGATGTCGTGTATACATACAATGGAGTATTACTCAGCAATAAGAAAGAATCAGATCTTGCCATTTGTGACAACATGGACGGACCCAGAAGGTACTGGGCTAAGTGAAATAAGTCGGACTGAGAAAGATAAATACCATGATTTCACTTATATGTGAAATCTAGACAACAAAACAAAAAGCAGAAACAGATCCATAAATACAGAAAACTGATACTTTCCATAGGAAAGGGGTCAGGGGAGATGGGCAAAATGAGTAAAGGAGAGTGGGAGATACAGGTTTCCAGTTATGGAATGAATAAGTCACGGGGATAAAGGGTACAGAACAGGGAATATAGTCAATGGTATTGTAATAGCCCTGTATGGTGGCAGATGGTAGGTATATTTGTCATTAGCATAGCAAAACATACAGATTTATCAAATCACTCGTTGCACAATTGAAACTAATGTAACACCATGTGTCAACTATACTTCAATAAAAATAAAACTTAAAGGGGTGCCTGGGTAGCTCAGTCGGTTAAGCATCTGTCTTTGGCTCAGGTCATGATCTCAGGGTCCTGGTTCTAGCCCTACATCAGGCTCCTTGCTCAGCGGGGAGCCTGCTTCTCCCTCTCCTCTGCCTCCCGCTCCCCCTGCTTGTGCGTTCTGTCAAATAAATAAAATCTTTTTTTTTTTTTAAAGATTTTATTTATTTATTTGACAGAGAGAGAATGAGAGAGCACATGAGAGGGGGGAGGGTCAGAGGGAGAAGCAGACTCCCCGCCGAGCAGGGAGCCCGATGCGGGACTCAATCCAGGGACTCCAGGATCATGACCTGAGCCGAAGGCAGTCGCTTAACCAACTGAGCCACCCAGGCACCCCAAATAAATAAAATCTTAAAAAAAAATAAAATAAAAATTTAAAAAATTAAAAAAAAAAGGAACTGGAAACTGTAGTACTTAAATATGCAACAACTCTTACAAAAAAGCTTGGGCAATCAACCAGCCTTCTTCCATTACTAGAGTGACCTTAGAATATGTTAAGTGTTAGAGTTACTGCAATGACAAGATGGAAGCACTGGGATGTCAGAATCACCAACTCTGCTCAGAAGAGTCACCAACCCCCAGCAAACTTTGTAGGGCCAATCAAGAAGCTTTTACTCTATCAAGCTTATCAGATGTCCGGCTTTGCCTGCTGCAGCAGCCAGTACTATTCTACTAGAAAAGTGAGATTATATGCTCACTGCTTAAGCCATTTTTTTATTGTTTAGGTTGAGGTTTTGTAACTTGTAGTCAAAAGCTTCCCATTTGTTACATGTGCCATGTTCTTGGACCAGAAGTCTCAAAAGTATATAGGATTCTTCACATTCATGCCTACAGTAAAGATCCCTGACAATAGCCCTCTTGGCCATAGCTATTCTGATCTGTTGGTTTGGTTCAGTGCTATAAAATCTTTAACTGCTGAATCAGGGGAAAATGCGGTATGAATTTAAGAAGATAAATCTAAGGCATCTAAGGAAGGCATGTGCCTGAATGAAGGAGGGTAAGGAGCATCAAGGACATATTCTCCAGGGAGTTAGTCCTAGAAGCTGGATTCTGTCATTTCTGTACAGGATTCACATTTACAGGGACTTAATTCACAAGAAAGTAGGAATGTTCCATTTTGGTATAGTCTTTGACTAAATAGTCTTTGAGCAGAACTAGAGTTTAAATTTTTCCACTGATTAATAAAGCATTAGAGTGCTATGGTGATCAATACAGTGAAGTACCTCATGGCAAGTTCGAATTTCCCAAGTAAATAATGTAAATAAAAAAAATTTATGGGAATTCCAATTAAAAAAATAAAGTTTGACAGAAAGAAACAATAGATTAGAGATGCACACAGCAATTAACATAGATCTTTAAAATATGGCACAACATGGAGAAATACAAAGAAAAATCTATTTCAAAATATCATTTATATACACTAAAAGTACTGCACACAAAATGCTATACATTTCACAAGGATACATACAAATAAAACAACCCACAGCACACATATTAGAATAGATACCTGAAGATAAGCATAAAAAAATCCAAACAGAACAAGGAAGGAAACTTGCAATGATGGCAATAGCAGGTTAGGACTGGTAAGTATGATCAACTTTACCTCTGTACCTGAAACCTAAGAGAAAGAAAAATATTTTCAGGATCTCCTGGTGGAAAATATACTCAGAGTATGTGACAAATGAATAAAAGAGAAGAGGGAGGGAAACCTCTAAGATTACAGGATTAAATAACCCCAGAAAATAATTTTTAAAATTTGATAGAACTTTCCTAAGAGTAGTAAGTAGACTCTGTAGCCGCAGTAAAAGGTTTACAAAGTTATCATGACCAAACTTTACACTGATCAAAAATAAAGATTGGGGCACCTGACTGGCTCAGTCAATTGAGCATGCAACTCTTGATCTAAGGGTTGAGAGTTCAAGCCCCACACTAGGTCTAGAGATTACTTTAAAATAAAATCTTTAAAAAAAATACAGATATAGGTGGATCCTGAAAGAAAACCTTACTAAGAAAGCCCAATTCTCACTCGAGCACTCTCTCTCTCTTTCTCACACACACACATACACAATGCAGACGCTGTTTACTCAGTACAAGATTTACAACATAGTTTATTTAAATAAAGTTTTGTTTACATATTAAGCCCTTAACTTGGGAGAAGAGTATCAAAAAGCAAAATGGACAAAGAAACAAGACATGTTTTAAATAGAAGAACAGAGATAGGATAAAAGTAAAAGGATAGAGGGATGCCTAGGTGGCTCAGTCAGTTAAGTGTCTGCCTTCAGCTCAGGTCATGATCTCAGGGTCCTGGGATCAAGTTCCACATTGGGCTCCTCTGCTCAGCAGGGAGCCTGCTTCTCCCTCTGCCTGACACTCCCCCATGCTGGTGAGCTTTCTCTCTCTCTCTCTCACAAATAAATAAAATCTTAAAAAAAAAAAAAAGTAAAAGGAAAGAAAAAGATATACCATGCAACCAGTAAGCATATGAAAGTTCCTGTAGCTATATTAATAACAAAGTAGTTTTCAAGACAGATTATCAGAGGTGAGGAAAATTTCATAATGATAAGAGGGTCAATTCACCATGAAAAAGCAAAAATGTAAAGGTGTATGCACCAAATAACACAGCTTCAAAATACATGATGCAAAAAATAGATACATCTAAAAGGAGAAAGGGAATTTGGGGATAATGGTGGAATAGGAGGATCCTGAGCTCACCTCCCACAGACACAACAAGATAACAGTTACATTTATGCAACTAACCCTGAAAACAACTCAAAGACTGGAAAAACAGACATTCCATAATAACTGTAGAGAGGAGGCCACAGGGAAAAGGGTAGGAGGGGTGGAGACACAGTTAGGAACCAAATCTCTGGCAAGACTAACCACAAAAGGGAGGGACACCATAAGCACAGAGAAGCAAGAAGATCAGATCCCACACCAGGAACCCTTGGCACTAGGGACCTGCACTGGGAAGATGAATCCCCATAACATCTGGCTCTGAAAACCAGCTAACTTCAGGAGCTAGAAAAATCAGCAGGCTTAGCTCTGAGAAAGTCAGAAGGTTACAAAAAAACTGAGTTCCCACCCCTAAAGAGCCAACATAATAACTCAGCCCAAGACTTAGCTCAGAAAGAGCAGTTTGAAAAATAGCTGGGGTGTATATGAAGGAGATTTATTGACTAATCTTAGAACATGTGTTGGAGAAGCAGAGATCTTCAGGAGATTTCTTTGGGGAAAAAAGTGATGGCAGGCACCATTTGTCTTCCCATTCCCCCAGCCTAGATAGCCTGACACTTGCAGGAACCAGGACTAACTCCTTCGATCTTGCTACCTCCTCAGGCCCCACACCTGTTCCTCGGCAGGCTGCCCCCATCCAACCTATCTGCCTGAGCATGCACCCCTTCAAAGCAAATCCTACCCACCAAACCCTGTAAGGTAACCCCAGCAAGGACCAGTACCACTTCAAAGTGATTCCTGCCCTGGGGAGGGGAGGAGATAACCCTACACAGCAGCGTGTCCACAGTTCCAGTTGCCCAGACTCTTAGCTGGCTGCACAGGGAGCAAGCCATGCCCTTCAGTGCATCTGGATCTGTGGCATTCCCTGCGCTTTGGTGTACCCACACCAGAGAGGCTAACTGCAGACAAGCAGGCTGACTGCTGGCCCCATTTACTAACAAACCCATGGTGGCCTCAGCCCTCAAGACAGCTTAAGAAATAAACCCTGACCAGTGTGCCCACAGCAGGCAAAGCAGGTCATTGTAGCATGCTGGGTTGAAGACAAGAGCAGCTCATCCACAACAGTAAGGTGCACACAGCCCATACGAGGAACATCACTGAGGCTCCTCTTTCTGGTGACCAGGGGGATTGAGCTACAGGTGCCACAAGACCTCTTCTACACAGGCCACTCCTTTAAAGACCAGGCAATCTAACTTACATAATACATAGAAACAAACACAGACAGCTAGACAAAATGAGACAGAAGAATAAATGAAAAATAATGAAAACCTGAAAAAAAAAAAAAAAAGACAAAATCACAGTAAAAGAGCTAAACTAAACAAAGGTTAGCAAAGTGCCTGATAAAGAATTGAAACCAATGGTCATAAAGATACTTGCTGAACTCGAGAAAAGTGAATGACCTTAGAGAGAACTTCAACAAAGAGAAAATATTTTTTCGAAAAAATAACAGGGCTAAAGAATTCATTAACTGAAACGAAAAACAGAGAATCAACAGTAGACTAGACGATGCAGAATGGGCCAGCGATCTGGAAGACAGGATAATGGAAAGCAATGAAGCTGAACAGCAAAAAAATAAAAATTAAAAAAATTAAAATGAGGCCATGTTAAAGGAATTCACATCAAGTGTAGTAAAATTTGTGTTGTAAAGATCCCAGAAAGAGAAGAGAGAAGGGGACAGAAAACTAATTTGATGAAATAATGGCTGAAAACATCCCTAACCTAGGGAAAGAAACAGATATCCAGGCCCAGGAATCACAGAGTCCCTAACAAGATAAATCCAAAAAGGCCTACATTAAGATAATAATTAAAATGGCAAAAAGTAATGATAAAGAGAGAACTGTAAAGGCAGCAAGAGAAAACTTACATACGAGGGAAGCCACACAGAGCTATCTATCAGCTGATTTTTCTGCAGAAACTTTGCAGGCCAGAAAGGAAAAAACCTACACCAAGAATAATCTACACAGCAAGGCCATTATTCAGAATAGAAGTAGAGATAAAGACAAACCACAGTTAAGGGAGTTCATCACCACTAAACTACCCTTACAAGAAATGTTAAGAGAAACTCTACAGGTAGAAATAAAGGCAATAGAAGAAAATCATGAAAGGAAAAAATTTCACAGGTAAAACCAAACAAATAGAAGGAGTAAGGTAATCAATTTTAAAGGAAGTATAGAGGTTAAACCACAAAAGGAGTAAAATTGGCTACATCTACAAAAATTAGTTGAGGGATACACAAAATTAAAAGATGTAAAATACGACATCATATACATAAAACGTTAAAGGGGGAATTAAAAAATTAAGTGTTTTTGGAATGTGTTCTAACTTAAGTGACCATCAATGCATCAATGTAATATACACTGCTATACACATAAGATGTTATGTAAGAACCCAATGGTAACCATAAGTCAAAAACCTGTAACAGATACACAAAAAATAAAGAGAAAAGAATCCAAGCATAACACCAAAAAAGCCATCAAATGATAGGAGGAGAGCAAGAGAATAAGAAAGGATCAGAGAACTACAAAAATAATCAGAAAACAGTTAACAAAATAGCAAAATGTGCATACCTATCAATAATTAATTTAAATATAAATGGACTAAATACATCAAAAGACACAAGGTGACTGAATAGATTAAAAAAAAACAGAAACAAGATCCATCTTTATGCTGCCTATAAGAAACTCATTTTAGACCTAAAGACACATACAAACTGAAAGTGAAGGGATGGAAAAACATATATCATGCAAATAGAAATTAAAAAGCCAAGGTAGCAATACATATATCGACAAAATAGACTTTAAAACACAGACTATAGTAAGAGACAAAGAAGGGCAACACATAATAAAGGGATTAATCCAGTAAGAAGATATATCAATTTTAAGTATCTATGCACCCAACATAAGAGCACCCAAATACATAAAGCAAATATAAACAGACATAAAGGGAGAAATGTACGGTAATACAATATGGAACTTGAACACCCCACTTACATTAATCTGTAGATCATTCACACAGAGAATTAATAAGAAACAAGTGACTCCGAACAACACACCAGACTGGATGGACTTAACAGATACATACAGAACATCCTATCCAAAAAGCGCAGAATACACATTCTTTTCAAGTGCACATGTAACATTCTCCAGAACAGATCACAGGTTAGGCCACAAAAAATGTCTCAAATTAAAAAAGATTAAAATCACATCAAGCATTGCTCCAATCACAACAATATGAAACTAGAAATCAATTATAAGAAAAATCTTGGAAAAAAACACAACACATGGAGACTAAACAACATGCCACTAAGTGAATGGGTCAACAACAAAACCAAAGAGGAAATACTAAACAAAGCCCAAAGTCAGTAGAAGGAAAGAAATAATAAAGATTAGAATAGAAATAAATGAAAGAGAAAAGATCAATGAAGCCAAGAGCTGCTTTCTGAAAAGATAAAATTGATAAAACTTGAGCAAGACATCAAGAAAAAAAAGAGCACGAACTCACATAAGGACAAAATGAGAAAGAAATACCAATGCCACAGAAACACAAAGGATTATAAGAGATTATGAAAAACTATATGCCAACAAATTGGACAACTCAGAAGACACTAATAAATTTTTTAGAAACATACAATCTACCAAAACTGACTCAGGAAAAAATAAAAAATCTGAACAGACTGATTACTAGTAATGAAATTGAACTGGTACTCGAAAGCTCCCAACAAACAAAAGTCAAGGACTAGAGGGATTCACAGGTGAATTCTATCAAACATTTAAAGAAAAGTTAATACCTATTCTTCTCAAACTTCTCAAACTATTCCAAAAAAACAGACGAAGGAAAACTTCCAAATTCATTCTATAAGGACAGCATTACCCTGAAAATAAAAACTGGACAAAGACATTACAAAAAAAGAAAACTACAGGCCAATATTCCCTGATGAACACAGATGCAAAAATCCTCAACAAAATATTAGCAAGCCAAAATCAACAATATGTTAAAAAAAATCATTCACCACAATCAAGTGGGATTTATTCCAGGGATGCAAGGCTGGTTCACTATTCACAAATCAATCAGTGTAATATATCATGTTAACAAGAGTAAGGATAAAAAACATATGGTCTCATCAGTAGATGCAGAAAATGCAACCAGCAAAATCCAACATCCCTTCATGATAAAAACTCCCAACAAAGTGGGTTTAGATAATGAAGGACATATACAACAAACCCACAGGTAACATAATACTTCATGAGGAAAACTGAAAGCTTTTCCTCTAGGAACAGGTATAAGACAAGGATGTCCAATTTTATTCAACATAATACTGGAAATCCTACCTGCAGCAATCAGACAAGAAATAAAAGGCATCCAAATTGATAAGGAAGAAGTAAAATTGTCTCTATTTGCAAATGACATGATACTACCTATAGGAAACCTGAAAGACTCACCAAAAAAGTGTTAGAACTGGTAAATGAATTCAGTAAAGTTGCAGAATATAAGTTTCACTATACAAAACTAATATACAGAAATCTGTTGCATTTCTATACATTAATAATGAAACAGAAGAAAGAGAAGAAACAATTCCATTTCAACTGCATCAAAAAGAATAAGATACCTAGGACTATTTTAAGCCAAGAAGGTGAAAAACTTACACCCTGAAAACTGTAAGATGTTGAAAGAAAATGAAGATGACACAAACAGATGGAAATCTATTCCATGCTCATGGACAGGAAAAATGAGCATCATTAAAACATTCATACTACCCAAAGCAATCTACATATTTAATGCAATCCCTATCAAAATACCAATAGCATTTTTCACAGAACTAGAATAATCCTAAAATTTGTATGGAAACCACAAAAGACCCCCAAACAGCCAAGGCAATCTTAAGAAAAAAGAACAAGACAGGAGGTATCACAATCCCCGATTTCAAACTATACTACAAAACACTAGTAATCAAAACAGGTTGCTACTGACACAGACACAGAGATCAATAGAATAGAGGCCCCAAATAAACCCAAAATTCATTTGGAATCTCAAGGGACCCCAAATAGCCCAAACAATCTTGAAAAAGAACAAAGTTGAAGGACGCACACTTCCTGATTTAAACACTTACTATAAAGCAACAACAATTAAAACCGTGCTACTAAGACAGACATGTAGACTAACGGAATAGAGAGCCCAGAAATAAAGCCTCACATATATATTCAAATCATTTTTGACAAATGTGCCAAGATTATTCAATGAGGAAAGGACAGTCTTTTCAACAAATGGTGCTGGGGAAAACTAGAGATGCACATGCAAAATGAAGTTAAATCCCTAACACTATGTACAAAAATTAACTCAAAATAGATCAACATTAATTACCTAAACATAAAAGCTAAAATTATGCAACTATTAGATGAAAACAGGGGAAAAGAATGAATTTGGTGACAATTTCTTGGATAAGACACTAAATGCACAGGCAGCAAAAACTAATTAAACTCCCTCAAAATTTAAAACTTTAGGGCATCAAAGGACACTATCAACAAAATAAAAAGGCAACCCTCAGGATGGGAAAAGATATTTGCAAATCACATATCTGATACAGGATTAATATACATAATATATGAAGAACTCCTAAAACTCAACAGAAAACAAAAACCAACCAAATTTAAAAAAGTGGGCAAAGGACATGAATAGATATTTCTCCAAAAACTACATACAAATGGTCCATAAGCACATGGAAAGATGGTCAAATCACTAATCATTAGGAAAACACACAACTCAAAACCACAAGGAGATACCACTTCATGCCCATCCGGATGACTATTATAAAAGCAAAACACAAACAGAAAATAACAAGTATTGGCTATGATGTAGAGCAAGTCAAATCTGTGTGTCTTCTGTTAATGGGAGTGTAAAATGGTGCCACTGTTACCTAAAATAGTATGCGAGTTCCTCAAAAAATTAAACAGAAAATTATCCTATGACCCAGCAGTTCCACTTTCATTATATACACACAGAAGAACTGAAAGGAGAAACCTGAACAGATAGCCATACAACAGTGTTCACAGTAGCACTCACAATAGCTCCCCTCAAAAAGAATAAGGCATGAAATCTTGATATATGCTACAATGCAGATGAACTTTGAGGATCTTATGCTAAGTGAAATAAGCCAGACATAAAAGGACAAATATTCCTTCTACCTTACATAAGTTATCTAGAATGGTCCAATTCAGACAGAAAGTAGACTACAGTTTACCAGGGAGGGGCAAATAGGGAGTTGTTATTTAATGGTCACAGAGGTTCAGTCTGGAATAATGTACAAGTTCTGGAGGTGGATGAAGGCAGTGGTTGCACAGCAAAGTGAACGTATGTATGTATGTATGTATGTATGCCACTGAACCGTACACTTCATAGTGGTTAAAATGGTAAATTTTATGTATATTTTCCCCACAATAAAAAATTACAGAAATATTCAATTTTTGCTTCTCTCCCATTGCCCTCACATCTACAGAAAAGAGATATAATAAGAAAAAGAATAGGCACTTACTTTTAAATATCACTGGATTTACAAGAGCCAACCAAATGAACACCTAGATTTGAAACTCTAGGACAATCAACTGATTTTCAGAGGAAACCCAGCGTTGTTGTAAAAACCTTATTATTGTCCACAGAAACCACAAGCATCGTCAACCCAACTTGTTAACATTTCCGTTTTTTAAATCCTTAAACAGTGAAATCGACCTGAAGACTGACAGAACTTTACAACTAAAGGGAAAGAAGAGGCCACACTGAAGAAGGTGGGAAGTTCAGAGACATGGTTTAGGGGAGAAATGGATTACAGGTGGTACAGACAGGAGGGAGCTGTGGTCATGGAAAAGGGTGAGAGAGAGAGCACGCAGGGGAATGCACAAGGAGATCACTTCCCCAAAACCACTGGCTTGGAAAATGAGAGAGGCTGAATTTTGTGAGTTCCTGCAACACATGGTGCTTAAAGCCTGGAGTTTTAAAGGCCAGCCAGCTTGGCCAAGACAAAGCAACAAAGCCCACAGGGCACTGCACTGCTCTCAGAGAGAAGGCCGGCAAACTACCTGGGGGCACATGGTGTGGAAACAGCCATCTGAAGAATGCCTGCAGCACAGAGTGGGGAGATTATTCCCTCTTCTCAGAACGTGTCCCTGAGAGGCAGCATTCATGGAGATGCCTCTCTGGGAACAAAGGAGCTGGCTGGCACCATTTCCCTCCCCTGCCCCTCAGCATAAACACAGAGCCACCTGTGGGAAGCAGCACAGCACAGACACTGGCTGCCTAACTTGCTTACACCAAGCCCCATCCCCCAGGACTCTGGTGGGACTGCCCTTCTCAGACAAGTTTACCTCAGTGCCAGCACGGCAGGCCCCTCCCCCAGAAGACCAGCACAAACCCATGCCCGCACTGAGTCTCCCAACCAGAGAGTTCTGCACAGCCTCCACAGTCCTTGTGGAAGTGGTGTCAGGTTTCATTTCAGAAGCAGACCAGAGCACACCTACTTAAACTCACCACATTCAGGCCAGGGACCAAACACTGCCCAAAGCAGGCAAGGAGAGGCAAGTTAGGAATGGCCTGAAGGATAGAGCAGCCACAACACAATAGCAGAGCACAGGCAACACACACCAGAGACACTCCTTCAAGTGCCAGGCCCTGGGCACTACATGACCTCTTCTTCACAAGGCCATACTTTCAGGAGCAGGAGACATAACTGGCTTTTCTAACACACAGAAGAAGGCAGAGACTTGGACAAAATGCCAAGACAGAGGAATTTATCCCAAATGAAAGAACAAGATAAAGCCATGCCCAGAGATTTAAGAGAAACAGATATAAGTAACATGCCTGTGGAGAATTTAAAGCAATTATCATAAGAATACTTAATGGGCTTGAGAAAAGAAGACATTAGTGAGACCCTTACCACAGAGATGAAAGAGTTAAAAAAGAATCAGAGATGAAGAATGCAATAAAGGAGACTGGAGATAGGCTTGAAACAATGAACAGCAGGCTGAAAGAAGCAAAGGAACAAATTAGTGACCCAGAAGACAAAATAATGGGAAATAATGAAGCTGAACAAAACAAAGAATTATGCAACATGAGAATAGACTTAGGGAACTCAGTGATTCCATCAAATGTGATAACATTAATATGATAGGAATCCCAAAAGAAGAAGAGAGAGAAAGAGGGCAGAAAATTTATTTCAAGAAATAATAGCAGAAAACACACCTAATCTGGGAAAGAAAACAGACATCCAGAGCCAGGAGGCAGAGAAGTCCCATCAATACCACCAAGACAAGCTGTAATTGAATTTGCAAAATACAGTGATTAAAATTTAAAAAATCTTAAAAGCAGGAAGACAAAAGAAGTCCTTAACTGACAAGGGAAAACCCATACAGCTAGCTGGAGATTTCTCAACAGGAACTTGGCAGGCCAGAAGAGTGTGGCATGATATATTCAACGTGCTGAATGGGAAAAAATCTGCAGCTAAGAATACTCTGTCAGCAAGGTTATCATTCAGAATAGAAGGTGAAATAATGAGTTTCCCAGACAAACAAAAACTATAGGAGTTTGTGACCTAAGCTATCCCTGCAAGAAATATTAAACGGGACTTTGAGTGCAAAAGGAAAATGACAAAGAAAGGATAGGAGAAAAATCTCCAGAAACAGCAAGATGAGTAATAAAATCAGCAGTAAATACACAGCTATCAATAATTACTCTGAATGTAAATGGACTAAATGCTCCAATCAAAAGACAAAGGGTGTCAGAATGGATTAAAAAAAAACAAAACACCAAGATCCATCTATACGCTCCCTACAAGAGACTCATTTTAGACCTAAAGACACCTGCAGATTGAAAGTGAGGGGGTGGAGAAACATTTATCATGCAAATTATGTCAAAAGAAAGTCAGTAGCAATACTTATATTGGACAAACTAGATTTTAAAATAAAGAATGTAAGAAGAGACAAAAGAGTATTACATAATCATAAAGTGGACAATCCAACAAGATATGATTATAAATATTTATGCCCCCAACATGGGAACACCTAAATATATAAAATAGTTAATAGCAAACATAAAGGAACTAATTGATAACACAACAATAGTAAGAGACTTTAAGACCCCACTTAAATCAAAGGACAGGTCATCTAAACAGAAAATCAAGGATACAATGGCTTTGAATGACACACTGGACCAAATGGACTTAACAGATTCAGAACATCCATCCTAAAACAGCAGAATACATGTTCTTTTCAAGTGCACATGGAACATTCTCCAGAAGAAATCATGTATTAGTTCACAAATCAGGCCTCAACAAATATAAAAAGACTGAAATCATACCTTGCACCTTTTCTGGCCACAATGCTATGACACTAGAAATCAACCACAAGAAAAAATTTGGAAAGACCACAAATACATGGAGGTGAAACATGCTACTAAACAATGAATGATTCAACCAGGAAATCAAAGAAGAAATTAAAAAAAAAATATGTGGGAACAAATGAAAATGAAAACACAATAGCCTAAAACCTTTGGGATGCATCAAATACTTCCCTAAGAGGAAAGTATTAGCAATACAGGCCTACCTCAAGAAGTGAGAAAAATCTCAAATAACATTACCTTACACTTAAAGGAGATAAAAAAAAAAAAAAACAAACAAAGCCTAAAGCCAGCAGAAAGAAGAAAATAAGATTAAAGCAGAAATAAATGATATAGATACTACAAAAGCAACAGACCAATGAAACCAGTAGCTGGTTCTTTGAAAAAAGTAATAAAATTGATAAACCTCCAGATAACTTATCAAAAAGAAAAGAGAAAAAAAAAGTTAAATAAAATCACAAATGAGGAGAAATAACACCACAGAATACAACAAATATGAGAGAACATTACGAAAACCTATGCCAACAAATTGGACAACCTGGAAGAAATGGATAAATTCCCAGAAGCATATAACCTACCAAAACTGAAACAGGAAGAGAGAAAACTTGAACAGACCAAAAACCAGCAAAGAAATTGTATCAGTAATTTAAAAACCCCAACAATCAAAAGTCCAGGGCCAGATGGCTTCACAGGTGAATTCTACCAAACATCTAAAGAAGAGTTAATACCTATTCTTCTCAAACTCTTTCAAAAAATAAAAAAGGAAGCAAAACTTCCAAATCCATCCTATGAGGCCAGTATTACCCGAATACCAAAACCAGATAAAGACTCCACTAAAAAAGAGAACTACAGGCCAGTATCCCTAATGAACATGGATGCAAAAACTCTCAATAAAATACTAGCAGACCAAATCCAGCAATGCATTAAAAAAATCATTAACGATGATCAACTGGGATTTATTCCTGGGTTGCAAGGGTGGTTCAACACTCATAAATTGATCAATGTGATACACAACATTAATAAAAAAAATGGTAAGAACTATATGATCCTTTTAATAGATGCTGAAAAAGCATTTGACAAAGTAATACATCCGTTCATGATAAAAACCCTCAACAAAGTAGGTTAGAGGGAACATGACTTCAACATAATAAAGGCCATATATGAAAAACCTACAGCTAATATTATCCTCAATGGGAAAAAACTGACAGCTTTTCTCTATGGTCAGGAACAAATAGATATGTCCAATCTCACCACTGTTATTTAACACAGTAGTGGAAGTTCAAGCTACAGCCATCAGAAAACAAAAAGAAATAAAAAGCATCCAAATCAGCAAGGAAGAGGTCAAACTTCCACTATCTGCAGATGACATGATACTCTATATAGAAAACTCAAAAGACTCCACCAAAAAATTGCTAGAACTGGAAATTCAGTAAAGTCACAGGATACAAATCAATATACAGGAATCAGTTGCATTTCTATACACTAATAATGAAACAGCAGAAAGAGAAATTAAGGAATCAATCCCATTTACAATTGCACCAAAAACCATAAGATACCTAGGAGTAAACCTAACCAAAGAGGTAAAAGACCTATACTCTGAAAACTATAAGACAGTGATGAAAGAAAAAGGAGATGACACAAAAAAATGCAAAGACATACCATGCTCATGGATTGGAATAACAATTATTAAAATGTCTATACTACCTAAAGCAATCTACACATTTAATGCAATCCCTATTAAAATACCAACAACATCTTTCACAGAGCTAGAACAAACAATCCTAAAATTTGTATGGAAACAGAAAGGACTCCAAATAGCCAAAGGAACCTTGAAAAAGCAAAGCAAAGCTGGAGGCATCACAATTCCATACTTCCAGTTATATTACAAAGTTGTAATGATCAAGACAGTATGGTACCGGCACAAAAACAGACACATAGATCAATGGAACAAGATAGAAAACCCAGAAATGAATCCAGAACTATGTGGTCAACTAATCTTTGACAAAGCTGTAAAGAATATGCAATGGGAAAAAGACAGTCCCTTCAATAAATAATGTGAAAACTGGACAGCAACATGCAAAAGAATGAAACTAGACCACTTTCTTACACCAAACACAAAAATAAATTCAAAATGGATGAAAGACCTAAATGTGAGACCTGAAACCATAAAAATCCTAGAAGAGAACACTGGGCATCAGAAGAGAACCTCTTTGACATCCATAGCAACTTCTATTCTAGATATGTTTTCTGAGGCAAGGGAAACAAAAGCAAAAATAAACTTTTGGGACTACATGAAAATAAAAAGCTTCTGCCCAGCGAAGGAAACAATCAACAAAACTAAAAGGCAATCTCTGGAATGGGGCAAGATATTTGCAAATGACATATCTGATAAAGAGTATCCAAGATATATAAAGAACTGCTAAAACTCAATACCCAAAAATGAATAATCCAATTAAAAATGGGCAGAAGACATGGGTAGTATGTTTCCAAAGATGACATACTGATACCCAACAGACATATGAGAAAATGCTCATCATCACTGATCATCAGGGAAATACAGATCAAAACTACAATGAGATACCACCTCACCCCTGTCAGAATGGCTAAAAACAACAACACAGGAAACAACAGATGCCAGCAAGGATGCGGAGAAAGGGGGACCCTCCTACACTGTTGGTGGGAATGCAAACTGGTGCAGCCACTCTGGAAAACAGTATGGAGGTTCCTCAAAAAGTTAAAAATAGAACTACCCTACAATCCAGCACACATACTACTGGGTATTTATCCAAAGAATACGAAAATACTAATTCAAAGGGATACATGCACCCCAATGTTTATAGCAGCATTACCTACATTAGCCTAATTACGGAAACAGCCCAAGTGTCCACTGACTGATGAATAGATAAGTAAGATGTGGTATATACATACAATGGACTATTAGCCATAAAAATGAAATCTTGCCATTTGCAACAACGTGGATGGAGCTAGAGTACAATACTAAGCGAATTTAGTCAGAGAAAGACAAATACCATATAATTTCCTAATATGTGGAATTTAAGAAACAAAAGAAACGAGCAAAGGGGAAAAAAGAGAGAGGCAAACCAAGAAACAGATTCCTCACAATAGAGAGCAAACTGATGGTTACCAGAGGGGAGGTGGGTGGGGGGGGAGGGATGGGTGACACAGGTGATGGGGATTAAGGAGGGCACCTGCTGTGACGAGCACCGGGTGATGTATGGAAGTGTTGAATCACTATATTGTACACCTGAAGCTAGTATTACACTGTATGGTAACTAACTGGAATTTAAAGAAAAACTTTAAAAAATTCCTTAAAGAGGAAAACAAGAGCATAAAAGTTAAAAATCACAGAGCCTATCTTTTCAGTATGTCCAGCAGGAATGAAAGGTAAACAGTTAAATAGAACCATTCAAGGAAAATGAAAACAATTAACAGAACAGGAGTTCCAAATACCAGCTCCAATGACTGTGCATAACAGAACTTTTCTGCAAAGCAAGGCTGCAGCACCCCCAACAGAAAAAGACTACCCAGGGAGGTCTCTAGAACTTTTGCCAGTGTGAACAGATGTAGCTGAGGAACTTTCCAAAGTTATAAAAATATCCCCAAACTGTCATTTGACCTTTAAAAATGACACTGGCATTTCAATCTTGCAATGCCAAGTTTATTTAGATGATAAACAACACATCCACACATGGATCATACTTAAATTCCCATTCCCATCAGCTGACAGCAGCATCGTGAGGCCATGGAGACTGTCAGGGTTGGTACAGCCATGGTGGCTCAGGGTTTTTGGACATTCTGCCTTCTGGAGCCTTTCCACAGCTCCTGTGGCCACCAACTTCTGATAGAAGCACATGTCCAAATGGACAGGGAAGTTGCCCTATTTGCCCACTTTCCAGGTATATCAGCTCATTTAAATGTCACAACAACTACCTACATTTGTATCCGGCCCTGTAAGGCAGCTGAATATTAGGGCTCTTCCTCATTTGTAAGATAGATAGCATAGTTCCTACCTCAGAGATACCATGAAAATTAAATAGCGTACACACCCAAACACTCGGGCAGGGCCTAGCCCACAGCAAGCCATCAGAAAACATTAGTCCAGTTCCCCTGAGGTCATGAGCACACATTCTCCAGCTCCTAATTTAGTGCTCTTTCTACCAAAACTGCAGTTTTCAGACTTGGGGTGCATGGTGTCTGAATATATATAAAGACTCTCCATGTAATATTTGAGCACACAGCTTTAAGGGAATAAATTCTCAGACCCTCAGCATTCTTACTTGCTTTCCTAAAACTCAATTCTCAGGTAGAGGGGCAGGTTCTTCTTCCCTCTGCTCTTCTCCCACGTCACAGAAAAAGGTCAACTTCTCACCCACCCTGAATCATATTAAATGCACTGTCCCACCATGGTCAAATCTCTAGGGCACTAAACAAAGGTAATTAGAAACATTGTTGTCTTTATTAAGAAAGTTAATGTCTTTAATGAATGAGTAATAAATCCCTTTGGAAGACAAGAGGTTTCTAATTATTTGCTTTCAACAAAATTGAAGGCGACCTAATGTCATCAATAGATCATTAAATATTTGTTTGCTAAGAGATCACCATATGGTTTTTGCTTAGAGCTTGAGAGTTCAAAAAACTGAAGAACACCACTACAAGAAAATGCTTTCCATCTTATTTCTTTATGTAGACAAGGCTGACCTAACAAGAACAGAATTATGTTAAACCCTATCTCTTTCTGGCAATCAGTAATATTCATCAGTGAATAGACAGCAACAATAAAATGCTCCAACCATATCATTAAGAATCCAATTTCCAATAAACGTAGCTTTTATGCTTAAGAGTTAATTATCCAAGCTGGCAACATTTATGGGCTTTTTATTACAAATGAGTAACAATTTTACAAAAATGATATGTACTCATATGCATGACATTTATGTTGTTTTGATTACTTGTTTACTGCTACTAATTGTACTGTTAACTCAATCTTAAAGAATTTTTAAGACCTTAGTTTATAGCCATAGGAATTTTTTTTTTTTTTTAATTTAAATTCTAGGGGTGCCTGGGTGGCTCAGTCGTTAAGCGGCTGCCTTCGGCTCAGGTCATGATCCCAGGGTCCTGGGATCGGGCCCCGCGTCGGGCTCCCTGCTCAGCGGGAAGCCTGCTACTCCCTCTCCCACTCCCCCTGCTTGTGTTCCTTCTCTCGCTATATCTCTCTGTCAAATAAATAAAATCTCTAAAAAAAATTTTTAATTCTATCTATAATCATTTTTGTTATGGCAGATGTGTGTGACTAGAGGATCAATAAAGGACCCTGAACCTCAAAATATTATGCTAAGATAAAATTCTGAGGGAAAATGGAAACAGAAAAAGGAACAATATAAAATTTCCAGATGTTACTGAAAAGCCTATCAATGTTGAGTATAAAACTGTTATAGTTTTCATAATATCCACTGTATTTTTTCATTAATAAATGTATTTATAATTCACTAAAACTTACATCCTTTGCAACTATTTTAAGTGATTTAAAAAATTTAGACATCAATTTGAAAACATCCTAGAGAGTGTATAATTTTACTAAGTTCTTTTAGGAGTTATGCGAACAGAAAATGGTGAGGATCACTGCACCAGATCCCTGGGTGTGACCACAATTCTTGTAAGAGACTGATGTGGAGGGTGCAGGGTCTATGAAGAAAGAACTGGGAGAGAACTCATAGCATTTGCAGGCAAAGAGGCAATGAGGGGACCCTGTGGGTAAACACACACACACACACACACACTCCCCACACGACCCTGTGGGTAAACACACACACACCACACTCCAACTGCTACATTCCCAATTCTGGCAGGAAATAAGCTTCAAAAGCTTTGTAAGCTTTTTACTTATGAAAATGTAAGCAATGTTTGAAAAAAGAGAAACAAGCTCAGGGTTGACTTCCCAATAACTGCCAGTCAGCTGAAGGCCAGCTCAGTGTCCCAGTTAAGGCTGGAGGGTGCTGGGCACAAGGTGAGACTGTCAAAAGGGATCCTCTCTGCCTTCTGCAACAGTAGGTGCTGGAAAGAGGAATTCTCCTGACCTTCCCATCCCTAGCAAATGACCTCAAAAATCAAGCTATTGCTTCTAGTCGTGTGCTTTAAAAATAGATTCATTGCATTCTTCCCTTTAATTTGCCCTCTCCTTTGTAACATACTATCTCTGATTCATTCATTCATGCCAGAAATAACCTATCTTGCAACATGCTCTGGGACCAAGCTGGGTCCTAGGACTGCCAAGGAGCTAAAAATCACTCCTAGGACCTGGTCTGAGCTTCATACGGGCCAACTTCCTAGCTCTCACGCACACATTAATCAGCTTCAGACCTCCTAACCCACAGAAGAATCAGCCTTCCACCTCCTCTCAACCTAAAATGTCCTTTAAGATGCTTTTTACTCTCTCGCATTTTCCCAGGACTCTTTGTAGATAAGCCCTGTTTAACTCTTGTCCCTCTAATCACTCTGGTAACACCCAGTGGTGTAGTTAAGACACCCAGTTCATGTAGTTCCACTTGGGTAGACTAATTTGGGAAAGTCAGGCACCTGCACCTCCTCCTGGCCCCAGAAACACATCCAGATCTCAGAAACGGAGTATTTAAAGACATCTAACGAAACCGTGTGGCAGCGACTTGATACATACCTCTCAACGGGGGCAGTCACCCACAGAGGAGAACAAGGGAAACAGAACTAACACTTGTACCTTGCCAATAGGTCAGTACTTAAATAGCAGTCCGATGAGGCAGGCAGCTCTTGCCAAAATCATGCAACCACTGAGCGGTAAAGCTGCATTTGAACACGGGGCTCTTTAACTCCCAAGTTCCTACCTGAGCTCCCCACCGGCCTCCAGTGTGAAGAGGCCTAACACTCAACTGGTTCACAAGCACCTTCACGTACCTCCTGCCCTCTGAACGGGCTTTGCCAGGAATGCTCTGCTACATATGCAAATATTCACGGGCCTTATCTCTCCCCTTTTTAGCATGAAAGCTCTTAGAGTCAGCATAGGGGCCACATTTATCTTTTTTTTTTTTTTTAAAGATTTTATTTATTTATTTGCGAGAGAGAATGAGAGACAGAGAGCACGAGAGGGAGGAGGGTCAGAGGGAGAGGCAGACTCCCCGCTGAGCAGGGAGCCCGATGCGGGACTCGATCCCAGGACTCCAGGATCATGACCTGAGCCGAAGGCAGTCGCTTAACCGACTGAGCCACCCAGGCGCCCCATATCTTTAAGTTACTATTTACGGGGCACCTGGGTGGCTCAGTGGGTAAACAGCAGCCTTCTCACAGCTCCCTGCTCAGGGGGGAGCCTGCTTCTCCCTGTCCCTCTGCTCCTCCCCCGACTCATACTCTCTCGAGCCCTCTGACTCTCAAATAATAAAATCTTTTTTAAAATATTTTATTTATTTCAGAGAGAGAGAGAGCATGAGAGAGAGACAGCACAAGCCGGGGGTGGGGGGAGGGCGGGTAGAGGGAGAGAGAGAAGCAGGCTCCCCGCTGAGCAAGGAGCCCGATGCGGGGCTCAATCCCAGGACCCTGGGATCATGACCTGAGCCAAAGGCAGACGCTTAACGACTGAGCCACCCAGGTGCCCTCAAATAATAAAATCTTAAAAAAGAATGAAAGTGAAATAAGGATGTTTTCAGACACACACACACACACAAAAAAAACCCAAGCATTTTTCTTAAAAAAGTCACTATTTAAAAGGCTCAATATAATCCTAGACACCTAACACAGACTTCAAAAGTGTTATCTGACTAACAATCTCTGTTCAGGGCTCCTTTCTAGGAACAGATTCCTTCTGTAAGAGAGCCTCTCAGCTTCTAATCTCCCTATAATTCATTCACTTATTCAACAAATATTTAATGAGCATTTACTACATGGCAGGCTCTGCTTTGAGCACTAAAAATACAACAGTGAACAAAAGAAAATGCCTACCCTTACAGGGTTTAGATTGTAGTGGGAGAAATGGTCAACTGAAATACATACACCACATTATATAATGTGATGTTAGGCACTATAAAAGAATCCACAACAGTCTGCAATACCACTTCCTTGGAACAACTAGATGAACAAATACTTATAGTTTTTCTACTAATTCACTCCCCCCACCCTTATCTAACTTCTGTTTAAAAAGTTAAAAGCCAGAGATGTGCCTGATGGGTGATCTGAAAACCAGATGGGAAACAATGAAAGCATACCTACTTGCATGGCTATGTACACACTTTCCAAAGCCACAGGTTTACACACAAAAAATGAAGACTTCTTTTCTTTATAGGACAGGCTTAGGAAGAGATGCTAACTCTTCCCCCAGAACTAAGTATCTCACTTGGCATGCAGAAGATGGGGCCGCGGCTGCCTACTCCTCCATCCCATCCCTTCTCGTCAAGGACATCTTCCTGTTCTCTGGATATTCGCACACCCTCTGTGCTCAGGTTCTTAACTATGGCTCCCTCCCCTGCCCTGTCACCCACTAGGCCCCATCATCCTTTAGGTCTCAGCTCAGAGGTCACTTCTACAATCACTCCACATTACAACCTACAACCCCATTAGCTGTCTATGCTCTACACTCCCAGGCATCTGCATTTCTCTCAACAGGCACTGATCCTAGCACGCATATTTAGTCCAGACACTCGATCTGTGAGGACTGGGAGGCACCCTCTCTGTTCACAGCTGTATTACGCCCTGCCTTGATAAAGCACAGTGCCTAGCACACAGTAGATGCTCAATTAACATTTGTCAAGTGGAGGAGAACGCATACTAATTATATTCAAATATCTTCTCGATGTGAAGATACAATTTATAAATACCTGCCTTTCAGAATGAAGGAACGAAGGTCTTAGTTTCTGCATGTAACATACATTACTATTTAAAGTTCTCTTTCCACTGCTGGAGATTGGGGGAAAAAAAAAAACAACTTTTAAGTTTTCAGTTATTTTGAAGAAAAGACCAAATGACCAAATAAGATCAGGTAGAGAACCTGATCACCCTCCTCAGCACAGACATCTCCAAGGTTTTCCTAACATGCAAAAAGACTCAACCAATGATTTATTCATTTTATTTTTAATCCAGGGAAATTCCTAAGCCCCCAAAAAATAACAGACAAGAAAATTAAGCCTTCTGTCAACAAGTGACCAGTCTGGTGCACCTCACAGTGCGGGCCATCAGCAGCCAGCAGGACCAGCACACTGGCTGGAGGCTGCTACAAGTACATCTTTGTGCTCCAGGAAGGAGCCGCCCCAGCCTCCGTGGGAGAGAGCAACCAGTGGCTGTCTGTGTCCTACATGAGCTTCAGCTCAGACTGACTTGGGCACCCAGCTCCTGCCACGCGAAATAATTCAGTACTGTCCCTGACATCCATTCTACCCCAACAATTCTTCTTCCATTCAATTCTGCCTGTCCTGAGAAGATATGTGCTCAGTAGCTATAGCTGCTGATGTATATCTATCAGGTGAGGGAAAAAATTAATTTTAATGTTTTATCTTCTTGCAGAAATGATCCTTTCTTGTTCACAAGAATAGTTTTAAAAAGCACACATATTATTATATATACATAAAAGCAAACATTTTATATATATATAAAAGATTACCGTTTATATACTAACTTAGCAGTTTTCACCTGACTTGAAAAAAAAAATCTAAAAATCCAATGGGCTATAAATGAGATAATGTGAAATGAAATAAAATGTTCGTAAGATCAAATGATATTAGGGGAAAAAAAGGCCGAAAAGGAAAATTAGAAGTTGATATGTCCAAGAAGACAGACCTGAGTTTAAGTGTGGCAGGAGACAGCAACAATGTTAGAGTATTCCTGTTGAGGGGCGCCTGGGTGGTTCAGCCGGTTAAGCATCAGACTCCTGATTTCAGCTCAGGTCATAATCTCAGGGTTGTGAGATCAAGCCCTGCCTTGAGCTCTGGGCTCAGCGGGGAGTCTGCTTGAGATTCTCTTCCTCTGCCCCTTCCCCCACTCTCTTTTTCTAAAATAAGTAAGTCTTTTAAAAGAAATAAATACTCCTGTTGATCAAATGCTTTATTTACCACACTGACATATTTCCATCCGACTGTACATGTATCTGCCTCAGGAAGGTCAAAAACGCAGGCTCTAGGGGCACCTGGGTAATGCCAGGGGCCAGTCTAGTTAAGCGTCCAACTCTTGGTTTTGACTCAGGTGGTGATCTCAGGGTCGTAAGATGGAGCCGCCGTGCTGGGCTCCAGCTCTCTCCCCCTCTGCCCCGCCCCTGGAATAAATACATCTTAAAAAAAAAAAAAAAAAAGGCAGACTCTAGAACCAGAGGACTTGGGCTCCAAATTCTGTCTCTGAACAGCTGCATGACCTGTTCAAGTTACTTCCAGGCATTTCTACTCAACTATGAAATAAGGATGCCAATTATACCAGTCAGAGTAAATGACTATATTAGACTCCTGCTGCACTTTTAAAAATCTCTGTGGTCACCAAAGTACTATGCTCAGACCTAAATATCAGCAGTAGGATGAAAGAATAGGAACATACCAGTACCTACCTCAGGGGCTGTTGTGAGGAACAAAGAAGTTAAAACACATAAAACCCTAAGGGTGGTTCCTGGCCCATAGTGAAGTGCTCAACTGATGTCAACTGCATTCTGCCTGTATCCATGGGAAAGAGTATTTTAACATTTATTTTAAATTATGCACAAGAACTACCAGGCATGAACAATGGATTATCTTCATTTATTGCTGTGAATTGGAAATCTGTTCTAAACCTACCTATTTACCTACCTACCTACGGACTGGTGTAACAAGTTTATTTGTGTTTTGGAGGGAGGACTTGAGATCCATGCAAAACTTAAATATCATGCTTCAACAGCATTGCAAATCAAGTATATAGTGTGTTAACTATATGGATTGAGCAAATATTTCCTCAGACTTCAAAACGTTTGAACAGACATATCTGAACATTATTGAATTCTGTACCAAAAAAAAAAAAAGCACTACTTGAATACCACCTGGAATAATTAATGAATAAGACCATTGCCTTTGGTTCTTCTATTTTGCTTTTGTAGCATGCCTTAAAAGCAATTACTATTCCATTACTGTTCACACAAGAGAAAATTTACCAGCTTGTAATTTAGAGGCAAGGGGAGGAGACAGAAGAAAATGGAGTCACCCACTATAGTTTCCAAGAAGGAGACAAGAGTCTAAATGTTTAAAAGACACACGTTCATTGCACCAAACAATAATCCAGGCATGTCTTCATGTCTATTCATGAGAAAGGATAATCAGTGAAAAGTAGGTTGGGGGACAAAGAATGATGGAAGAAGACAACAAGAAGAGGCAGTAGAGAGAATGTCTTTTAAACCCAAATTGTTATTTCTGGTCCATTAAAATCTCAAAATCCAAATGAAAACTGGTCTTCATAGAAAACTCAAAAATTAGCCCTAACCCAAGTACTATACACCCAGGGAGAACACAGAAAATCTTGAGATTTAACACTGGACAGACTAAGGAAATTGGCTGCAGTTTTAGAAAATTCTCATGTTTTATCAGCCCTACAACAGGATTATTAATATGGTTTTAGATGGGGAGAAATAAAACACAAAGGGCACATTTCAGGTAAAAGAGTCATTTTATGCTACACCTAAGAGATTCTTTCAGGTTTCTTCACTTGGAAAAGATAATTACCCTACACTAAGTAACAGTATCAAAGGTAAAAGTAAAGGTAGAGCTCTGGTCTCCTTTCAAGAAACACAGGCAGAATTTACTACTTGGGGGGAAGTGCCAAACACTGTAAATCTGAATATCCTTTGGATTGTGGCTCTAACAAGCTGCATATAAAGAGGGGAGCATACTGATGCTTCAGGAAAAGAACGAGACAGAAAATTAAACCTCGACTCCTCCACCTGCTCAGCACACAAAGAGCTTAACTGCACCCAACAGAAAAATTGAAACAAAGGGCCTCTTTAGTTCACTGCTTGCCAGAAAACATCTTCAAGGTGCCTTCTCATTAACTGAGTCCTTTCACCCCCCCACCCCTTAAGTGTCTCACGGCTGGCCTGTCTTCCAGTCTTTGCTCATTAAATTTAAAGTTAAAAATTTTTAAGTTTTTTCTTCTTGCTGGGAAAGGACTGTTTTGTAACCTTTCGATTCAATTGATTTCCAAAGGTGAAAGCAACTTCACCTGAAAAGCGTCAGCTTTAAACTCAGGAAACACTGGAAGGTTTTCTAGTGACGAACAGAAGTCTCATCAATAGGGTTATTGAAAATATAACTAGATAGAGAGCCACATTTATCTGCAGTTGTGGCTTGTATTAAAGTAGCTTAAATCCTTCACAAAGAAGCTTTTCCGGGGGGGTTAGACAGATAGGGTGCTCAGGCAGGCAGGATTATCTGCACTACATCTGTAGGCTAAAACCCTCCGTGCCACAGGGAGAGCAGAAGGACCTGCTGGGATACTGCAAACCTAAAAAACCCTGTCCATCTCCTCCAACGGACAGTCCAGTTCCTGTGGCTACCACTCCCCCCAGAGCTTCATTTGCAAGTGGATTTGGCTGCTAAGGTAGCGCTACTTCGATGCAAATATTTCCTTCCTGGCAGCACAGCTCAGTTGAGAGGGGAGGCTGAACATCAGTTAGCTGTATGGAAGAAGAAAGCAGCTCTCCAGTTACCAGGGAGGAATAATTGAACACAGATTGCCTGTTGCGCCTTTAATTTAATTTGGAGACCTTTCATCTTTTAGTTTCCTTCATTTGCAGCCAATGCTTAGCGAGCTAATTTGTACCTGGTTCATTTTCCTCCTTTTATCTTATCTATGTTAACATCAACCATGGAAATTAGAAGCACTATGAATAAAAGATGAAGCCTGACTTGCGACATTCTCTCAAGTACCGTGAATTACTTAAAAACTAATTTGTGTGTATGCACAATATGGAGGACTGAGATCAATACACCTCGCCTCTACAGCATCCTTTATCAGCATCTTCCCTTCCCCCCAAGGAGTTGCAGTTTTTAGATGTTTTATCTAGTCCTACCTGTTCTCCAAGAGAGCAATGTCTAGACTATAATCCACATGGAATCATTAATCTTAGAGCGGGTATAAGGTAGACCATCCCATTACTGCACAAATCCCAGGATGCATAAATCCCACTAACCTGACTTTTTAGAGAGTTCAATATCGCTCGCCTTACAAGGAAAAGAATGCGTTGCAAAAAGAAAAACTGAATGTATCAACATATATGCATGGTGAATAGATGCCCACTCTGTCCAAAAACACTGTGTGTGAGGGAGGATGAGAGGTGGTGGAGAAAGGGACTAGTCTTGAAATTACTGTCTGGGAGTGGCCTCTGGAAGCTACAGAATTTCAATTCCAAATGTATCATGTGTATGACGTTTTTTAAACAGTCCTTCTGTCGTATATTTTGTACCACTTGGCACCTACCTCTCCATAAAAAGAGTTGCACGTGCTCTTAAATTAAGTTTGATTTTTTTTTCATTACTTCCTACTGTACAAAATTTTAGTGTCTTATAAGTTTTGCATGTTTTACCCTTTATAGTTTCCTCTGGGCCACTACTATTTTTCCTCCTCACCCTCTCCTCCTTTATATTCTTTCTCTTTTTCCAATCGACCAATGAAAAAATCTACTGGGTTTTTCTCTTGCTGCTTTAATATCCCCCACCAACAAGCCTTCCTTCAGTTTGGGAAGCATCAAAGAAAGACTGGGCTCCATTGTTTCACTGCCTGGAACACCAGCTCTCGCACTCATCTAACCCTTCACACCAATGCCCTAGAACCTGGAGATAAACCAAAAAACCACTCCCCCTTCATAGCCCATCCCCCTAAAAAGTTTATTAATAATGATGTGCATTACGTATGCCAAGACCACACATTTCTACAGGTAAGGCAACTTCCAAGTAAGGCAACTTCCAAGTTCCGAGGCAACTTCCAAGGGTAAAAAATAATAATAATAAAAACTTTGAAGTTTAAAATTATGGTGTATTGAAATGTAAAGGTCTTTGCTTCAGAATACAAACCACCGTATCTTTTGGGGAAAGAGTATGTAAGCAGGATCAAAACTGAAGCCCAACTTAAAGAAAAATCAGATTCTCTCTCTGATCTTGGTTATAATAAAGACTACCCCCTACAATGTCAAGCTTATCTATTTCTTCTGAAGGAACATGGAAAGAAAGGCCTACACTGCAAAACGTTGAAGAAAGGATGGAAAGCAATTACTGGTCCTTTTATTCATGAAGGAGAGGATGAATAGAAAGGAAGGTGGCAACTGCCCTTAAAAAATGGATTCTCAAAAGCCACATAGGCAGAAAAATTAAATTGAAAGTGTATAAAGTCACTCTGTCCTGAGGTTAAGAAAGCCAAACAGATATTAGGATGAAGTTGTTGGGCGTTTATGTTTACTAGACACACACGTTGTCCAGTTTACTTGGCAGGGCGGGGGGTGTGATGGAGTCTCCGAAGCAGGAGGTCAAGGAATTTGGGATAAAGGAAAGCAAGTTCCACCAAGTGTCAAAGAATCCCAAGTTTTTGTTTTTGTTTTTTTCCCCCAGGTATCTTTGTATATAAGGAAGAATAGTGAAAACCATGCAATCCGGACTCATTCACAGAACACACACAGACTGCAAAATACCAGCCTCAAGAAGTAAAACCTGTCCTAACCCCCTGCTGGCTCTGTGCATGAGTGGCCTTCCAAGGGAAAAGAGCCATTTAGGCGGCAGGGGACCGTGCTGCACCCAGGACCTCACAGGGAGCACCAGGATGCAATGGGCAGGTGCAAGAGTGGCCTGGCTAACTTGCCCAAGAGAGGCCTTAGAGAAAGGCTCAGAAAAAGAATGAGGTTGTCTTCCTCATAATTCGGGCGGCAGAAAGACAACCACAGGGCACAACAGTCTCAACTCATTTACCAGAGGTTTTCCTTGAAAAAGAGGCAATCTTCAGAATCAGAAAGGGCTTTTGTGGGGTGCAGGAAGAGAAAGAGGCTGGACCCACCACACACACCCTGGAGAAGTCACTGTTTTCACTCTAACCATTTCCGTGCCAGCGGGCTGTAAGAGAGAAATTTGTCTCTGGGGTGATTTTTAGTCACCATCTCCACCTTCCTCCCTGTATGGTTCTAGACTCGAGAATACACCAAGCCCGCCTGCCCAGGGAGCTGGGTCCCTCCGCGACCTGTTCCGGACAGCGTGCCTCGCCCAGCGACTCTCTCTGCCATCTGGGCTCCATCCTCAAGCCAGCCAGAGCCTCGTTCCTGGAAATGGCCTCGCGCCTCACCTGTGTTACTCCCTCGGCTCAATCTCAAGACCAGGTGGACTGCGAAGCCCCTGGTCACACACTCCCTCCCTTGAGCCACAGCGGTCCTCTCGTCCACGCTCCACCCCCAAGGCCAGCGTAAACACGCCAGGGCCAGGGGAAGCTGCCAGCTGCCCGCGAGGAGCGCTCCACCTGTAGTCCCGAATGGGAGTACGGAAAAGTGAGAACTCACAAGTGCAGCCGCAGCCCGGCCGGCCCCGAAGCCCCTCCTGCGCGCCCCCCCTCCCAAGCTGGGGCGGCCCGGCCGCTACCTCCTGAAACAGCTCCAGACTGTAGGTGTTGTCGTCGTCGGCGAAGAAGAGCACCCCGGGCTGCGCGCGCTGATACTGGTGCCTCTGGCGCAGCCAGGCGAGACCCGCGTTACGCTGCTCCGTGGCGCGCGGCAATCCGGGCCTCTTGTAGCGCCGCGGTGTGGGCACGTGCAGGTGCGTGCTGGGCAGCCCGGCCCGCGCCAGGAAGCGGCTCACCAGCTCGCTGCGCGCCGCCGCGTCCTCCACCAGGATCCAGTGCAGCTGCGCCACCTGGCGGAAAGTGTTGGCCAGGCGGGTCAGCTCGGCTTTCTGCACCGGGCGGCTGTAGGTGGGCGTGATGGCATAGATGGTGGGCAGAGGCGGCTCGGGCCGCGGCCGTGCTTGTGGCCGCGACTCGTTGCGCTTCTGCCAGCCGCGCCCGGGGCTGCTGTCGGGGCCGCCCCTGCGGAGCGGGAGTCGGGCACCCCCGCGGCCCACCACGTAGGGAGAAAAGTAGGGGCGCGGGGTGAGCGGGGGCGCGGGCCTGCGCGTGTCCACGTCGAGCATGATGATGACGATTAGGATCCAGGGCAGGAGGATGAAGAAGCGGCTGAACAGCACGGACTTCATGGTGCACTCTTCGCTGGCCTCTCGGACGCCCCTAAGAGGGGCGAGATGGAGGACCCCAGCGCGCAGTTTGGACGGCGGCGGCGCCCGCACTCAGGAAGCCGCGGCGGGCGCGTTCTCCATGGGGTCTGAGGATGCTGCGGGGGCCGAGAGCCGCGGGGCTCAGGCCCCTGGCGTGGGAGATCGGCGCAGGTGCCGAGAAGCTAGGGCTACAGGGAGCGCAGGCGGGCAGACGCCGTCCCCCAATCCCGGTGAGTCGGCGGGAAGCGGGACTCTGTCCAGCCGCGCGCTGCTCGCCCCGGAGTTGCGCGGAGCGCCAGGAAAGCGGTGATCCCCCGCCGCTCTTTCGGAAGAGTGGGAGCTGGGAACCGGCCCCAGGACTCCTTGCCACTCCCGTCCCGTGGCGCTGCGGCCAAAGGGACTCCAGCGGTGTGCTCCCAATGAGCTCTCTGGGGGGGCACCTTCGAGGGCGGGAGGCAGGCGCTGAGGGCTTTCCTGGATCACATCCCAGCCGGGTGGGCGAGGACCGGGAGGGGACGCCGCAGATGTTGTGCCCCCAGCTCTGCTCGCGCGCCGCAGCGGAAGCCTGCACTCCGGTCCTTCTCGCTTGTCTTCTCAGACCCTCTCCCGGCTCCGGCAGCAAGATCCCAAAGCAAGGAAAGAAAGAAAAAGCGAGGGGGCGGGGGCGCTGCAGACTCCAGCGTCCTCCCTCCTGTGGGAAGACAGCAGCGCTGCTACTGGCCGAGAGGGGCTGCGAGGGGGGCCCTGGCTCTCCGCGGGGTCTGCCGCTGACGGCCCCGAGGGCTAGCTCTGGAGGCGGCTGCTGCACCGCCGGAGGAGCGGGAGGAGGGTCCCCGCGGGGCTGCACGACCTGCGGGAAGGGCTGGATGCTCGTTCGCTCATCTCTGCGCGCTCGTAGCTTTCTGAAATACGGCAAGGTCTTTAGAGATCAGCCAGGAAACCCCATTCGCGTGCGGAAAACTCGGGAGACCTAGGGTGGGGAGTGAGGGGACAAAGGCGGAGAGGGTAAAAGATTCTTTCTCTGGCCCCCAGCTGCAGGGTTGGTGTGCTGGGGTGTGTACCCAACAGCGGCAGCAAAAAGCGCTTTCACTGAAAGGCAGAAATCAATAGAAGCCCTGGGAGACGGAGGGGTGCCACACGTAGGTGTTTGGCATGTAAGATGGTCCGTAAGAAAGAATCCATCCAAACGGTTGCTGCCTGCCTGCAGTGAGATCATTGGGGGGAAATTCCTAAAACTCCAGCTGAGGATGTTTAACTTATTTTTCCTTCAGTAATTTGGAGTCACATTTCCTCACAGTTCGCTGCCATCAGAATTACTCCGTTTGACCCTCCCGACGATCCTTTTAAAGAGGCCTGGAAAGTAGAATCACCTTCATTTTATGGCTGAGGAAGCTGAGGCTCAGCGTTTAAAGTGATTTCTCCGAGGTCAGTAGCAAGTGGCCAAGTGGAAACAGAAGGTGGTCCCCGGAGTCTAGCCCGTGGCTTTCCTCGCTGCGCGGCCTGAAGAAATCACTTTCCACACAGCCCGACCGGGAGGGGTTGGCCCTCCTAGATGTATAAACGTGGTGCAGTCAAAATCAAACAGCGTACGAAGACATAATAGAACCATGACAGTGCCTGGAAGACAACGAGTAAACAACTGGTGCTTAGGACTTTTTATATCGAGCGGACCTTCTAGCTGAGTCCCTGGCTGTCTATAATGTACCGGGAGGAAAGAAGAGGGGCCAGGCTTCATAGTCACGTCCCAGGGAGGTGCTTGCAAAAGCAGCAGGAAAGCCTTTCCCCCCGCCAGCCACGATAAATAATTTCTGAGCCCATCTTCTCTCGGTTGTTTGTCTTCCTCAGTCTCGCTCACAAATAAATCCCTCCGATTGCGCATTCTGCGTGAGGGCGCGCTGGAGAGCTCTGGAGCTGATAGCCCACCCCACCCTTCCAGCCTTTTTTGAGAGTCCTCAATTTCTTAAGCCCTACCCTTGCTGCTCTATCACCGGGAGTTGGAGCGTTTGTGAATTTCCCTAACTTCCTGCTCGGAGTCTGAAACCTGAGGGTGAGATTTATAAAGTTAACATGCACTCCCTCCCCACCCTCCCACCACAAGCAAGGACTAACGTTCTGTCCCAGCTCCCTGTATCAGCCACGACTCATACTATAAACTCGGCAGATTAGTGCATCCTAACATAGGAAACAGTGAATCCGTTAGACCCTTCCCTGACTCTCAGCTACCCTAATGGTCCTCTGAATATAACACAACCTCCTGAAAATGTGTCGTGATCAGGCCTGGGGGTGCACCGCCTGAAACCAATGTCAGTATCTTGGGGCAGTTAGGTGGGGGAGGGAACCCAGTAAAGGCTTTTCTTAAATACTAGAAAACAGCACGCACAGCTGGCGACCTTTGCAAAGATTACTGAAGCCTCATTCAACCTGCTGAAATTTTTAATGTAGTTGAAGAGAAATGCGGAGTGTGTTAGCTGGAGTGCAGCTCAAGTGGTTACTGGAAGAAACTTCACTAATCTTTGTTAGTCGGGAATTCTTGGTTATACTTACTATTCCATAAAAATTCATTCCTAATTGCTTCTTCTCCAGCAACCAGGGCCATTCACAGATGAGACACTTTCAAAATCAATCAAATTTTGGAATTGGAGATTTTAACTGGTGTTCAGAATTCACAGGTGTCCTACAACACAACGCTTAACTAGCACATTCACCTTAAGGAGGTCACCTCATCGTTTCTATTACCTTTCGTCAGCATTTGCATCCAGGTTTACCTCATTCAATCATCTGTTGGGGGCATCGTGGTTCTTTTTTTTTTTTAAGATATTATTTATTATTTGACAGAGAGAATGAGAGAGAGAGAGCACATGAGAGGGGGGAGGGTCAGAGGGAGAAGCAGACTCCCCGCCGAGCAGGGAGCCGGGGGCATCGTGGTCCTTGAAGTCAGGCTGACCTTGGTTTGATTCCCAGCTGGGCCACTTGAGCAACTTTAGAAAGTCGGTGAGCTTCTCAGTTTCCTCACCTGGAAAATGGAGTTAATAATACATACTCCATGGAAATCTTATAAGGATTAAATAGCATAAATTAGGTAAAGTATTTTGCAGAGGAGCTGGCATTATGCAAGCAATGAATGGTATTTAAATGCAGGTAACACTTGTTCAAAAGAAGATCTTAACCCGGGAGATTTGCAGAATCATCGTCGCACAGGAATAAAAATGAGATCCATTCTAAACAGGACTGACCATGCCTCTAAAAATGGCCTCCGCCTGTCAGGAAGGTGTCAGTCAGTGTGTGTGGTAGTCTTCCCCCATTTGAGGTAGGAAGGGGAATAAAGAAATATTTACCCCAAATACAAGGTGCAGCTTGTCATGCAGTAAGGATGACATGATTCCAAGTGACATTTATTTCAAATGACTGAATATGCCATATTGTTTTACATTCAGTGACTCAAAAATGTGAACCCACATCTTTCATGATCAAATCCGAGTCAAGATAAAGATACAAAATTATTAAGAATGTCCATTTGAAGCAAAAACCAGGGTAAAACACTTTAAAGTGCAAAAATGTATCATGCTTTTAGAGAGTTTATCAGGCACCAGAATGGAAGAAACTCCTTTTAGTGGAAGCTTAAAGAAAATGCCATTTTTATGAAGCATAATCACTGAGTAGCTATAGTACTTTTCCATATAGTCTATGATATTTTTACATAAAACAATTTAAACTTGATCTGTGGCTGATAGTGAAGGTTGATGGAAGTCACTAGAGTAATTAAAATAATTACCTAACTTCAGAGCTTCTGTACATCCTCTCAGTGTTTATTTTCATTTAATCTCTCTAATTATTTGTGTAACAAAGTGAGCATTGCTTCATCTGTACTAATGAAGCCTTAGATTGCTGGCATCAGCCACAGCATTTCATCAGCATTCTGTTGTTGTTCTCAGATAAACAAAGGTAAAAAAAAAAAAAATCCCATCTGGGGAGTTAACAAAAACATATCGTATAATCACTAAACATTTACATTTTGCCTTGATGAGTAACATGCAACTGTAACTTCTGGAGCAAAAAGATTGCAGCCCGATTAGTGCACTGTATAGAACTGATCCCATTTGACATTTGAGCCTGGGGTTCTGCCACTGTGACTAAATCAACCTTCAGATGAGCATCTGGGGACATCCTGAATATTCTTAGTCAAGTAAGAAAGAGATCAAGAAAAAAATCTGTACGCAATCACAGACCTGTACCTCTGAAACAAATAATACATTATATGTTTAAAAAAAAGAAAATAGTAGGAAGGGAAAAATGAAGGGGGGGAAATCGGAGGCAGAGACAAACCATGAGAGACTATGGACTCTGAGAAACAAACTGAGGGTTCTAAAGGGGAGGGGGGTGGGGGAATGGGTTAGCCTGGTGATGGGTATTAAAGAGGGCACGTACTGAATGGTGCACTGGGTGTTATGCACAAACAATGAATCTTGGAACACTACATCAAAAACTAATGATGTAATGTATGGTGATTAACAATAAAATAAAATTTTAAAAAATCTGTACAGAAGTATTTGTAAATATATGATGATATGGGTATGCAAATCAGGTTGTAGAGAGAATCAGAACTAACTCATGTGCAAGTAATAATGTCATGTGAAGGTATTGATAATCAATACCCACATGCACGTGAACATAACTCTGTTAAAATATCAGATGTGAAAGAGTGACATCCAAAATAAATAATTCTAACAGCCCCAAATTCCAGGGCTACATGACAGTTTCATTGATAACTGTCAGAAAAATGACATTCAAACCACAAATTAAATGGCTCATTTGGTTTATTTTCTTGCATCTGGATCGTCTACAAATACCACGTTTAGCCTAGAATTGTTCTAAATTATGGTTCCTTAAAATTTTAGACATTTGCAGCTATTATGTACAAAATGTGATGTTAGCAGTAATTTGTTGAGTAAAATCCCATTTTTTATGATAGGTTGGGATCAAGGTTATTCAGTAAAAGTGGGTTTCTAGAAAAGTAGAAATTGGCAATTCATCCTAACAATTTCATTGGAAGATAATTCTATTCAGTTTGAATAATAGCTGAAGGTAAAACATGCCAGTGTTCCTCCTTTTCCCTTTATTAATGAATTAAGGTACACAAAAACACAATAAAACATGTATAAAGGCATACTAGCATCCTTTATGTCTTTTCCCTTGCTATCTTAAAAATTGGCATTGACATTAAAATGATCATTTGTCAGCAATAGAATTTTACTGTAAAACTACAGAACTTAGCTTTCACAGCTGTTACAAGAACCAAAGTGTAAAAAGTACTTTAAACACTGTAGTTTATAAACGTAAAATAGAGGCGATTGGCCATAAGCTGATAATTGAAGCTAAGAGATTACACATGGGATTCCTTATATTACTGGGCCTACTTTTACATGTTTCAGAATTTCTGTTATAGAAAGTTAAAATATATAAAATAGACTATTGTGTATTACAGTTTGTTTAGCAAGATAATACTGACGCCACAGACCAGGAACTGACTTGGTAGGTCTCCATAACTCACTGAATCAGTCTCTTAGCCCTGAAGATAGGTCAGTTCAGTTAAATGGTTGTGTCCTATTTCAGGGGTCAATGGTGTATGTGGAAGTGGGGGGACATCTAAATTAGGCCTTAGATGGTATGAGTAGCAGGCATTTAATGAGGGGCCTTCCTATAGAAACAGAAGAAAAAAAAACAAAGGTTCATGATTAAAGCAAACTATAAACTCAGTTTTTGAGTCCGGAAGGCTCAAAAGTCAAGATTTTTAGATGTTGAGCTTGAAGCAGCTTTCGATGGTGGAGTGAGGACAAGCGGTGGCACACCGATTTATTTAGTTTTTATTTATTTATTTATTTATTTATTTATTTATTTATTTATTTATTAATGTTTGGTTTCTTTGAACGTCTCTGTTGATGGCATCAGACGTTATGGTGAACTTTCTGGGTGACTTACATAGCAGCCAGCATGAAAGTTATCCATACATGATCTGATGTGGTGATTTCTTTGAAATTTATATCAAGTCATTCAGCTTCAGTTTGCAAGACCTCAAAAAAGGGCAATTTTAGGTTTTAGTGATACCAAGTCAGGAGGGTGGGAGAAGAATTGGAAACAAGCATTGACAAAAGGGACAAAACAGCAGGAGCCAGTTTACAAAGAGGGAAAAAAACTTAAAATCAACAAACATGGCAGTGGCCAACAACCCACAAGAGAATGTTGTACTTTATATTGAAACACAGAATTTCCTGCCTAAAATTATCCCATTTTTATTAAAGATAATCGAAGAAGACTAATTTGTTTGTAAAACAAGTTTACTCCCATTAAGTTAGGCTTGATTATTTATGTAAGTGCAACAAGAATAGTAAATTACCGTACGAGCTCTTTTTAAGTCTACTTTGCTGGAACTTTAATAAACAAAAAATCTCAGGTTGAGTGTTTCAAAGCCTATAGAGGTTGCAGCACTTGAGTGGCACAGTTGGTTAAGTGTCTGACTCTTGGTTTTGGCTCAGGTTGTGATCTCAGGGTTGTGAGCTAGAGTCCTGCATTGGGCTCTGTGCTCAGTGCTGAATCTACTTGAATTCTCTCTCCCTCTCCCTCTCTCTTTCAAAAATAAATAAATTAATCTTTAAAAATAAAATAAAATAAAAACCTGCAGAGGTTCAGAAGCCAGGTCAGGAACTTGCCACCAGACTTTGCCGGCAATACCTATAGATTTGGGTAAATTCCTCTCTTTTGAAGGTCCTCAGTAAATCTTAATTTTCCTGAGTATGCCAGGAAGTAACCTATCTACATACCTGTATGGTTGGCAACCCTGTAAGCATGGTATCAGGCTAAGATTTCAAGGGATTTTATAAGCATTGGTTCCGTAAAGCGAACCTGAGTTCCCTAAATCTGTCTGATCATATCTAATTCTATTCATGTCATTCTCAAATACGGCATCACAGTCAAAGCCTTAGTAATACAACGATGTTTCCAATTATGTCCTGTTATGAGAAAAACAGATTATTACTGAACTTAGGCAAACAACTAAATTGTCATGAAAATAAGAACAGTTAATAAGCATTTCCAAATTCTGAAGGGATCAGGTAGAGAGAAAACATAAATGCTTCACTTCTGTTTACAAAGGTATAATCTACAAAACTGCTTCAAGTTATAGTTTAAGAGAAAAGAGAAAATGAAAATTTTAAATCTGGCAAACAAAATATTAAAAAATGTCATGTTTTAGCAAAAAAATTTAAAAAATATAATCAGTTTATTTAGTCCCATGTAGTTAATTCTTGTTCTGCTTGCTCTTGGGTTAGTGGTTCTATGAATCAATCAGTTACTCCATTAGATTTCTAAAAATTCTTTTTTTTTTTTAAATTTATTTAAGCAATCTCTACACCCAAAATGGGTCTGGAACTCATGACCCCAAGATCAAGAGCTGTGTCCTCTGCCAACTGAACCAGCCAGGTGCCCCAGATTTCTAGAAATTCTTATTTAGTTTAGTGGTTTGATTTTAAAGTTACCAGAAACCTGTATTCCAAGGTATTTGTCCAAGTCTTTTCCATGAATCTCTTTGAAGCACTTTTGATTGCAGTTGATTGCAAAAGCTTTCAGAGAAGCATCAGAGTGAAAAATAACTATCTGTGAATGACAAAAGACTCAAAAATAGCCATGGTTAAAGATATGGTGAGAATTCATTTTGATGTAATTTACAAGGAAATTTGGTTATTTCTGTGGCATTTAACATTTTAAGATAATAATTGGAATTATGAGGTGCCTGGGTGGCTCAGTCATTGGGCGTCTGCCTTCGGCTCAGGTCATGATCCCAAGGTCCTGGGATCAAGCCCCCCATCAGGCTCCTTCCTTGCTCAGTGGGAAGTCTGCTTCTCCCTCTCCCACTCCCCCTGCTTGTGTTCCTGCTCTTGCTATCTCTCTCTCTGTCAAATAAATAAATAAAATCTTTTAAAAAAATAACTGGAATTATGATTCTTTATATGGGTAGTAAGAATACAAATTTTTACAGATTTTATACAATCTTTGAAATACTTATATCAGTAGCATATACTCATACAAATATAACCTAAAGAAGGTTGAACAGCACATTTATTTGACTGTTTCCCATGTAATTTAACATATCCAATAACCTTAATTAGTTTCACATCTCTCTTTTTATAAGGAGAGATAACAAGTCTTTTGAAACTTTCCAGGGAACTTTTAGGAAATCCTAAAGCTAGTTTGAGGTAAAAAATACTTTATTCAGAATTTGATTTTGGGACGTTTGTCTAAAATGTTAAAAAGTTTGAACACTTGATTAAGCAGATCACAGATTACTATGAAAACCATCCAGTTATCCACCTAACCAAAGTGGCAAAAAAAGATTTTATTTTTATTTTTTAAAGATTTTATTTATTTATTTGACAGAAAGACATCACAAGTAGGCTGGGAGGCAGGCATAGGGAGAGGGAGAGGGAGAAGCAGGCTCCCTGCTGAGCAGAGAGCCCAACGCAGGGCTCAATCCCAGGACCCTGGTATCATGACCTGAGCTGAAGGCAGACGCTTTACTGACTGAGCCACCCAGGCACCACGACAATAAAAGGTTTTAAAGGCAAATACAGGAAGTAATATACTTAAGAAAAAAAAAAAACCTTAGCTTTTTTAAATATTGAGAAGATTCAGTTTTAAGTAATCTAAGACCTAATAAAGTTAACACGAAGCAGAGGAAGTTCTTTTGATAAGACACACAATCTTTTTCCTAGGCAGGTTACTCAAAAGGTAAAGAAAAACCTTTTATAATCTCTTAAATTAGGAGAACGATAGTCTAAGAAACCTTGCCATTTTAACAGAAAGAGAAAATTAAACGCTGGTTTTGTATCAGTATATTATTGAGCTCATTTAAAAAAAAACTTATAAATAAATCCATTTAATCTTAGCTTTGACTTTGGAACATACACATTTTTTCCCCATAAACCTTCTGCAAGTTTCTATAATAATTTAGATTCTGTCCTACTTTTTCCATTTCTCAATTCTAGAACAACTAGTCATTTTATCTTAGGACAAAATTAGTCTCTTTTTCTCTTAACGAAAACATGTCTTTTATACATTTTTTCTTTTTCTTTTGTAATCAAAAATGCATCCCACTTTCCTTGCAAACTTTGCATACAGAATTGTCTCTCTTCACTCTTAAGGTTTCTAGTATTTTCATTTATATATATAGATTGCTTGTCATATACTAGCATTCTGTGGCAAACTAGCAAATCTTATGAATATACAGTTTCACAACTTATGGGTACCTATTTTTTCATAGTTCTATTTTCCAGTGTGACAAAAAAAAGAGAACATGTTTATTAGAAGACTCAAATATCTTTTGTCTTTATAAAACTTAAGGAGTCAAAAATAGATAAACTTGGGTTGCCTGGGTGGCTCAGTTGGCTAAACTTAATCTGTCTTCGGGGGGTGCCTGGGTGGCTCAGTCATTAAGTGGCTGCATTCAGCTCAGGTCATGATCTCAGGGTCCTGGAATTGAGCCCCACATCAGGCTCCCTGCTCAGCGGGAAGCCTGCTTCTCCCTCTCCCACTCCCCCTGCTTGTGTTCCCTCTCTCACTGTCTCTCTGTCAAATAAATAAAATCTTAAAAAAAAAACAACGCATCTGCCTTCAGCTCAGGTCATGATCCTAACCCCTGCCCCAGCTTGTGCTCTCTTTCGCTCTCTCTCTCTCGCTCAAATAAATAAATAAAGTCTTTAAAATATAGATAAACTTATGTTTAGCAATGGTGTTTTATTATTTTATCTTATTTGGAAAGGATCTATTCAATGAATATCTATCATTTAACTTAGTATAACTTTAAGGTTTCAAGATACCAGAAGATTTTAGAAACTATCTTTATGCAGATATATTTTACAAACATAATCAATATTGAAAAAGTTCATTTATAAACTTTTATCTCACTTGCATCCATTTAATTCACTTATTCGTCATTTTACTTAATTATTCACCTTAGTTATGCTTGAATTACTCATCAAAATTTCATGACACATTAAACAAAGCAATCCATCATCTTAAGTTATTTTTCTTGTAGACAAATCAGGCAAATATTTTTTAAAAAATCACAGAAGCAAAGAACCTAAATGTTAAAACACATGGTTTTCTTTTTTTTTAATGAATCAAGGTTTCTTTTTTTTTTTTAAGATTTTATTTATTTATTTGTTTGAGAGAGAGAATGAGCAATGGGGACGGACAGAGGGAGAGAGAGAGAGAGAGAAGCAGACTCCATGCTGAGCAGGGAGCCCGATGCAGAGCTCAATCCCACAACCTGGAGACCATGACCTGAGCCGAAGGCAGATGCTTAACCAACTGAGCCACCCAGGTGCCCAAAACACACGGTTTTCTCCAACTCTTTTTCTTCCTGTCATGCTTGACATACATTAAGCAACTTATCTTCTACTGTATGTTTTGTTCTTAGGTTGAATTTATACATTTACTTAAAGACATCTAGGAGAGAGGCACCTGGATGGCTTGGTCCTTAAGCATCTGCCTTCGGCTCAGGTCATGATCCCAGGGTCCTCGGATTGAGCCCCGCATCGGGCTCCCTGCTCAGCGGGAGGCCTGCTTCTCCCTCTCCCCTTCACCCTGCTTGTGTTCCCCCTCTCGCTGTGTCTCTCTCTGTCAAATAAATAAAATCTTTAAAAAAAAAAATCTAGGAGAGATAATATAAGCTTACTTGACTAGTAAGCCCAGATAGAAGAATTTGTATGCCTGTACTATATTTAATGTTGATAATTCTGAAGACATGCCTATTTTTATTAAGCCAACAAACTTAAAGTAGCTTTTATTTACTGAAGATTATCCCAGATCATGTGGACTCGAAAAACACTGGGGCTCATTTCTATATTTCTGAGAGCTTTATGAACACTTAATTTATAAATTAAGTGCTTATTTTATGTTAATATAGTGCTTATTTTTTCTTAAGCCAGTTACATAGAGCTGGTTTACAAATTAATTTTGCCAATATCATCTGGAGGTAGAAAAAAGATCACATGTACATAACATATATAGATATAAACATACAGACAATTACAAAAAGAGATCCTACAGTTTTAATTTTAAATTTTAACCATGAGTTAGTTATAAACATAGAAACACACAATTTACTAATTTATATAAGAGTTGATTCTCACCTTTGCCTTATTAATTTTTTCCTTTCAATCTGATCTTCTCATAGGTAACAATAGGACATTTGTTTAAGATGAGAGATCTCTAAAAAATCCTTTTAGATACAAAAGTCCATGTCTTCCAAAGTATATCTGTATCAATGTGACTACATAAACCAGTAAGCCTTTTAATGGCTTAAAACTACTAGGCCTTTTAATGGATTAATGGTGGTCTCAAAAGGCATCCCCAAAGACGTTGCAAAAGATGCAGCCCTCCCAAGACCCAGAGCCACTCCCAAAGATAGCCAAAAGAAAGAAAGATTTAGACAACCCCCTCTAAGAACCAGTAACTGTTGGTAAGATGCTAGCCACAATGGTGTGCAATCCTCATTTCTGTTCCACCAAATTCCTGGGGTCCCCAATCTGACAATTGCCTATAGCCATAGGCCAAATCTGTACACCCTGGCAGATGGAAAGCCAAGCCAAGCTCTCCGTACATAAGATGAGACAAAGAGGAAAGTGATACCCGTTCCTGGTAGGGAAGTGGGAGAGTACGATACCCTGGTAGGGATCAATAGTCAATGGGTAAGCAAAACCAAATTCACAAGAGTCACAATCCAAAGAACTATGTTTTGTTATGTTTTTTAAACAGATGTTTTTTTCTCCTGCCAATCTGAACCTGGAAAAGAAGGGACAAGGAGACATTTTTACCTTCTCTCTTGACTAGAACTACAGAGATCTGGGAAAGCTGACTATAGTAAGAATTCTTCTGCTGGGTTTTGTCAGTTCTCCCAGGACTGCAACCACAGGCTCTGGAGAGAGTACTAGTGGTGGGATCTCAGGCTTTTATGATCACAACCTCATTGTCCAGAAACTGAAGGGAAGGCAAAACTTAGGGTCTCTGGCAGACTCCGAGAATTAAATAGACATAAAACTGGTTAACAGGAGAAAAGCATACCAACTTATTTAATATGTTTTACGTGACACAGGAGCCCTCATCAGGAAATGAAGACCCCAAAGAAGTGGCAAAACATGCTTTTATACCAGATTGAACAGAGAGGCTCTGGGGAAAAGTAACTAAAATATACGGGGAGGCTATAGGAAGATAAGAATTATTTTAACAAGGTCTGCACAGAATTTCCTCAGCCTCACATCTTTGTCTCTGGTGATAAGAATGTTTCTTTCCTCCTGGTATAGGGAGGACATCTTTCACATGGGAGTTCTATCTCCTATTTTCAGGTAGAAAAGGGAAGCATCAGAGGGTGCTTCTTGTACCTGTTGTTTTTCAAGTGCCTTTAACTCAAAATAAATCTAATGCCAAAGTGGTATATTTTTCAGTGGCATATTCCACCACCCTTCAGGATACTCTAACAAAATCATAGACGCTGGGTATCTTAAAGAGCAAACATTCGTTTGTCACAGTGCTGGTGGCTTGTAAGTCCGAGATTAAGGTGCCAGCAGATTTGATGTCTGTGAGAGCTCTCGTCTGAGTTGTTGACTGCTGACTTCTCATGGGTCCTCACAAGGCAGAAAGGATGAGAGAGCTCTCTGGGCTCCCTTTTATAAGGGCACTAATCCCCTTCCTGAGAAAGCTACTCACCTAATCACAAACATTTAGTCCATTGCATAGGGTTAGAGAGAGCACAAGCCTGGGAAAGGGAGAAGCAGGCTCCCCGCCAAGCAGGGAGCCCAACCCACGGGGCTCGATCCCAGGACCCTGGGATCATGACCTGAACTGAAGGCAGATGCTTAATCTACTGAGCCACCCAGGCTCCCCCATTGCAGTTAAAAAAGGTTTACTGTATCTTCTTAAATAAAAAAGTGTCTCCTGTCTGTCTCAAAATAAATCTAACCTCTGTAGGTAACCACATGTTATTTGAGCTCCCCACCTCCAAAATACAAGAAAATAGAACATTGTCAATATTTTAGGTGCAAGTTCTTCTAAATATGGTAGCCCATTGGCCTGAATTAGTTTGTTTTTATTTTCATAACAAATTAATTTATGAGCCTACACTTAGACAATTGAAGTGCCTACATTTATTAGTTTCTATTTCTTGAGTTTCAAATTAAGGAGGACATGGCTTGGGCATGTATTCAGTGTTCTAAGTGGAATATGAATCCCTCAAACAAAGTGAACAGGGCATTAGTTCTCTTATTCCTTTGCCCATCAGGAGTTTATAGCTTCAGCCTAAGAATTTACCCACACAGATTTAGTCAAAAAAGGAGCTCATTAAGAAGACTTGGTTCTGAAGCAGAAATAGCATAAGGGCTGCAAAATTGAGTCCATTATTTTACAAGAAAAGTGTTTGGAATTCTATTCAAATAGAGTGCAATTAAGCTAGCAAAATCATCATTCCCAAACTATGGTATAATTGCCTAGAGTCACACTTCAACTAACTAAAAACAAAAGCCCCCAAATTCCAAGAGGTGCTGTCACTCTATAGGGTCTGGAAGTACTTGATCATTTAGAAAGTGGTAGTAATAAGGCACAGAAACCTACGTGTGGGAACTGTCTGCCAGGCACAGTTACCTGAGACCCAGGTCAACTTTTTCAAGAGGGTGGTGACATGTCCCTCCCCACTGGGAAAAAGAGCTGTCTCAGAATGAGGAGACCTGAGTGAGACCATATCCTAGATACCCACTTGTGGTTTACTTATCTAGACTTCTTCCTCACTTGTCAAGTGAATATGATCACAATACTTGCCTCCTGTCATCATTCCTAAAACTAAGAGATGCTGTCTAAGCACCAGCATGAACTAGGTTCTGTTCAATGCGCTACGCACACTTTACCACAACAACCTTGCAAAGTAGGTACAGACAGTGAGACATTTTTCTAAGGTCACGGCCAGTAAGGATCAGAGACTGAATTTGAATCCATTTTTTTTTCCAAAGCCAACATTCTTTCCACCAGGGCTGTTTTCCACAAACGTAAAAGAGTTGAATGGATAAGAGGAGATGTGTAAATGTAAGTTATTTCAGAATTTGAAGTCCTTGTGATTACATGAGTTGATATATGTAAAACCCTTAGAACAATAACATGGTAAGTATTCAGTAAGCATTGGCTGGTGCTATTATGATGACTGTAATGCAGGGTGCACTTTTGGCCTCAGAACATGCAATGAATCACAATGGTCAGAATAGGACTGATTTGCACACATTTTTAAAAATGAGCAATCAAGTGGTCATTGTTATGCAAAAACACAAACTGGTGGAACAAAGAGGCCAGGGCTTGAGGTCAGAAGATTAGGGTCCCAGTTGTGGCCGCTCCCAATTTTGTCACTTATAACAATAAAAACTACCTGGGGGGGTTTCAGGAGGATTAGCTTCCACAGTGTGTGTGAAATCCCAATTGTAATTGGCACAACACTACGAAAGTGCTAGTCAATATTTAGAGAAGGTAATCTCTTTTGGGCCTAAGGATTTATTGATACTCTGTGTTTCCCCTTTGTTGCTGCCAGCAACAGAATCCTGGTAATTGGAGAGAGAAAGGGGTATTTACCAGACCAACTATAACTGATGTAATATGGCATGCAACTGTAGGCTCAAAGAAGTAGTCTTTTCCCCCCTTTTAACAAGGGCACTTGACAACAGGAGAAAAAAATCTCTGGTAATATTTTTATTTATTTATTTACTTATTTATTTAAAGATTTTATTTATTTATTTGAGAGCGAGAGTGAATGAGAGAGAGAGAGAGAACACAAGCGTGGGGAGGGAGAGGGAGAAGCAGATTCCCTACCGAGCAGGGAGCCCGACGTGGGGCTCGATCTCAGGGCCCTGGGATCATGACCTGAGCCAAAGGCAGACGCTTAACTGACTGAGCCACCCAGGCACCCCTGCTAATATAAATTTTAAAAACTTCATTTTGTGTATTGTTTGTTGATGCAGTTCTTCAAACAGTGCCTGCATTTGTTAAGTGCTGTGTATATTAGCTAGTATTATTATTGTTATTTTGTCATTTTATTTATTTATTTATTTAATTTGAGGGAGAGAGCGTGAGAGTGCGCGAGCGGCCAGCAGAGGGAGAAGCAGACTCCCCACGGAGCAGGGAGCCCGATGTAGGACTTGATTCCCAGGACCCTGAGATCATGACCTGAGCCGAAGGCAGATGTTCAACTGACTGAGCCACCCAGGCATCCCTATTGTTATTTTTACTTCTAGTCAATCTATGACTCTAGACTAAATGTTTATGTCCTCCTCCAAATTTATATGTTGCAGCCCAATCCCCAATACGATGATATTTGGAGGTGGGGCCTTTGGGACGTAATTAGATTTGAATGAGGTCATGATGGGGGGTGCCCTCGTGATGGGACTGGTGCCCTTCAAGGGAGGGAAGGAAGAGCTAAGAGCTCTCTTTTCAACATGTGAGGATATCCTAAGTCAGCACCAGAATCTGACCATGCTGGCGCCTTGGTCTCGGCTTTCCCACCTCCGGGACTGTGAGAAATACATTTCCGTTGTTGCTAAGCCACCCAATTTATGGTATTGTGTCAAAGCAGCCCGAATGGACTAAGGCAAGGGCAAACAATACCAGCCAGCTCTGCCTGCTTCACAGGGTTGATAAGAAGGTCGTACTTGTCAATGTTATGCAAACACACTTTATAAATAATAATGAGGTAATAAACAATCTTACATTTCTGACGCAAGTAATAAAAACGATGCCTTCTCTCAAGTTTCGAACAGCTATAGACATATACATAGAAGTTATACAGGAGAGGGGGGAATGGCAGAGGGAAAGTCGCGGTGGAGAAAGGGAGAAAATTGAAGAGAGAAGGTGCGAAAAGCTGTGCGGGCCGGTAGGGTAGCCCTCTGTCAGCCCCACGTGGTTGCCGGGCATCTGGAATGCAGCTAGTTAGGACTGAGATGTGCTCTGTGTATAAACTGCACACAGGGTTGTGAAGTCTGGGTGCCAAAAAAAAAAAAAAAAGAATGTAAATGATCTCATTAATTTTTATACTGATGATGGGCTGAAACTATATTTTGGATGTACTGGGCTAAATAAAATGTATTGTTATTAATTTTCTCTGTTCTTTTCTAGGTTTTAATCTACTAATTTAAAATCCACATATTGCTCTTTGACAGCGCTGGGGTCCAGACGGCGGGGTGGTGGACAGGGCACGTGAACGAATGCAGGGGAGAGAGAATGCGGTCAGTCGTGGGATTGAATAGGTCCACAGAACATTCAGGCAGAACCGAGTGTTGAGGTTCTACGGTAGTGCTTCAGTCTGTACCCCCAGGACAGGCGCAAATAGGAATGTCACCACGGTGTTCTCCCAGCCTACCTGGAGCCAGAAGAAATGAAACAAAAACTTTTGATCTGCCCCACAGGTCAGAACTTCGTAATAATTCCTAAAATTAGGAACTGTTCATATGCTCTCCTTGAGAAGGACACGCGAACCAAACTATACCTACTCAAAATAGCTTTGAATAAAGTCCCTGTATGGTTTCCTGTCCCCACAACCTAGCACAGAGATGGCACATTAGTCTGCTTGCTGTGTGCTTTTCCTAGGTACTTTACAAATGCCTGTTGAGTGAAGATTCTAGAAACAAATAATTAGTTCATCCACCATAGAGATGCATCCTGTACGTATTAAAAATAGAAGCTTAAAATCTAAGCACTCCTAAATGACCCAAGTTCACAGGCACACAGCTTTGATTTCTGGGCTGCTAACGCTGCACAAAAGTAGAGTTCTGGTTAATAAACGGGACAGGACCTACCTTGACCCGCTTCCCCTCTCCCTAAAAAAAAGGGGGGGGCAGCCTCTGCTATTAGTCTTAAAGGTGAAATTTTGTCCGTATTAAGGCCAGGGACCCAAAAAGGCCTAACTCTTGCCTACCTTTGTGATTCCCAAGGGAACAATACAGAAGGGCCAACGTGTGAAGACACACGCGTATTAATACTTGGGCAACTGCTGCTACTGCAAAGCTGAGCTCTAACAGACAGCTAGGTGGACCTGTTTGAAAAGCGCCCCCTTCCCCCTTCCCCCATCCGTGCAAATCTGGGGACTTCAGCATAAGCGCATTTGAAGGGCAAGGCGTTAGGAGACTGAGCGTGCTGCAGCCCAAGAAAAATCTAGTCCGGTATCTATGGGCTACACGCGCCCGCGCGAGCTGGGGGCGGGGTTTGCCTAGCCCGCAGGGCCGCTCCCCCCGGCCGGCCTTCCCTGGGGAGGCGGAAAGCTGAGCGGGGAGAGAGAGGCAGGCAGAGCCTAGGTGTGCGTCTGGGGTGCAGGGCCTGCCCGTTGGTAATCGTGGTCCCAGCGTGCTCCTGTCTCAGGCCAACCAGATCAGCAACCGCTCCTCCAGAGGGAGCTGAGCTCAGAGATGAAGCCCAGCGAGGTGCAGGTGGGCTTGAGATGGCGGAAATGTTTCTTTCCCGAGTGGGCCAGGAGGCAAGGGCAGCGGAGGGGGATGTTGTTGGCCTCCTCCACAGGCGCTGAGCAAAAGCATCTGGATCAAGCCTGGGCAGCGAGAGGCTGGATACACAGGACCACTCCACCGAAGACTTCATCAGGATTCCGTATTACCTAATCATTTGGCTCAACTGGGTTTTATCTCATTTTTTTCTTCTTTCTCTCTTCTCCTCTCCCTGTTCTTTTTACTTGTTCTGTTACAAATATGCACTTGTACACATCAGAATTTGCCAGTTTAGTGATGCCATTGTTTTAGCAATAGATTTTATTTCTAATAAAAAATATTTATTTAGTAGTTATTATGTGCCACTATGCTAAGCTCTTTGACCACGTATGTCACCGAATCCTCACAATACTACCCATTTTACGGATAAAGAAACTATGGCCTAGAGAGGTCATTTAACTGGTGGGTGGTGGGGCCACAGCAGGAGCACAGACCTGCCAAAAGACACCCCAAGGCTTTAGGCTCTAGCTGTGGGGCTCTATTTATTTTGCCCAAATCTCTCCGGTTCAGGCCTCCTGCTTCCATCTTACCTTTTACTTACGTTTTAAGAAGTTTGCTCCTTTTCTGTTTTCTTTCCTTCTCTTTGTTCTTAATTCCTTGTTTTGTTCCTCTGATAAATTTACTCCCTCCCTTTATTATCTTATTTAAAATTTTCCTTTCCTCCTACTCTCTTAACACTTTTGTTTCTTTTTTAAAAGTAGCCTTTTGGGGCGCCTGGGGAGCTCAGTCGGTTGAGCGTCTGCTTTGGCCTCAGATCATGATCCGGGGTCCTGGGATCCAGCCTTTTGTTGGGCTTCCTGCTCAGCAGGGAGTCTGCTTCTCCCTCTCCCTCTGCCCATTCTCCCCCCACCCACGCCATGCTCTCTCTCTAATAAATAAATTAAAAAAAAAAATTTAAAAATAAATATATAAAAAGTGGCCTTTAATTGTCAGTGGTATAAATACAGATGTCAGTGGTGAGAGTGGTAAGGCCATATACCATCCTCTTCTTCCCCCCTTCCGGCAGTGGCCCTCCCATCCCCTCAATGGCAAAGATTCTCAAACTTGAGCATGCATTAGAACTACCTGGCTGGAGGGCTTGCTAAACTACGGGTGGCTGAGCCCCACCTCCAGAGTTTCTGATTCAGCAGGTCTGTGTGGAGCCTGCGAGTTGACATTTCTAACTAGTTCCCATGTGATGCTGGTGCTGCTAGTCCAGGGACCACAGTTCAGGAAGCACTGCTCTATGGAGTTTTAAACACATTCAAAGTAGGTTCTCCCAAACTCCTTCATTGGTTCTCAGGAGACTTGCAGGTGTAAGTCTCTATCTAGGTGGGGTTTTGTTCTTAGGGACCTATAATGCTTCCTGAAAGTCATCTCAACTGTGATTTTAAAACCCCTGGTCTCTGGTACATGAAGTCATTGAAGTTTGGGCAAATTATGTCAATAATGTCATGAGCCAGAATGCAAAGTCCCATGGTCAGGTCAGAGGTCGCTTACAGATATGGACAGATATGGCAGATAGCTAGTTCAAGAACTGTAGTAGTGTTCCTGATTCTGAGCATCATTTTGCCAATGGCCTGATTCCACATTGATTACTTCCTTTAGTGGCACAACCATAACAGATGGTCTTTAGTATGTGGCTCCCTCAGTTTCTTCTCCTCATGAAATCCAAGAAAAATTAGCTTGAGTGAGTGTTAAATCTGAATAACTAGCTCAGTTATGCTTATGCTCAGTGGTTTTCTTAACTATTTAGGATCTAGACTGGGCCTCCCCACACCTTCTTAGAAGACTGGGGTATAAAGGCAAGGCAAGGCAGGAAAGCAGGAAAGGCATTAGGATCTGGGAAGCATCTGAAACCGGGTTTCTCCATCCCTTTGGAAGCCTACTGAAGGAGGTGAGAGCACTGGAAGTCCCCTCAAGATTAGACCAAGTGAAGATTAGCCCAAGTCTCCAATTTGGGTATTTTTCTACCAGGAGATATGTGGGTCCCCTTACAAGATCCTCCTTATGATGGGCTTTGTCTGATTGGCTTTTGTTTAGCCTGGTTGTTGTTGTTGTTGTTTTAAAGATTTTATTTATTTACTTGACAGAGAGAGAGAGCACAAGCAAGGGGAGTGGCAGGCAGAGGGAGAGGGAGAAGCAGGCCCGCCTACAGAGCAGGGAGCCCTATGTGAGACTCGATCCCAGGACACTGGGATCATGCCTGAGCCGAAGGCAGATGCTTAACTGACTGAGCCACCCAGGTGCCCCTAACCTGGTTGTTTAAACCTCCCACCCAACCTCAGAAAGTCCCATCAGTCCTCACTAAGGAGCTCACCTGTGCCCATTGTCCTCCTCCTATTTTATTTTCCCCATAATCCTTGATAATCTTTGGTGTTTGCCTGGCTCACCCCACTGCCAGTAATAGGGTTCCAGGTTATAGGATTCCCAATTGTTGTAATAATAGAAGGAGTTCAGTTCATGAGACTGCCCTTACTTCGTATATCCTATTGCAAATTTGGAAATCTAGTGAATTCAACAATCACTAGAATGACTCAAAGAACTCACTGAAAGCAGCTATTCTCACAGTTCTGGTTTATTAGAACTAAAGGACACAGAATGAACTCTGCCAAGAGAAGAAGCTCTAGGGCAGAGTCTGGAATGTTCCAAAGATGGAGCTTCCAATTTGTCTTCTCCTCATGAAATCATGGATGGTGTTAATTTCCTGGCACTGATGTGTGATAATATACATGGAGTATTGCCAACCAGGGGAGCTCACCCAAGTCTTTGTGTCCAGATTCTTTACAGGGACTCTATTATAAACCTGGCTAGTCACCCACAAGGCTGACCTCAATCTCTAGCCCCTTGGGAGGTTGAACTGATATGATACCACCTGACTGAAAGTCCCCACCCTACATCACACTCTTGCTGTGACTCAAAGCCTCCAGGTCAACACAGACACTTCCATCGGGCAGGGAATTCCAAGGGTTTCAAGACTACCTCTCAAGGTTCAAGGGCAAAGACCTGACATCTCCTTCAACAAGGTTAAATCCTTTACGACATAGTCACCAAGACCAAATCTGTGTCATGGTATGTCACTTAGGGCAGCAGTGTTTAGAGTGGCAAGTCAAAAAGTTGGCATCCCATCCCATCCCATCCCAATTTCCCTAAGAAGATGTCAAACTTACCCTAATTGAGGATCTGAACTTAACTGGTAACAGAGTAACTGCACTTTGGGTAACTTCTCAAGGGGCATAACTTCATTAATCAGAAGTTCCACTGAGAGAAATGATGTTTATGAAGGATAGCCAGATGGAACCCATATATACCATAAGGCTAGGTCACCTCTGCAGGCATTGCCTGGCCCAGGGTCTCATATAGGCATTCTTCTATCTCAGTCACCTGAGTGCATACAGTATAAAATATATGCTATCTTGTAGAGAGACACTGTGTTATTAACGTTTAGGATCTGTGCAACTAGACATTGCCAGCCACCTGGAACAAATAAATACTCTTATGTGCTATATAAAATAGAAAATGAACTCAACATCATGTCACTGGAAGTGCTGTTACTACAACTTGCTCATTTGGGAAGACACATCTCAGACTGAGATTCCGACTAATTAGAACACCAGGGAATTCAACCAATCAGAACTCTGCAATGCCCTGATTACTCCTTGGTCTTGGTCATCACACAGATGCCAGCTCTCAAAAGTCAGTAACTAAAGGATAGTGGTAATTAATTTAGCACTTCCTAGTTATACGGGTCAACTGAAAAGGAGAATTGCCTGCAGTTATGACAAATATGAAAAAAAAGATTATATACATCCCCAAATCTCTCTATTGGAGAGAATATGTCAAGGGCAAAATATATTATCATGGTTTACAAAAAGGAAAACAAAAAACAAAAGCAATGCTCCACCCCCCAATTTGGAAGGTTATAAGTTTCTTATATAAGACACAAATCCTCATTAACTCTTAAAAGTATTTTTAAGTAAGGACATGATTAGAGTCAATTTTCAAATATCAAAAAAGTGTAGGAAGTTGGGGCACCTGGGTAGCTCAGTTGGTTAAGCATCCAACTCTTGATTTCAGCTCAGGTCATGATCTCAGGGTCCTGGGATCAAGCCCTGCACTGGGCTCTGCACTCAGCAGGGAGTCTGCTTGAGGATTCTCTCTCTCCCTCTGCCCCTTCCCCTGCTCTCTCTCTCAAATAAATAAATAAATCTTAAAAAAAAAAAAGAAAATAAAAAAAGAGTAGGAAGTAAAAGTTCTCTATCATTCTGCTTTTGTCCTACCTCCCCCGCCACTTACCACCCCATCTCCACCCCTCAGTAGTAAGCTTAATAGTGTCTTTGAGTTACATCTGAGAGTGCACTTTCTACCTATCACAACTTGTCTTTGCAGCAGTTTAGGCCATCAGAGAGCTGTAAATGTGAACTGTATTTATGCTCCCTTCCTGTATTTGCTTTTGCCACACTGCTCTTTGCTCGGATGCAATCAGTCTCCCCAGACACTTATTATAAGGTGAGACCCCAGGAAACCATGTCCATATTTGCTGTACAGATACTGTTGAAATCCTTGTTTATTATTTCACAGTATTCTCTCAGTGAAGACCTACAAGAGAAACTTGTCTCTAGTTTCTCAGACCTGGGATTGGTTCAGCTTCTCCTGATTTGTTTTCATCTAAAGGACTGTTGCAATTGCTATGGCCACATAATAAGTCTCCCTAAAACTTAGTGATGTAAAATGATAATTTATTTGTTTTTTTTAAAGATTTTATTTATTTATTTGACAGGGAGAGAGAGAGTGATAGCAGGAACACAAGCAGGGGGAGTGGAAGAGGGAGAAGCAGGCTTCCCGCTGAGCAAGGAGCCCGATGCAGGGCTCCATCCCAGGACCCTGGGATCGTGACCTGAGCCGATGGCAGACACTTAACGACTGAGCCACCCAGGCGCCCCTAAAATGATAATTTATTATGCTCATGAATTCCGTGGGCCAGGAATTCCAAGAGGGCATGGTGGAGTATCTTGTCTCTGCTCTACAGTGTCTGGGGTCTCAGCTGGAGGACTCAAAGGCCAGGAGTTAGAATCTTCTGTAGGCTCATTCCCTCATATGATGCTGGATTTAGCTAAGATCTTTGTAGGTGTAGAAAGACATAATATATACCTTCTCCACGTGGCCTGGAACTCCTCACACATGGTGGCTGGGTTCCAAGTGTGATCATCCCCAAAGAGAGAGAGCTAGGTAGAATTTGTGTCATTTTATGCCTCGCCATGGACATAACATAGCATCATTTCTATTCCTTTCCATTTGTTGAAGCAGTCACAAAGTCATTCCTCAGGTTCAAGAAGGGAAATAGAGCCTACTTCTTGAATGGGAGCAGTAAGTTTCCAGAGAAACATGAGGAATGGAAATATCGCTATGTCCATTTTTGGAAAACACAATTGACCACAGAGCCTTCTGGTACATGGTCCACTCTATGTACTAACTACTAGAAATCCTAGAGGCAAATTTGCAGCCACTTCACTGTGGTTCCATGACTTCATGCCGGGCATTGTGCGCATTCACCCTCCTCTGGCTTCATGTTGCTCTCCTCTCTTGATTTTCCTTTGGCTTCATTCTCCTCATCAACTTTTATTTTATCTTGCAGTCTTTTTATATATCTTTCTGAATCTGCAAATAATCTTGGAGGAAACCTAAGATATAAATTAACTAAAACAGACCTCCAGGAAAATGATTTCCAAGGATCAAATTAATTTCAACAGGAAGAACAAGAACTTGACATATAGGAACCAAATCCCAACAAATACTCTTATCCAAATTTCAAACTTAACTTACATTAACTTAGAATGGAAACCCAGAAGAGTAATTGATTTCTTCAAGTCAATTTTTTTTTTTATCTCTATAATGTAATAGTTTTGATTCATCAGCTGGAAAAGTATGTTAAATAAGTGAATCCATTTCATAATTGTTCTGCAGTTTGGAAATATGAATCTCGAACAGTTCTGCAATACTTATTTCATCTACTTAAAATGTTTTGTATTGTACCACTTAAAAAATAATATACTTTTTCTGAAAAGGTAGGCTAAGAATTCATTAAGATCCTTGGCATAACTTTTTACAAAGAAGATAATACTATTTAATTTTTCAATGAAGCAATTATGTAGTCTTCCTATCTTTTCCACTAAAGATGAGATATTGTATAATTCTCCCATGGCATAATTAACATTTTATTTGACACATCTATATTAACGATTCCTTATCTATGAAGAGCAATGAGTTTTATTAAATATGTCATCTACCGTATCAGATTTGTTATAATTAAGTTTCATTTTGCTTCATTTCTTGCTGCACTATTTCTGGGCTGCAAAACCAGTTTACTTCCCTGTATGTAAATTGGTTATTTCATGAAAAGGTAGCTACCATAACTATTAAATGCAAAATCTACCGTAACACAGACTACAATTGCCAATTTAGCCACACCTAAATTAGGAAGCTAAAAGGTGATTATACCATAAAAGGGATTAATTTAGCACCTTTGTGATTGTTTCTCGTGGACACCAGTCAGTGTAACTAGAAGTTCACAGCAACAGAATTCTGCAAAATAGAGGAGTTAATGTTCTTAAAACACATGAAGATTTATATGTGAAACACTGAGTCTTTTGTGGGCTTACATAAAAATTAGTATTAATTACTTCAGATTTTACTGATCTTTTGGGGAAAGTTTGAAGACAATTGAGTAGGTCTTTGACAAACAAAGTTAGTTATAACAGCAATCCCATGACCAATAATCACCATAACACATCAAGCTGGTTCCTTTACACAGCTTTCAATTTCCATGCTTTGTTAAGTTTGTTTCGGCCGCATTGAAATGCCCTCCTGCATCTCCACCCTGTACCCTCCTGCTGGAGTTCTACCCTCATTCCATCTCAACAACTGCAGGATCTAGGACTTTGACATTTCCTCCAAGGTAGCTTCTCTCCTTCATTCTGTACTTTGGAGATTGTGCTCATCAGTGTATCCTTGGCTTAGCATTTTACATGTATTTTTCCTTTCCCCCCAGCCTCCTCCCAGCTTTCCCCTCTTCAGTAAGTTCCTTGTGGGAGGCACCATGTCTTGTGTGTTTTTGTCTCCCCCACAGCACTGAAGCCAGGACTCTGCATGTAGAAGGTGGTAAAAATTGTTATTTGAATTATAAACTGAGGTTTGTGTGTCCATGAAGTTGACATAAAAGTATGTAACCCCAAACCATTATGAGATGATAGCTATTACAGTCTGAGCCCACTGTCTTCCTAAACCTGTGTGTGTGTGAGTGTGTGTGTGTGTGTGAGAGAGAGAGAGAGAGAGAGAGCGCGCATTTGGGTTGCATTCTGAGCCTCTTAATGCTCCCATTTGTTTGCTCCCCTTAAATGATCTCATTTAGCCAATAGCAGTGGCTTTGGAGAATGGATGAAGAAAGACTGCTACCCAAACGGTGCACTTCTGCCTTTAGTGACTTCCATCCTCTCCTCCCCTAGTCTCTGACTTGTTGGACTACATGCTTGGCCTCCCCGTCTGTCTTGCCCCATTAGTTCACAGTGGGATTTCAGTTGGTCTGCAAGGATCTTAACCTGTTGGTTTCTTAGGAAGCCCCTTCTGGTGGCCACACCAGGGCCCTGCTCTGGCTTCCAGAGCCCCTGACCCTTCTTACCAAGGGAGGGAATCTCAACTTTGATGATTTTCTAAGTGATAGTAATGGAATTCATTAATTTTGGAATTAATGATATTAATATCTCAATATTACGATATTCTAAGTAAAAATGGATGAAGATTTTTCCTAGACATGGGCCTTATTATTTTTTAAATTTTGCATTAGTTAAGTTTCTGCAGGTTAGGTTTTTACACTTGAGGCTCTTTTTTATTTATTTATTTATTTATTTATTTTTTAAAGATTTTATTTATTTATTTGAGACAGAGAGGATGAGAGGAGAGAGAGAGCACATGAGAGGGGGGAGGGTCAGAGGGAGAAGCAGACTCCCCGCCGAGCAGGGGGCCCGATGCGGGACTCGATCCAGGGACTCCAGGATCACGACCTGAGCCAAAGGCAGTCGCTTAACCAACTGAGCCACCCAGGCGCCCTTGAGGCTCTTTTTATACTGCATGAAAAATAGACAATATAATCGTCTACAACGAGAGTGTTTCACAGTGACAAGAGTAAGGGGAAATGGCACCAGTGGGCAAAGTATTGTATTCATGTCTCTTCCCTTTGCAATCTGATTCGGTAAGACTAGGTTTTTGTGGATTGGAACAGACTGGCTTCTGGAGACACAAGCCCCACCCCACTCTCACACTCTGCTTCTGGCATTTTATGATCTATAAAGATTATTGAAAATTATTGGCCTGTTCAATTTTCCTGTTGGAATCTCAGAGGCTGGTTTTCAGCTAATGTTAATAGGTGCTTGCTACCTTGAGCACAATAGCTCTGATTTTCCGTGAAATGAAACATTATACAACAAAATGCTGGGCTGCTAAAGGCTTAAAGACAAAAGTATAATTTACATTAGCAAATGTGAAGGGCTGTATGGGCTACTTTTTGTGCTTACCTCATTCCTGGTCCCAGCTTAAACTTCCTACTTTTTTTTTTTTTAAAGATTTTATTTATTTATTTGACAGAGAGACAGCGAGAGAGGGAACACAAGCAGGGGGAGTGGGAGAGGGAGAAGCAGGCTTCCCGCCAAGCAGGGAGCCCAATGCGGGGCTTGATCCCAGGACCGCAGGATCATGACGTGAGCCAAAGGAAGACACTTAACCGACTGAGCCACCCAGGCGCCCCAAACTTCCTACTTTCTTAAACCTATTTTGAATGTATTTGATTTGACTGTATACTTGAATTTTATAAGAATTCAAATCTTTTTCTGGGTACGAGGTAGGTTGTACACAAACAAATTTCAGAAAGCAAAAATATAGTGGTTTTTAACATTTAAGAACCATATGAAAATATTTTCAAGAGGAAATAAGCATATGAGAAAATTTTAATGAATCCTAATTTGGTAAAAAGGCAATTCTGGTCAAGTGAATGTATAGTTGAGTCAGAGCTAATCAAAAGATGGTGGTGGTTCAACTGTTGTTAAGAATCTTCCTGAGCTTATCTAGCTGCTGGTTTAGTCTAGTGAGTGGAATGTACTGAACATAACTGATTTTTTTCTTAGGTGACTAGGGTTCTCACAATGGCCCAGGGATGGCACTGTGAACATTAATTTGGATTAGACCTTAATTGAAGACATATAAGGTTTAAGAGAGGAGGCTGAGTTTATACTGATCCCAGGACAAATTGTAAGTCAATTAAAAAAAACAAAACAAAACTAAATCTCTTCTCTCAGTTTGGTTGTCAGTCATTCATGTCTTTTTCCTAATAGTAATTGGTAACAAACAAAATCCCCCTAACCACTCCCTCACGAAGAAACACAAATATTTAATTAAAGACTTGATGTTGAGGTCACTTTATCTGATTAACTTAGTGAATTATTTTGATTGAGACCTTATTATTTATAGCTTTGGAGCTGTGGCACTACAATTAGGGATGAGATCACTTGCTTCCTGAAATGGAATGAAAAACTTGGAATGACCTTGTCATCCTCAATTTGCCTTTGAAAATTCAGTAAAATATTGCTTGGGAATTCTTAAATTAAGAAAAGTGTGTATTTTTAGTAGAAACAATACATTAAAATTGTGCAAAAGAGGATAAAAAAAATCTTGTCTGCCCAAGTTCAGGATAATTAGAGCCTAGTGAGAATATTTAGTCTCTAATAAAGAAGGAAATTGTAACTGGATTACTGGATGGAGCTAGAAAAGTCATGCCCTCACCCATGTGGTGGCTGGGCACTGGGCATTCTCAGTGATTCCCCATACAGATACACATTCAAACTCAAATAGGAAAGTCCTCTCTTAGTGAGGAAATTCTACAGGATGGGATTGGAACTTGCCTCAGGATATACTTTGTGTTATGGAAACCTTGATTTAACAAGCTTGCTTGATTTCTCTGGTGATCCTCAATACTTCCTAGGTTTCAGAAGGCAGGGCATTAGGTGCAATGAGGGAGAGAGAGGAAAGGAGATGGGTAGAGATGAATGTGTCTGTTGGGTTGAGCGTGTGATCCCACAAGTGCGCACATGTGTCAGAGAGTGTACTGTTGGCCAGGTGACTGGGAAGTCAACATACCAAGGAATGGCAACCACTTGCGGCACAGAAAAGAACAGAATCTTCAATGAGACAGTCACCTAGGAAAATTGATGTACACGCTTTATCAGCACTTGTTTTGTAAGTTTTTATGAGTCGGTCGGTCAGATGTGGTCACAAGAGGAGACAGGGGAGAGGCTCAGGAAAAGTTTATTACATGCGCAGGTTCTAGAAGCAGCATATGCAGGGCCCCATGGGAAAGACATCAGCCTGGTCAGGAGGCAGATGACAGGAGAGGGGAACGGTTAAGCCACTACGTTTATTGGGGTTTCCTCTGGAAAGGTAAGGCAGGGCAAGGACAATGGTTTAGGATTGGCTAGTTTGGATAATTTTGTTGGGCTTTGGGCGATGAGGATGTTCTGTATTTGTCTGGTACCTGGCCCTGGGATGATTAAGGCAGAGGACTATTGCCTCCTGGGGTATGTGGGCCAGATAGAGAAGGTATGGCTCTCTTGACAAATTAGTTTGCAAATCAAAGGCATGTTCCCAGGTATCTTATGGTTTTGGGTGCAGTTGTAAATGGGATCAATTCCTTAATTTCTCTTCCTTCTCTCTCATTGTTAGTGTATAGAAATGCATCTGATTTCTGGGCATTGATTTTATATCCTGCCACGTTGCTGAATTCCTGTATGAGTTCTAGCAATTTTGGCGTAGAGTCTTTTGGGTTTTCCACATAAGGTATCATGACATCTGTGAAGAGTGAGAGTTTGACTTCTTTGCCAATTTGGATGCCTTTTATTTCTTTTTGTTGTCTGATTGCTGAGGCTAGGACTTCTAGTACTATGTTGAACAACAGTGGCGAGAGCAGGCATCCCTGTCTTGTTCCTGACTTTAGGGGAAAAGCTCTCAGTTTTCCCCGTTGAGAATGATATTCACCATGGGCTTTTCGTAGATGGCTTTTACGATATTGAGGTATGTTCCCTCTATCCCTACACTGTGGAGAGTTTTAATCGAGAAAGAATGCTATATTTTGTCATATGCTTTTTCTGCATCAATTGAGAGGATCATATGGTTCTTGTCCTTTCTTTTATTAAGGTGATGTATCACGTTAATTGATTTGGGGATGTTGAACCACGCTTGCAGCCCAGGAATAAATCCCACTGTTGGTGGGTACAGCCACTCTGGAAAACAGTACGGAGGTTCTTTAAGAAGTTAAAAATAGAGTTTCCCTATGACCTAGCAATTGCACTACTAGGTGTTTACCCCAAAGATACAAATGTAGTGACCCGAAGGGGCACGTGCACCCCAATATTTATAGCAGCAATGTCCACAATAGCCAAACTGTGGAGGGAATCCAGATGTCCATCGACAGATGAATGGATAAAGAAGATGTGATACACACACACACACACACACACACACACACACACACACTGGAATATTACTCAGCCATCAGAAAGGATGATATCTTACCATTTAAATCGACAGGATGGAACTGGAGGGTATTATGCTGAGCGAAATAAGTCAATCAGAGAAAGACAATTATCATATGGCTTCACTCATATGTGGAACACAAGAAATAGCGCAGAGGATCATAGGGGAAGGGAGGGAGAACTGAATGGGAAGAAATCAGAAAGGGAGACAAACCATGAAAGACTCTTAATTCTGGGAAACAAACTGAGGGTTGCTGGAGGGGAGGTGGGTGGCGGGCTGGGGTAACTGGGTGATGGGCATTAAGGAGGGCATGTGATGTGATGAGCACTGGGTGTTATACACAACTAATGAATTATTTAACTCTACATCTGAAACTAATGTTGGCAAATCAAATTTAAATTAAAACACACACACACACTCACACACACAAAGGCATGTTCTCAGCTGGCCCCTTTGCTGTCTCTAAGAATTGGCTAGCCCTGGAAGGGGCAGTCTCTGCACAGCCAGAAATGTTCGTTAAGACGTCAAAATTTCAGAATTCATGGAAAATTAAACATATATACAAATTAGTGCTGAAGGTCATCACTGAGAATCAAAATATAATATACTGAAACCAAAGTCTATGTGATAGCAGGAGATATCAAACAGAGGTTAAATGGCCATCCATACACCTTTTCATGACTCAGAGAAGTGCAGTACATTTTAGACAGGTGTCTCTAAGGCGAGTGTGGCCGTACGTGCCTATGTGTGTGCTGAGGTGTTATCACTTCATGTATAATCTTTGTTTTCCTAAATTTCATTTATCTAAATAGAACATTCTTAATGATAATAAATGCACGGATATATGTATTTTCTGAGATAACTGGTACATACGTTGTAGGGATATTATCTTTTCCCGCCTTTATGGAAAAGGTAAGTAGACTATACTTTAGGTAAGTTCTCTGAAAAGAATGTTTACTACTGTTTTAATGTTCAAGGAAGAAGAAAATATGCATGAAAAAATATGCCTTACCATTTTATAAATTCTATAGCTAACGACCTCCTCTGAGTATGCCTGTTTGCAACAAATCATATCCAACCATGCCAAAACATTTTTTTTCACAGCTTCCCTCCAAAAGGCATTACGATGTTTATGTCGTGCATGGAGAGTAAACTGAGCAAGCAAGCACTGAAAAAAGCACAGATTGATGCCTGGCATAATTTAATCTTTTATTTTAAACATTTGTCTTGATTTAAAAAATTGACATCTTCTCCAGAGAATGTTTCTTTTCACTCATCTCCAGGTGTGTCATCTGAAAGGCCTTCATGGGGGTTAATGACAGACTAGAGCTGAGCCGGTGAGTAATGCGTATTTCATCAGAAGGTACTCTTTGTTCCCCCAATCATTCTGCCTTTGTTCAAGTTCTCTGTTCTGTCTGATAAACACCGCGTGCCCTACTTCCTTCTAAAAAAGCTACTACTCTACCAAATCTGTTTGATATTTTCCTTTTACATAATGAAACATTGATCATGGCGAGGGGAAAAAAGGGTTCTCCCCTCTTCTTCAACCACTGGAAAAACCTAATTGAATAAATGTACTGTCCCAATTCAGACGGTAGAGAAGTAGTAAGGTTAGTGGGGTCTACTCATAGTCAGGGTGTTCTTTTGACAGCTGCATTTTTTTTTTAAAGATTTTATTTATTTATTTGACAGAGAGAGACATAGTGAGAGAAGGAACACAGGGGGAGTGGGAGAGGGAGAAGCAGGCTTCCCGCCGAGCAGGGAGCCCAATGCGGGGCTCGATCCCAGGACCCTGGGATCATGACCTGAGCCGAAGGCAGACGCTTAACGACTGAGCCACCCAGGCACCCCTGCATTTTTTTTTTTTTTAACAACAAACATCATTTAGATTGCTAAGAATTGCTCTAGGTTTTCCTGTTAGCTAATTCAGATGAAAGGATATAAATAACACCATATAAGCTGTATGAGATAAATAGAAACCAAGAACATATTGCTGTGAAAAGAAATGAAATTGAGCTATATATACACCAAAGCCCCCATAAATATGAAATCTCTGAAATATAAGTATGATTATAAATGTAATTCATTTCAAAAATACCTAGTATCAGAACTCATACCTCCGAAATGAACTTTGTCACCTTCAGAACTGTGGCAGAAGGGTCCGTAGACTACGGGCGTTTAAGCCTGCATGAGTCAGGCCTTCCTTCTGGCATCACCACTCAGACCCAGCCATCCCCCTACCTGGGCCTCAGGATCCTCAGTTATTAAGTGGTGGGGATAATGCCTACTTCTCAGGGGGACTCGAGGACTAAATGAAAGCGCACTAACCTGTGCTCTCTGGTATTCAACAACTATTAGCTCTCTACTCTTCTTCCGTTTAAGAATAGAATGGCTCAAAATACAAGAGCGGGAAAGAGCAGGAGAAGCTTCTGCTGTCTCCAGGGTCTATACTGCACTTATTTCAATTAAACCACATTTGAACACGTAGCACCTGCCGAGCACATTCCTTCTGAAAAAAGGTGGCTTTGAATTTTGGATACTTTCAAGAGTAACCAAAGCCGATTCTTGTGAATGTAGTGAATGATCAAGTTTGGGTAAATGTTTTTTGGTGACATAACATACACCTACATACACATGCACATGTGTGCTCACGCACGCGTGCACACGAGAGCACATACAAGTGTACCCTCCTTTGTATACACTGCCTGACCATAATGAGACGCATTTTGTGTATCTTGCAAATTATTTCTCAAGGCACTTCCAACAATGTTTTAGCTTTGGCAGCGCTGCCTGTCCTCCCGGTGATGGCCCAGTCTAGTGGGCAACTGGCTTGGCAGTGGCTTCTGGGGAGCAGTTCCTGCATGGGTTAAATGGGAATAATCAGACCTTCCTGGCCTACCTCACCTTAAAAGTTTAAATGGGGGTCACGAGAGCGAATCGATGAGTTAAATATAAAGTGCTACACAATTTAATGTTAATGGTGGATTGGAAAAGGACTTTGGAAGTCTAAGCTCTCCATTTTAGGCAAAGAAAGTGAGACCCAGAAAAGCATCAAGAACACCAGCAGCAAGTGGCTGGAATTTCCTGAACCTGCTACATTGATGAATGGGAACACAACTTATACATTTTCACGTTTCCAGCTGGAAGTGGCCACAGGCCATCAAGAGTCAGTGATTGTGAGTCTTCCTGGTTCATACAGAGATGTTCTACAAAGTTGTATTCAATTTGCTTATAAAAAAACAGAATGCCCTTAATTTAAAGGATAAGGCTATAATAAAAAAATATATTGCCATTGTTTTCGTACCTTCCATGTCTCCATCTAATCAGGTGTTTGGTGTGTGTGTGTGTGTGTGTGTAGTGTTCAATGAATGTTCCCCCTCCAGTTTTATTGAGGTATAACTGGAATACAAAAAACTGCACATAATTAATGCATACAATTTGGTGCGTTTGAACATATGTACACTTTCATGTTACCATCACCATAATCAAGGTAATAAACATATCCATCACCTCCAAAAGATTTGTATCTCCCCCTTTTTTGTGGTAAGAACACTTAACATGAGACAGCCTCTTGACACATTTTTTAAGTGCACAATATCTATTGTTCTCCATGCAATCCTTGTCGTGCTCTTTGGTTCATATCTTCAGCCTGTCCTTGAAATGTTTCCTTGTGTTTTCATTATCCTGCTTTAACTATATTTCTACTCTGGTGGAACGTAGGCATTGCTGCTACCATCTCTTGACACAACACATTTTCTTACACAGACTTCACGGATTTGGACTAGTTGGATTTTCTGCTAAGTTCCACCTTTAAATTCACTTCACATTTTTGTTTTGGGTGCCCTTTCCCATGAGGACTTCTGTTTATATCACATTTCCTTTCTCTGGCATGGAAATCAGCAAACACGTCTGCTGTGGACAAAGGTAAAGCATCGCAATAATGAAGCAGCTTACATAAAAGGAAAATGGATGAATGCAGCAGCATGTGTTTGTGATTAAATCAAAGGCAGACTCGAGGCTGCCGAGCAATCCAACCTGATTAACTGTTTTCCAAATCTTGATATTGTACAAAGTAATTGACAATGGCAGGGACAAGGGAAAATCAGATGCAAAATTGGGTATATCAGTGGCAGATGGTTAACAAGACAAATTGCCCAGTGTCTTCCAGAGTTTCCATATTTCTAGAAATGATCATTTCTGTGACCAAGCCTATTTTCACAGACAATAAAATATTTTCCAGTATCCAGAGGGTGGAAAAACATTAAGTTGTTAGTAGGAGCCAATCAACTCATCTTTACCACCCGTAAAGAAAAAGGCCAGTTTTCTGTTATTCTGTACAATTATACTTTCTAAAGTCAGTGTTCCAAACTCACAGATTGTCCTGCAGTTGTATTAAGTCCCTATTTTTTTCAGTAGTAATGATGTTGAAGTTAAGAAAAATAATCATAATAGATGAGAAAAGCTAGTATATTAGGTGCCAATGATGATAACAGGCATTATTTTGTATTTGTTAAAATTTCTAATTCTCACAAGTGTATTCAGTAGGAATTATAATCTCCATTTTATGTATGAAAAAAACTGAGGCTCAGGGTTGTTAAATACTTTGCACATAGGTAGTGAGTGTTGGCGCTTAGACATACCCTAAATCCTCTGCTATTTCCACTCTCCTATGACCTCACTTTATTTTTGTTGAAACTCCATGGATTTGCGAGGAGATAGCACAGCATAAAACATTTTTTTGGAATTTATTGCCAATATTATTCCAGTATAGTCAGGTAATTAACTTAACAATATAAAGCCAGTGAATTCCATTATTAAGACAGAAGCAGGGAAGGGCGCCTGGGTGGCTCAGTTGGTTAAGCGACTGCCTTCGGCTCAGGTCATGATCCCAGGGTCCTGGGATCGAGTCCCACATCGGGCTCCCGGCTCAGCAGGAAGCCTGCTTCTCCCTCTCCCACTCCCCCTGCTTGTGTTCCTGCTCTCGCTGTCTCTGTCTCTGTCAAATAAATAAATAAAAAAAATCTTAAAAAAAAAAAATTAAAAAAAAGACAGAAGCAGGGAAAAAGGCTATGGGATTTAGACTCAAATGACTGGTCCTGCCATTGATCAGCCAGGAAACTTTAGCCAAATCACTTAATTCCACTGAAACTCAGTTTTAGTGATCTTTAAAAGTAATGCATTATCAAAGGGTTTTGTGATGATTAAATGATGAACCAAGGAGTTTTTGCAAATTTTAGAACTTTATGCAGATGTGGGTTATTAGTATTAAGCAGAAAGAAGACTGTTTAGTGAATCTGTCAGAATAAATCATCAATCAGATTGGGAGGTTAGGAGAGGTTTCTAGCCGATACCAAATGAACTGACTGCACTCTGTACCCTCTTGTTCTCAGTCTATAACGTGGATGTATGCTTGTTCTTCTTAACATCTTTTAGCGATTTTATCAGTGTCACTTTTAAAGTCCAGTGACCAATTCCTGAGGGAAAGGGCACCAATGGAGTTATGTTCATGGCTGCCCAAATCAACAGGGAGAACCTGAGCAGGCACCGAGCCATCATACAAAGAGCCGCTATGGAGGGAGCAGTAGACCAGGATGGCACAGGTGGCCCCGGAGAGACATTTGGACTCAAGGCTTGACCAGCATTGCCCTGCTGCTCATTGACAGAATGTAGAGATGTGCTTCTGGAAGAGGAAATCAGAGGGGACACTGCAAAAATCCCTAGAATAGCCAACCAAAGGTAAGAATTTCCAGGTGCCCAGAACGGACAACGTCTTGGTCAGACAAGACAGAATAGACGACAACACCTTGGTCAAACAATAGCTTTTTTTTTTTTCAGAAATAAATTAATATCCACATCCATTTTAATCACTTTCAAAGACACTACGTTGGGGGATGAAGAATAGAAAAATTAGTGGTAGGATTGAAGTCTTTATGGTTGATAATTTGTATGAATGCTAAGACAACTAAGACAGAAAGAGGAAACAAGAACAGGTTTATTGCTACTATAGACATGAACCAAACATTTGCGTCGCTCATCCCTTAACTTTTTGGCCACCAGCGAGGTGTACCAGGCTGATCGCATGGACAGTCCCTCACCTTCCTAACATAGCTGAGTGGCAGTAGCTGACAAACCAGGGGCAAAAATCCACAATAAATGTGGTGTACAATGAACTCTAGAATTTAACCATCTCTCTCTCACTCTCTGTCTCTACACACACAGACACACACACACACACTCTCTCTCTCTCTCCTCCATTCCCTCCAGTTCATTGCTCAGGTGCCAGGAGACAGGCTGTATTAGAAGCAGGGGGCTCATCCCTGGCTCCGAACGTTTTCTGGGTCACCTCTTGCCTGCCCCTCAGGCGTTCAGTTCCCTTCTCAGGAGCATCGTTAATCTTTCGCTTTTGTTTCTTCATTCCTGTTTTCTCCCTGAGGTGAAAACATCCCAGCAAATCTGCATATTTGGCTGTCCTCTCTCTGGATGTCTTGGACAGGCTGTAGCGACTGCGTTGGAACCATTTTCTGTTCTCTCACTGATCCCATCGATGGAGATGGGGTGGGTGGGGGATTTCACTGCTGCCCCACGAGAGGGAGTAACCAAATCGATAGCCCTGTTGTTGTTTCCATCTGTCAGGGTGACATGCCAACTGGCTAATGTTGAATTATTGATACTCCTCCCCAAAGCGAGGTAACCAAACAAATCAAAATCAGTGAAAAGGGGGCGGTCAATTGCAAATGAGGTTAACTCTATTTTGTCATGTGGACAGGAAGCTGATGGCTGTCTCCCAGCCAAATCTGCTTGATTGATGTTATCGCTGAGAGAGGTTCTCAGTGCCACAAAGGGAAAGAACACAACAGAACAACAAAACTAGCCGTTTCACCAAAGAGGATTCAGATGGCTCTCCAAATGAGCTACACTTACTTCTTAACCTCCTCTCCCCTCCCCCAGCAAAATTTGGATGGCAACAACCAGAGGGAATGTTCTCTTATAGTCAAAAGAAATGCCAAGATTTCCTTGACTAACTGGGATCCTTCCATGAATTTGACTTTCGGTCCTAAGGGAAAGGTGATTATTGGACATACAAAGGCTCACCTCTGACTAAATTCCTTCTAACTGTCTGCTGGGTTTAAAATACTAGAGCAGTATTAAGGAACCTGAGAGATGACAACCTGTTGATTTTACTGAGCAGTGTCCTGGGAGATCACAATACATTCTCTTACGTATTCAGTGCCGTAGATTATATTCTTTAAGGAGCACACTAATTGTTATGCACTGAGTAAACAGCTGCTTTATTTTATACACAGAGGTGCCAGGAGGTACTTGTCCTGAAAATGTGTCTGTCCAGGCTGCCCGAGGTAATAAATAAATGGGCATGTTGTGTATTTCCATTCATTTGGATGGACCTTTTATTCAAGTGCCTGCCAAGACACATGCACAGACCAGAATGTTTAAAGGATTAACTTTCATAAATTTTAAGCATTCCACAGCGTTTCATCTGTCTCTATTTTTCACTCCTTTCTCCAAACCCAGTGAACTGTTACAAAGACGGCTCTGCAGCACCATCTAGTGGACAGGAAGGGGGGCTAGTGCACAGATAAGTAGCCATAAAATTTGAAAGTCAAATTTCAGGTATAGCCCAACTCTCTGGTTCCTCAGGGAGCATCCCAGTTACATTGTGAGCGGAGTGAACCATGAGTGCGGGGGCGGGGGGGGGGGAGGGCAGGAACTGCTGCTGCAGTGTAGCCGTAGGGCAGGGCGGGGAGGCTGCCAGCAATTGAAGCAGTGCATTGATCTGTGCATTTTGATCAATGGAGCAATCAGTTATTAATCAACAAAGAACTATTGATTTCCCAGCGCAGTCCCAGGCAGAAAGCAGTGTATTGGCTGTTATTACTAACGGTGTGTTGGGAAGTTACCCACTAGCAACTCTGCCCCTGGCTTCAGGAGGCAGATCACTGAAAGATGGGAGATCTGAACCCTCCGGGGTGAGGGCTGAAGGAGACTGAAGCATTTTAAAAGAAACACAAAACTAATTTGCATTTTATAGTTCAAAATGGGGCTATTCATTATTAATTCTCTTCACAGAAAAAGAATGTGAAAACTGCATATTGATGGCATGTGGGTTCTTCTGCTTAACAAAAAATGAAATTATTAGGACAAAGAAAAAAAAATCAATAACCAACAAATATTTATCAAGTGCCTGCCTAGTACCTAGCGCCTATTCCTCTAGGGGGAATAAACATTAAAATCCCTGCCCTTTATATTAGTGTTTAATACTCTGTGTCATGTGATACAGACACAGGGTGCTGCCACACTTGGAACCAAAATTTCTTTCATTTTGTATAAATACACTTCAGAGTTCTACTAAAATACCATTATGGTATGAGATAGGTCTCTTTTTGTTGTTGTTGTTATTTATTTATTTATTTTTTATTCTCATGTTAATCCCCATACATTACATCATTAGTTTTAGATGTAGTGTTCCATGATTCATTGTTTGTGCATAACACCCAATGCTCCATGCAGAACGTGCCCTCCTCAATACCCACCACCAGGCTAACCCATCCCCCCACCCCCCTCCCCTCTAGAACCCTCAGTTTGTTTCTCAGAGTCTATCGTCTCTCATGGTTCATCTCCCCCTCCGATTTCCCTCCCTTCATTCTTCCCCTCCCGCTACCTTCTTCTTCTTTTTTTTTTTTTTTTCCTTAACATATATTGCATTATTTGTTTCAGAGGTACAGATCTGAGATTCAACAGTCTTGCACAATTCACAGCGCTTACCAGTGCACATACCCTCCCCAGTGTCTATCACCCAGTCACCCCATCCCTCCCACCCCACCCCCCACTCCAGCAACCCTCAGTTTGTTTCCTGCGATTAAGAATTCCTCATATCAGTGAGGTCATATGATACATGTCTTTCTCTGTTTGACTTATTTCGCTCAGATAGGTTTCTTAAAAGAGAAACAATAACCTAACACATTCAGCTTAGCTGTTTCTTTTTTCTCCTATGTCGGTCTTTGATGTGATTATCCTTACTGAGAACAGTAAACGTTTGGGCCTTCAACAGAGTTTTCTCATGGCAATTGTCCTTTACAGCCAGCCTGGAAGCAATTTCAGATGAATGGCTGCAAAGTCATCAGGCCTTTAGACAAAGTCCAGGTTCCTAAAGGTTTGCTCCACTGGGTCCATCGTCAGAGAAAGAGATTTGGTATTGGGGTCTGCCTAGCTGTCTCCGGGAGATTTCACACTCTGTTCTTGGGGGGACAAGAGCAGTTGTCCAACCAACCAACCCTGCAAAGGGTTGACATCTGTGGAGAGTCTGGTAATTGAGGAAAAGCTGAAGAGTGGCAGGAAGAAACATTATGGATAGGACTGTAAAAAGGGGGTATATGATCTGCAGAAGTGGGTGATAGATGCTTACGTTCCAGACACTGAGGAAATCAGGATGAGTTAGATAACTTCCCTGCATGGGAGGCACTCCTTGTCAAGCAACAGGGAGAAAGAAGCACAGGTAATTACAATGTACGTGAGGAGAACCAGTAGCATGAATGTGGTGCTTTAGGGCCGTTCTCAAACTTGAACATCTATCAGTCACCCGAGGGCTTGTTAAAGAGCAGATTGCTGTACCCCATGGCCAGAGAGTTCTACTTCAGTAGGTCTGTGGCAGATTCTGAGAATTTGCATTCCTAACAGGTTTCTGGTGATGCTGACTCTGTCTGGGGACCACTGTTTTAGAGGTGGAAAACTAGGGATGGTTTCATGGAGGAGGTGACGTTGCTGCTGGGACTTGTACCAAATGTTAGGAGTTTGGCAGATGGAGAGGGGTATGAACGTTCTAGGCAGGGACTGCTGTGGGAAGACACATCTGAGGGTTGGGGAGCCCTTCAGGGTCATTAGAGCACGGACTGGGGAAGGGGAAGAGGCTTGAGCTGCAGACTGGGGCACTTCTAAAGGGCTTTGGGTGCTGGGGCAGAGTCTGACATTGTCCCATAAGCAACATGGAGCTATCAGAGGTTTCTCCGGGGAGTGACACGATCAGATTTGTTTCCTAGAAAGGAAATTTGTCTACCATTTGAAGAGAGGAGAATCACCGACGGGACAAGCAATTAGGAAGCTGCCTCAATGGTCCAGGTGATAGACAGTAAGGGTCTTCACTCAGGCTATGAAGTAGGGATGGGGATGAAAAGATGGGAGCAAATCAGAAAGAGATTTAGGAGGCAGGATCAGTTGTAATTAGGGACAGAATTGAATGTAAGGGTGGAGGACGAGCTAAGAATGGGTCGGTACATTCATGTTGAGGTGCTTGAGTGGAACCTCTCAGTAGAAGTTGAGATACTGTAAGGTAAAGAGCAATTTTGAAGGAAAATAGTTAATTCAGTTTTGGAAAGATTAAATTTAAAACATTGTGGGAAAAGAAAAGAAGAAAAAAACAAAAATGAAGGTGGGGGGGTAACAATGCCTGTGTTAAACTTAATGAAACCAAAGGATCAGTGCTGGGTTGACGTTTATCTTTGTTAAAAAGAAAAACAAAGGCCCAAAATGGTGTCACTTAGGCCAAGTCACCAAACTGAGGCTTAATGCCTAATCTAATTGTGATTTCAACTGTCCCCAGAAATTCAGTCTTCACCGGCCCATCAGTCATTTTCCAAGGAGCACCTGGGCCCTCTCCAGGCCCCTCCCCCAGGCCCCACAAGCAGTCCAGGAGATCTTTAGGATAAGACCCCCTACTCTTCCCCCTAAGGGAAGGTGACCTCTTTGGAACAATCCTTTCTTTTCTTTTGCTAATAGATTCCTTGGCCTGCCCTCCTTCCTACAAAAACCTTCCATTCTGTACAACTTCTCCAAGTGCCCCTCCACTTGCCAGATGGGATGCTACTGGATTTCAGAGTCCCTTAATAAAGCCAATTAGATCTTCAAATTTACTCACTTGATTTTTTTGTTCTTTGACATATTCATCCCTATATTAAGCCATAAAACGATAGACTCCCATTTTCCTTTTTAACATAGCCAATTGAGATCCAGGAGTTCACGTAATTAGGGCTACTTTTTTTTTTTTTTTAAGGTTTTTATTTATTTATTTGAGAGAGAGATAGAAAGTGTGAGCACAGGTAGGGGCAGAGGGAGAGGGGAAGAGAGAATCCCAAGCAGACTCTGCACTGAGCACAGGGCCTGATGCGGGGCTCAGTCCCAGGATCCTGAGATCATGACCTGAGCCAAATCAAGAGCCGGTCGCTTAACCAACTAAGCCACCCAGGCGCCCAAGGGCTACTTAAAAAAAAAAAAAATTCAATCCAGTACTCAATACACACTACTTATAATATGCTTAAAATATGATTGGAAAGAAAAAACAAGTACAGTTGAAATGATAATAAAGTGAGACTTTAAATACATATCAAATGAGTGATTGAGATATGGGTGAGATTTTCCGTCAAAACAGGGAAAGCTTCTCCTTTATTACCTGCCTCTTTTCTCTGACACTCACCAATTAGCTATCTTTCCCCACTTGTTCATTCCCTTTGGCCAGTGGAAGGTCTGAGCAGAAAATACCATGGGGCTGTAACTCAGCCATGTTCAGAGGCCTAGGAAATTTTAAATGGCAGGGAGCTGGAAGTCAGGCTAATAAGAGCAGAGCTACTCAGTTCTAATGAGCATGTGAATCACCCGGGGATCTTGTTAAACTGCAGACTGTGTTCTCTGGGGCCTGAGATTCTGCATTTCTAGCAAACTCTCAAGCTATGCCTCAATGTGTCCATGGATACGCTGAAAGCCAGGTGCTATGACACTGTTAGACTATCAGCTTTGGGGTTAAACTTGAGATGGAATATTGCCCCAGTCAGTTATTAGGTGGTTGACCTTGGACAAGTGATTACGCCTCAGTAAAGATTTCTTCTTCTCTAACAGTAATAACTTATGGGGTTGCTATTTCCAATGTGCATTCTGGCATCCTTGGTGTCCTTGAAGATGGCTCTTATGCA
>NC_138376.1:52282982-52303908 GCF_054177405.1 Leptonychotes weddellii
GTGGGGCGCCTGGGTGGCTCAGATGGTTAAGCATCTGCTTTTGGCTCAGGTCATGATTTCAGGGTCCTCGGATCGAGTCCCACATCAGGCTCCTTGCTCAGCGGGGAGCCTGCTTCTCCCTCTGCCTGCCACTCCCCTGGCTTGTACTTTCCCTCTCTCTCTCTCTCTGGCAAATAAATAAATAAAATCTTTAAAATAAAAAAAAAGGCTTGGCACATCAAAGACCTTATATCACTCAGTCCCTAAGCCTTTAGATGCAACTTATAAGTCTTAAATTTCTGTTTATAAATCTAGCAAATTGAGAATCATTTGTAAAGTAGCATTTACAACTAAAGTTGGTTCTGGCCACCGGTGAGCGTGTGTGTGTGTGTGTGTGTGTGTGTGGTCGTTTTCTGCACACCACCAAGCAATTCTGGGACACCAGCTAGGTGTCCTGCAAGTCATCTCAATGCTGCCACCATCTAACAGAAGCATCAGATCCCACAAGGGAAGGGCTCAGCACTGCTCCCCCAACCCCCTTTGCAAGTTGCAAGCAATCTCCTATGCTTCTGACTGACCTGCCAAAGAGGTTTGATTAATTTGCTCGAGTGGCTCAAAGAACTCAGAGAAACACTTTACTTACTAGATCACCAGTTTGTTAAAACAGGATATAACTCAGGAAAAGCCAGATGAAGAAATGCGTAGGGTAAGGCACCAGCAAGGGGCTCTGAGCTTCTGTACCCTCTCCTGCCCTGCTACTCGCCTGGTACCTCCAAGTGTTCACCTACCTGGAAGCTCTCTGAACCCGGGACTTCTGGGGTTTTACGGAGGCTTCACCAGTCAGGATTGATTAAAATCACCAGCCTTTGGTGACGGAACTCACTCTCCCCTTTCCTTTTTCCGTGGAGGTTACTGTGGGTGGGACTGAAAATGCCAACTCTTGAATCATGTGGTTGGTTCCATGGGACCAGCTCTCTTCCTTAGGAGGCCTCAGGGCATTTCAAAAGTGACCTCATTCACATAATAAAAGACACCTTTGAGGGGCGCCTGGGTGGCTCAGTCGTTGGGCGTCTGCCTTCGGCTCAGGTCATGATCCCAGGGTCCTGGGATCGAGCCCCGCATCGGGCTCCCTGCTCCGTGGGGAGCCTGCTTCTCCCTCTCCCGCTCCCCCTGCTTGTGTTCCCTCTCTCGCTCTGTCTCTCTCTGTCAGATAAATAAAAAATCTTAAAAAAAAAAAAAAAAAAAAAGACACCTTTGAGGTTTTTCTCACTTAGGAAATTCCAAGGGTTTTATTTTTTTTTGTTTTTTAAAGATTTTATTTATTTGACAGAGACACAGCGAGAGAGGGAACACAAGCAGGAGTGGGAGAAGCAAGCTTCCCGCTGGGCAGGACCCTGGGATCATGACCTGAGCTGAAGGCAGACGCTTAACGACTGAGCCACCCAGGCGCCCCAGGAAATTCCAAGGGTTTTAGGAGCTCTGTGCCAGAACCCAGGACAAAGACCAAACATGTATTTCTTACTGTAAACCACAATATCACAACAATTTAATTTGTCCTATACACTTTCAATTGCACTTATAGGGGCGCCTGGGGGGCTCAGTCAGTTAAGTGTCTGCCTTCGGCTTAGGTCATGATCCCGGGGTCTTGGGATCGAGCCCCACATCGGGCTCCCTCTTCAGTGGGGAGCCTGCTTCTCCCTCTCCCTCTGCTGCTCCCCCTGCTGGTGTGCTCTCTCTCTCTCTGTCAAAATAAATAAATAAAATCTTTAAAAAAATTAATTGCATTTGTAAATCCAGTGGTCCTCATTTTAAGAAATTCCTTTGTCTATAAAACACATGATATCAAGTACCTGAATAATTCACATAGATCTAAAACTTTGAACTTATAATTATGGGATCTTAAGCAGTGGCATAGCAGTGGTAATGGAGGATAGTGGGAAGAAAGGCAGGCAGGAGGAAGGGGTCCCTCTCCTAAGAGGAAAACTACCCTTGAAAGGAAAAGACCCATCCTGTTATTCTACACCACCCTGAAAGGAACCCTCCGCCCTTTCCCACGTGAACAGCTATCTGAGAGGTAGATGAGCGCACAAAAACCTGATTGGGTCACAGGTGCTTGGAGGGTTAATCAGATTACAACAGCCCTCCAACAGTCTCATAAAAACCCCTAGACTTAGAAAGTCCCACGGCAACACTCCCAGGTCCCCTCCCTCTTTGAGAGCTTTGTGTTATCACTCAATAAACTGCTTTGCTGCCCACCACTCTTGGTCTGGTCTACCTCTTCATTCTTCAAAGTGGCATGATGGAGAACCGCGGACACTAAAGGAAAAGAAATCCTGAAACAATGGGAGTGATAAATGTGGTCTAGGGGCACAGACAATAAAGAGGTACATTATCTGTAGAGAATTTAAAAACAATAATAAAACCAATTAAATGTTTATTAGTTTGCTTTTTATTATCACTATGTACTGACATGCTAAACACATCTGTGATAAAACAGTCCTCTGTGCTGGGAGGGACGGCTCCTGGTGTCTGTGCCTCTTGGTAAATCTACCCTGATCTTAAGTTTTCTTGAATGTTCCAAAACTACTTAAAATCTTAGGCAAATTCTCCTTTACTTTTCAAATAAAAATAGCAAATCTAAGTTGTCCCTATGCTTATCTGTTAATTACTCAAATACATCATTAAACATTATAAATAAAGCACCAAATATTCACTCATTTTTTCCTTAAACATAGCTCAAAATATTAACTATAGGTTTGATTTATATCACCACTTACACATTTAATTATAAACTTTCTCAAGCTTTTGCAATGTTGACTCAATAATGAATCACTTGTCATAGAAACAGAACAGTGTAGTGGTTAAGAGTATACATTTTTGGGGTACACTATCTGGTCTTGCCACTTGCCAACTGTGACCTTGGGCTGGTTATATAACTTTTCTGTGTCTCAGTTTACTCATGTATCAAATGGGATACTAACAGCAAGTAGCTAACTTAAAAGTCACTAATTATTAAACTGTTAGTATATGTTAAAAATTGACTCAGCTTTGGTCTATTTCTGAATTCTCTATTTCATTTTCTTGATTTATCTATTTTTAGATCAATACCACACTGGGTTATTATAGCTTTTTTTTTTTTTTTAAGATTTTATTTATTTATTTGACAGAGAGAGACACAGCGAGAGAGGGAACACAAGCAGGGGGAGTGGGAGAGGGAGACGCAGGCTTCCCGCTGAGCAGGGAGCCTAATGCGGGGCTGGATCCCAGAACCCTGGGATCATGACCTGAGCAGAAGGCAGACGCTTAATGACTGAGCCACCCAGGCGCCCCTGGATTATTGTAGCTTTATGTTGATTCTTAAATCAGTTACTGCAAGTTCTTTAATGTTGTTCTTTTCCGAAGTGATTTTGGCTGTTCTTCACTAGTGAAACCATCTGGGCCTGAAATTTTCTTGGTGGGAAGGTTTTTAATTTTAAATTCAATTTCTTTAACAGATATAGGGCTAGTCATGTTTTAAAAAATTCCTTATTGTGTCAATTTTGGTAATTTGGGTCCTTTAAGGAATGTTTCCATTTATTATAAGTTGTCAAACTTATTGTCATAAAATTCTTTATAATAGTTCCTTATAATCCTTTTAAAACATACGTATTTTCTATAGTTAGGCTCCTTTCATTTTGGGTATTGGTATTGGTAATTTGTATTTTCTTTCTTTTTTTCTTGATTGATCTTGCTAGGGATTTATACATTCTGTTAATCTTTTAAAAGAAACACATTTCTGTTTTGTTGATTTTCCCTACTAATTGTTTATTTTTGGTTTCACTGATGTACCGATGTCTGCTTTCTCTATATTATATCCCTCCTTCTATTTACTTTGGGTTTAATATTTAGCTTTTCTTTTTCTAATGTTTAAGGAGGAAGCTTAGATTACTGACTTTTAGGCATTTTGTGTTTTTAAAATATAAGCCAATGAAGTTATAAATTTCCCTCTAAGCACTGTTTTAGCTGCATTCCACACATTTTTATATACTGTGTTTTGATTTTTATTCAGTTCAGAGTATTTTCTTATTTATCTTGTGATTTCTTTGATCCATGGTTCATTAAACAGTACGTTTAATTTCCAATTATATTTCTTCCTGTGGGCCCTTTTTTTTTTTTAAAGATTTTATTTATTTATTTGAGAGAGAGAGAGAGACAGAGAAAGGCAGAGAGAGAGAATGAGCAGGGGAAGGAGCAGAGGCAGGGGGAGAAGCAGACTCTCCACTGAGCAGGGAGCCCGATGTGGGGGACTTGATCTTGGGACTCCAGGATCATGACCTGAGCTGAAGGCAGACACATAACTGACTGAGCCACCCAGGTGCCCCTGTGGACTCTTAACTTTTCCCCTTTGGGCAGTCTTCCTGTAGGTCCCTTAGTTTGTTGCACTGGCAGTTCTTTTTGCATTCATTTAAGGAACGGAGGATGGGGCTGATGCCTTAATGATAATTATTAAGCTGATGATGCAGTTCAGATGAAGTATTTTTGGTTGACAAGTTACTCTGTGCTCAACACTGTGATCTTCTTTGTTCTGGGACTAGCTTCACAACTAGAGACAGAGATGTCCTGGGGCCTTTATTGTAAATGTTTCTGTATTTATAGGGCTGAAGTCACCGTTACCATACTCTAGGGAAGGATTTCTGTGGTTGATACTGTGGACATGCTACCTCCAGATTTCTTTTCTTTTTTTTTTTTTTTAAAGATATGATGATACATAATCTCATATTTTAAGGGAATTAGGCTTTACTTTTCTTCCCCCAAGGGGAAGAAATTCTGATATGGGTTAAGACAAGAGGAGTCCCCAGGGACCACTGTGACAGGTCCTGCTAGAGGAATGAGCTTCTACAGGTAGCGCCTGGTTGCAGGTCTGGGGTAAGTGGCTCTGGAATAAGCTGCTCAGCCTGTTATCTAGGCCTTTTCATAAAGTCCAGCAAGCAGTTATCTGAATAGGGTGGAGAACACAGACTGGGTGATGAAGGTCTGGAGGACTTGTCCAGAGGATTTTGCTAGAAATATCCCTCAGGATTCTGCCAGATAAAAGCAATGGGTGGCTGAAGGGTTGTTGCCATCATCTCTACCACTAATGTGGCTTTTTTTTTAAAGTTTTTATTTAAATTCAAGTTAGTACATACTGTGTAATATTGGTTTCAGGAGTAGAATTTAGTGATTCATCACTTACATTTTACACCCAGTGCTCATAACAAAAAGTATCCCCTTAATCCCCATCACCCATCTAGCCCATCCTCTCACCCACCTCCCCTCCAGCAACCCTCAACCCGGTTTGTTCTCTATCCTTAAGAGTCTCTTGGGCGCCTGGGTGGCTCAGTCGTTGGGCGTCTGCCTTCGGCTCAGGTCATGACCCCAGGGTCCTGGGATTGGGTCCCGCATCGGGCTCCCTGCTCGGCGGGAAGCCTGCTTCTCCCGCTCCCGCTCCCCCTGCTTGTGTTCCTGCTCTCGCTATCTCTGTCTCTTTAAAAAAAAAAAAAAGTCTCTTGCTGTTTGCCTCCTTCTCTTTTTTCCCTTTCCCCTATATTCATTTGTTTTGTTTCCTAAATCCCACATCTGAGTGAAATCATATCATATTTGCCTTACTCTGGCTTGTTTCACTTAGCATAATATACTCTAGCTCCTTTCACATTGTTGTAAATTGCAAGGTTTTATTCTTTTTGATGGCTGAGTAATATTCCATTGTGTATATACACCACACCTTCTTTATCCACTCATCAGTCGATGGATGTTTGGGCTCTTTCCATAATTTGGCTATTGTTGATAATGCTGCTATAACCATCGGGCTGTATGTACGCTTTTGAATCTGTATTTTTGTATCCTTTAGGTAAATACCTAGTAGGGCAATTGCTGGGTTGTAAGGTAGTTCTATTTTTAACTTTTTGAGAAACCTCCATACTGTTCTCCAGAGTGGCTGCACCAGTTTGCATTCCCACCAACAGTGCAAGAGTGTTCCCCTTTCTCCACAGCCTCACAAGCATCTGTTGTTTTCTGTGTTGTTAATTTTAACCATTCTGACAGGTATGAAGTGGTATCTCATCATGGTTTTGATTTGTATTTCCCTGACGATGAGTGATGTTGAGCATATTTTCAAGTGTCTGTTAGCCATCTGGATGTCTTCTTTGGAAAAATACCTATCTGTGTCTTCTGCCCATTTCTTAACTGTGTTATTTGTTTTTTGGGTGTAGAGTTTGATAGGTTCTTTATAGATTTTGGACACTAACCCTTTATCAGATATGTCATTTGCAAACACCTTCTCCCATTCTGTAGGCTGCCTTTCAGTTTTGTTGATTGTTTCCTTTGCTGTACAGAAGATTTTTATCTTGATGAGGTCCCGATAATTCATTTTTGCTTTTGTTTCCCTTGCCTCTGGCAATGTGTCTAGTAAGAAGTTGCTATGGCTGAGGTTAAAGAGGCTGCTGCCTGTGTTCTCCTCTACAATTTTGATGGTTTCCTATTTCACATTTAAGTCTTTTAACAATTTTGAATTTATTTTTATAGTGTATGGTGTAAGAAAGTGGTCCAGTTTTATTCTTTTGCATGTAGCTGTCCAGTTTTCCTAACACCATTTGTTGAAGAGACTGTCTTTTTCCATTAGAGATTCTTTCCTACTTTGTGGAAGATTAGTTGCCTGTATAGTTGCGGGTCCACTTCTGGGTTCTCTATTCTATTCCATTGATCTAGTGTCTGTTTTTGTGCCGATTCCATACTGTCTTGATGACTACAGCTTTGTAATATAGCTTGAAGTCCAGAATTGTGATGCCTCTAGGTTTGCTCTTCTTTTTCAAGTTTGCTTTGGCTATTAAGGGTCTTTTGTGGTTCCATACAAATTTTAGGATTGTTCCAGCTCTGTGAAAAATGCAGGTGTTATTTTGATAACATTTGCATTGAATGTGTAGATTGCTTTGGGTAGTATAGACATTTTAACAATATTTGTTCTTCCAATCCATGAGCATGGAATGTCTTTCCATGTCTTTGTGTCATCTTCAGTTCCTTTCATCAGTATTTTAGACTTTTCAGAGTAAAGTTGTTTTTTTTTTTTTTTACTGCTTTGGTTAGGTTTATTCCTAGGTATCTTATGGTTTTTGGTGCAATTGTAAATGGGATCAATTCCTTTATTTTTCTTTCTGCTGCTTCATTATTGGTGTATAGAAATGCAACAGATTTCTGTATGTTGATTTTGTATCCTGCCACTTTGCTGAATTCGTGTATCAGTTCTAGCAGTTTTTTGGTGGAGTCTTTTGGGTTTTCTACATAGAGTATCATGTCATCTGGAAATAGTGAAAGTTTGACTTTTTCCTTGCCGATTTGGATACCTTTTATTTCCTTTGTTGTTTGATTGCTGAGGCTATGAGTACTATGTTAAATAGTAATGGTGAGAGTGGACATCCCTATTTGTGTCTGACCATAGAGGAAAAGCTCTCAGTTTTTCCCCATTGAGGATGATATTAGCTATGGGTCTTTCGTATATGGCCTTTATGACATTGAGGTATGTTCCCTCTATCCCTACTTTGTTGAGGGTTTTTGTCAAGAATATACTGTGCTTTGTCAAATGCTTTTTCTGCATCTATTGAGAGGATCATATGGTTCTTATCTTTTCTTTTATTAACATGGTGTATCATGTTGATTGACTTGCAAATACTGAACCACCCTTGCAGCCCAGGAATAAACCCCACTTGATCATGGTGAATAATTCTTATAATCTACTGTTGGATTCGATTTTCGATTTGCTAGTATCTTGTTGAGAATTTTTGCATCCATGTTCATCGGGGATATTGGACTGTAATTCTCCTTTTAAGTTGGGTCTTTCTCTGTTTTAGGAATCAAGGTAATGATGGCTTTGTAGAATAAGTTTGGAAGTTTTCCTTCCATTTCTGTTTTTTTTTTTTTTTTTTGAACAGTTTGAGAAGAATAGGTATTAACTCTTCTTTAAATGCCTGGTAGAATTCCCCTGGGGAGCCATCTGGCCCAGGACTTTTGTCTGTTTGGAAATTTTTGATGACTAATTCAATTTCTTTAATGGTTATGGATCTGTTCAAATTTTCTGTTTCTTCCTGTTTCAGTTTTCATAGTTTGTATGTTTCTAGGAATTTGTCATTTCTTCCAGATTGTCCAATTTGTTGGCATATAATTTTTCATAATATTCTCTTATAATTGTTTGTATTTCTGTGGTGCTGGTTGTGATCTCCCCCCTTTCATTTGTGTTTTTATTTATTTGGGTCCTTTCTCTTTGCTTTTTGATAAGTCTAACTAGAGGTTTATCAATTTTATTAATTCTTTTGAAGAACCAGCTCCTACTTTCTTTGAGCTATTCCACTGGGGTTTTGCTTGTTTCTATATCATTTATTTCTGCTCTAATCTTTATTATTTCCCTTCTTCTGCTGGCTTTAACTTATTTGCTGTTCCTTTTCTAGCTCCGTTATGTGTAAGGTTAGGTTTTATATTTGAGACTTTTCTTGCTTCTTAAGGTAGGCCTGTATTGCTATGTACTTCCCTCTTATGACTGCATTAGCTGCATCCCAAAAGGTTCAGACTATCAAAATGAAAACATCATTTTCATTTGCTATCATGTATTTTAAAATTTCTTCTTTAATTTCCTGGTTAAACCATTCATTGTTTAGTAGGATGTTCTTTAACCTCCATGTATTTGTGGTTTTTTCAAATTTTTTTTTTGTGGTTGGCTCCAAGTTTCACAGTGTTGTGTTCTGAAAATATGCATGGTATGATCTCAATCCTTTTGTACTTTTTGAGGGCTGATTTGTGACCCAGTATGTGATCTGTTCCGGAGAATGTTCCACGTGCACTCAAAAAGAATGTATATTCTGCAGCTTTAGGATGAAGTGTTCTGAGGATATCTCTTAAGTCCATCTGGTCCAGTGTGTCATTCAAAGCCATTGTTTCCTTGTTGGTTTTCTGCTTAAATGATCTGTCCATTGCTGTAAGTGGTGTATTAAAGTCCCCTAGTATTATTGTATTGTTATCAATGAGTTTTTAAATGTCTGTTATTAATTGATTTATATATTTGGGTGCTCCCAAGTTGGGGACATAAATATTGACAATTATTAGATCTTGTTGTTGGATAGCTTCACTGTGATATATATAGTGCCCTTCCTCATCTCTTGTTACAGTCTTTGGTTTAAAATTTACTTTGTCCAATATAAGTATGGCTCCCCTGGCTTTCTTTTGATGTCCATTAGCATGATAAATTGTTCTCTATCCCCTCACTTTCAATCTGCATGTGTCTTTAGGTCTAAAATGAATTTCTTGTAGACAGCATATAGAGGGGTCTTCTTCTTTTTATTTTTTATTTTTTTTAAAGATTTTATTTTATTTATTTATTTGACAGAGAGAGAGACAGCAAGAGAGGGAACACAAGCAGGGGGAGTGGGAGAGGGAGAAGCAGGCTTCCCGCCGAGCTGGGAGCCTGATGCGGGGCTCGATCCCAGGACCCTGGAATCATGACCCGAGCTGAAGGCAGACACTTAATGACTGAGCCACCCAGGCACCCCGGTCTTCTTCTTTTTAAATCTATTCTGATACCCTATGGCTTCTGATTGGAGCATTTAGTCCATTTCCATTCAGGGTGATTATTGATAAATATGAATTTAGTGCCAATGTATTACCTGTAAAGTCAGTGTTTCGGGATATTTTCTCTTTTCCTTTGTAGTCTTTGTTGCTTTTGGTCTTTCTTTTCCAATCAAAGGGTCCCCTTTAATATTTCTTTCAGGGCTAGTTTAATGGTCACAAACTCCTTTAGTTTTTGTTTGTCTGGGAAACTCTTTATCTCTCCTCTATTCTGAATGACAGCCTTGCTGGATAAAGTATTCTTGGCTGCCTATTTTTCCCATTCAGCATGTTGAATATATCATACCACTCTCTTCTGGCCTGTCAAGTTTCTGAAGAGAGATTTGCTGCTCACCTTGTCTTTTCTTGTAGGTTAGGGTTTTCTTTTCCCTTGCTATTTTCAGAATTCTTTCCTTATCTCTGTTTTATGCAAGTTTTACTATAATATATCTTGGTGTTGGTCTGCTTTTGGTCTGATTTGGTCTGATTTTGATGGGAGTTCTCTATGCCTCCTGGATTTGGATATGTTTCCTTCTCCAGGTTAGAGTTTTCATCTATAATTTGCTCAATCTTCCCGTTTTTCCCTCTCTTCTTCTTCTGGGAATCCTATGATATGAATGTTTTTATGCTTTATGGAGTTGCTGAGTTTCCTAAATCTACATTCGTGATCCAATATTTTTCTTTCCCTCTTCTTTTCAGATTCATTATTTTCCATAATTTTATCTTCTGTATCACTGATTCATTCCTCTGCTTCATCCATCCTGTGGTCATTACATTCAGTAAGTTTTGCATCTCTGTTATAGCATTTTTATTTTGGCCCTTTTTTAGGTCTTCTATTCCTGTGGTAAGGGACTCCCTGGGGTCTTCTGTGCTTTTCTCTAGCCCAGGTAGTATCCTTATGGCTGTTGTTTTAAAGTCTGGTTCAGGCATATTACTTATATCTGTTTTGATTAGATCCCTGGTCATGACCTCTTCTTCTTCTTTCATTTGGGGTGAATTCCTCCATCTTGGCATTTTGTCTAGATCTCTGCCTTCTGTGTGTTAGGCAAGCCTGTTATGTTTCCTGCTCCCAAGAGTAATGGCTATATTAAGAAGAGTTCATATGCTGTCCAGGGCCTGGAACTTCAGAAAGTGTCTCTGGTGTATGCTGGGTGCACTCTGCTGCTGTGTTTTGGCTGCTCTTTCAGGTCAGTCCTCTGCAGAGTTTCTCCTTGCCTGCAGTGGGGAGTGTTTGGAACTTGTCCAGAGTGTGGTGAGTTTAAACTCGGTGTGCTCTGGTTTGCTTGTTAAAAGAGGCCTGATGCTATTTCCACTAGCGCTCTTTGGTCAGTAGACTTGGTGCGTGTTGGGGGGTTTGTGCTGGTCTTCTGAGAGAGAGGCCCAGGGCTTTGGTTCTCAGGCACACTTGCCCTAGTAAAGAAGCACCTGCAGAGCTCAGCGGGGGGAATGGGACTTGGTGGAAGTGTCTCAGGCCTCCACTGTGGGGTGCTGTGCTGCTCACTGAAGTCCATCTGTGCTTCCACGGTGTGGCCTCTTTTCTCTCTTTAGTTGTGCAGTTTGTTCTCTCAGTCTTCAGATAGATTTCCTGCATATTCAGAATGATTTGATATTTATCTAGCTGTGTTCAAGGGACGAGGCAAACAAAGGTTCTCCTACTACTCCACCATCTTAACTCTAACATGACTTTTAGCAGTTTAACAAACATTTTATTTATTTATTTATTTATTTATTTAAAGATTTTATTTATTTAACAGAGAGAGACACAGCGAGAGAGGGAACACAAGCAGGGGGAGTGGGAGAGGGAGAAGCAGGCTTCCTGCCAAGCAGGGAGCCCGATGTGGGACTTGATCCCAGGACCCTGGGATCATGACCTGAGCCGAAGGCAGACGCTTAACGACTGAGCCACCTAGGCGCCCTTAACAAACATTTTAACAAACAACTGGAATAACAGCTTATAATAATACCTAACAGTTATTGAGCACTTTCTATGCATAGGCACTATACTAAGTCTTTCATATCTTACGTTATTTAAATCACACAAATCCCATAAGCTAAATACTATTGTTATCATCCCCTTTACATTTGAGGAATTAAGTGGTTTGCCTCAGGTCACTTGCAAGGACATTTTCTTCAGACATGTTTGTACCCAATATAGCTTTTTAAAAACGGAGAGACTTTCCTCCCCATCTTGGGCACCTGGTCACTTTCTATAGTAAAGCCAACTTTGTTTCTGGGGCAACTGGAAGTCAAATATATTTTAAAAGTCCTCAGTAGAATAGGCATCACAATGATTGAAACATTGTGTGGTCTCTTTAAATGGTAAAACAAATGGTGCAGAAAAACTCAAGACATTCTTGACAAGCTTCACACTGACAATGGGAGCAAGCACACTTCCAAATCCCATTTGTTTCTCCACTGCATACTAATCCCAGAGTTTATCAGTTTGAATTTATTCCCTGAAGAATAACTCCAGACTTAAGAATTCATTCTTAATCCTTTAGGGGAAATTTTCATATCCTGCCTTAATAATCATAAGAATTCAGTAGCAATGTCACCAAGAGCCCTCAGAAGATCATTCTGTTCTCTCACATAGAGACAGGTTGATAATGAACTGATAAATAGAACCTTGAAAAATCAAAATTTACAACATAATACTTGTCAGTCAAACATGTTTTCAATATGATGGCTCTAATAATGTACCTCCTAAGCATTTATTTTAATATTAAATAGACAAGCACAATATTGGCAAGAGAGAGCCAGCTACACTTATCCAGAATTTCTCCTGTAATAGCAAACTCCTGGATAGAGGGTTAGCTTTATGGCTACAGGACCTGTGCAGTCACGTAGGGCCCAGGCTCAGATGGGCCCTTTGCCTGCTTTAATGCTCTACTGTCTTCATCATGAAATTCTTAATAATTTTATCTCTGAACTTGCTTTTTGTAAATTAAGTCATATGGGACAAAGGAGCATGCATGTAAGCAGAGATGTATACAATATGCATGTCTATCATTTCTTGACACTCATCTGCATGCAGTGTTTGTGATGCTCCATGGGCAGAGAATTCCAGTGGACCCACTATACATGGGAATTCAGGAGAGTCAAAACAATACAGGTAAATGTGTTATATATATGACTAAGTGGGAATGCAGCCTGTCCCAAGAGGCTACATTTTTCCATTTGAACCAGAACTTGCTTCAAGGGTAGTAAGAAGGCAATGGTATTCTAAGATATACGAATGACCAAGGAACCTAACCATATCCTTTTTTACTCATGTCACTTCCCTTTTCATTTACAGGGAAATTAATGACATTCTAGAGGAAGGGGAAAAATAGGGGAACCCACAGTTCCTTTCCTTATTCATCAATAACCTGAAGGTAGAGATTGTTGGTAGAATGTGTAAGTATTAAAAGTGAAATAACACAGCTGAGTTAATTTTGTGTAGCATTTTTACTCTTCTGGTAAGAACAAAATACATATGCATGTATGAGCCACAAAATATGAATTGCATAATTTCAGCAATTCTGCCTATGAGTTAAATGCTTTTATATTTGCATTTAAACTGCCATCACACAATATAAAGATGAATAGCAAAATGTATGCTAGTAATTTAAAAATTTAATTTTTCTTCACTTCAAATGATATTACACAATAAATCCATATCAAGTCAAGAGAGACACTGCAGAAGGAAAAACCTTTATGTTTTAGTGCCTTTAATGACACATAAAAGGGGACCTACATTTTCATTTTGCACTGGGCCCCTCAGATTACATAACTAGCCCTGCATGAATGAGCCATGTCTCTGCAGCCTGCTAGCAATGGCCCATTTCCTACTTCTTTACTTTGTGTTGTAGCTGACCATTCCTAGTTTTCTCCACTGGCTTGTCCCTGGCTATCTGTATGTAGAGACTTGCCCAGCCTGATCCTGGAATCATATGAAAGCTTCCTGATTAAGGCAAAGTATTGGCTCAGTATTGTTAGAAAAAAGATGACAGTCCCAAAATGGAGTTGCTTGTGCTAATCCCCATGTCACCAAACTGAGACTTAATTACAGTTTCAGCCTCCCCCAGGAATGGGATCTTAAATAAGTCAATCTTGAATTACCGGGTCAGCACTAGTGAGGTAATTTGCCTGGTTGACCTCTGCCATTCCCTAAAGAAAGGTGACCTTGACACAATTAGCTCTTAGCTAAGATAACTTCCTTGTCCCACCCCCTTCTGCCTATAAAAGTCTTTTATTTTGTACAGCTCTTCAGAGCTCCTTTCTTTATGGTAAATGGGATGCTGCCTGATTTATGAATCATTGAATAAAGTTAGTAAGATATTTAAAATTTACTCAGCTGATTTTCTTTCCTTTTTTTTTTTTAAAGATTTTATTTATTTATTTGACAGAGAGAGACACAGTGAGAGAGGGAACACAAGCAGGGGGAGTGGGAGAGAGAGAAGCAGCCTTCCCGCTGACCAGGGAGCCCGATGTGGGGCTGGATCCCAGGACCCTGGGATCATGACCTGAGCTGAAGGCAGACGCTTAACGACTGAGCCACCCAGGCGCCACTCCTTTTTTTTTTTTTAACCATATAAAGAACTTGCATAATTGTGGTGCCTAAGGCCAGACCATCTGGTGTCTGCCTTCCACCCCCATGGAGTACGAAATCCTAATCCTTGTGGCCTTCCCCAACTGTAGACTTGCTGCTTGCCCTGACGTTTACTATCTAGGTCTTCCCATGTTGTCCTACTTCCTGGGTCTGACCTTGAGAAACAGTGTATATTCCTACTCTACTGAAACCCGGCTTCCAGATTCCCTGGTCCACCATAACAAATGATGGCTCCACTTTTTAAAACTACTTACTTTTGACTTGGTCATATATACATGTGGCACAAAATTCAAAAGATACAAAAGAGTAAATAATGAAAAGTAAAACTCTCTAAACGTTGCCTCTGACTCACTTGTACTCATCCCTGAAGTCAGTTATTCTAATCAGTTTTTCTGTATGCATTTCCAGGGATAGTCTGTGTGTGTGTGTGTTCACACAGACACACACACGTACACACACACATATATACACATATACATACACATGCATATATGTATATAAATATATGCACACACAAACATATATATGTGTGTATATGTTCATGTTTTTAAAAGCCCTAGTGGAACATTTGTACTTTTTTTAAACTTGAGAATATATCTTGGAGATTCTTCCATATCAGTACATACTGGGCTCAGTTATTCTTTTTAAGTGCTCCATAGTAGAGCCATTGTCTCTGAAAGACATTGAGATTGTTTCTAATATTTTGATATTGCAAACAATGCTTAAATGAATTTCCTTCTTGCACATAATTTCACACATTTGTGAATATTTATTAGATGTGGAATTGCAGGATCTAAGAGAATATAATTTAGAAATATACTAACAAATTGCTCTCCATAGAGGTTGTGTTGATTTACACTCCCATCAGCAGTGTATGCAATTTGTCCATGCCTTCACATAATGGATCTTTGAACTTACAGCTCTTTGCCATTCTGACAGGGGAAAATAGTATCTTTAGCATCTTTACCTATGAGTAGATGTGCAGGATGATGGAGTGCAGAGATATTTGAATCCACTAGGTAATGTCACTGTATGGGGTAGACTTCTATATCCTTGCCAGTGCTTCATACTGTTAGACCTCTAACTTACTCCCATAGATGAGGGGGAGAAATAATGTTTCAGTGTGGCTTCAATTTGATTTCCCTGATTACTAATAAGGCCGAAAAACTTTTCATGTGCTCCTGAACCATTCTTGGTTCTTCATCAATGAAAGGCCAGGTTGTGTCTTTTGCCTATTTCTATTGGGTTGTCTCTTTTTTGTACTGATTTTTTTTTTTAATCCTCTGATATTATTCCTTTGTGAATTATATGTGTTGCAAAAATTGTCCCTAACTTTGTGGCTTGTCTTTCTACTCTCCTTAGGATATCTTTCCATGAACAGAAGTTCTTAATTTTAAATTTGTTTAATATAGCAATCCTCAATTTTATGATTTATGTGTTTTATGCTTATTTATGAAATCCTTCCCTGCCTAATGTAATGAAAAAATGGTAAATTCTTGCACTACCTTCTAAAAATTTTACAGTTCTGCCTTTTGTATTGAAGTCTTTAATCTGCTTGGAATTGAATTTTTATGTAGTGAGGGGTAGGAATTCCATTTCATATTTACAATATAGACAACTAATTGGCACATTACTTTCTTTTTTTATATTATGTTATGTTAATCACCATACATTACATCGTTAGTTTTTGATGTAGTGTTCCATGATTCATTGTTTGTGTATAACACCCATTGCTCCATGCAGAACGTGCCCTCTTTAATACCGATCACCAGGCTAAACCATCCTCCTACCCCCCCTCCCCTCTAGAACCCTGAGTTTGTTTTTCAGAGTCCATAGTCTCTCATGGTTCGTCTCCCCCTCTGGTTTCCCCCCTTCATTCTTCCCCCATTACTTTCTAATGTGCAATTTATTGAATAGTTTCTCCTTTTCCCCCTGGTCTGCAATTCTCTTGCTATCATGAATCAAGTTTGCATATATGTGTGGGTCTGCTATGAACTCTATGTTCCTTCTTATTGGCCACCTTGTCTATGCCTGCCCCAATAATGCACTCTCTTAATTACTATTGTTTCATGACAAGTTTTCATATCTCATGGGATCAATTCCTCCACCTCATTCTTTTAGTGCTTTGCTCCTCTGTATAAATTTGAGAGTTTAATCAAACCCTCAAAAACTCCTGTTAGGATTTTGAATGGAATTGCAGTTAATCTATAAGTCAACTGGGGAAGAACTGGTATCTTTAAAATACTGTGTTTTTTAATACAATTTTATGTATATATTTTTTCTTGAAGGTTTTAAAATAAAATTTTATAACTTTTTTCATGATGAACTTTCACATATTTAGACCTTTCCTTAGATACTTTATATTTTGTTGCTATTGAAAATGGTATCTTTAAAAACCATTTCTAACTAAATGTGGCCAGTGAATAGAAAAGCAACTGGCTTCTTAATATTGGTTTAGTACCAAGCAAGGTTGCTACATGATCCTGTGTTTTCTATTTGTAAAGATAGAGAATTGTATCATTTGCAAATAATGTAGAGAGTTGTATCATTTGCAAATAATGACAGATTTGTTTCTTCCTTTTTGGTCCTAATATCTGTAGAAAATATTGAATAAAAAGTGGTGATAGTGGGGTGCCTGGGTGGCTCAGTTGTTAAGCATCTGCCTTTGGCTCAGGTCATGATCCCAGGGTCCTGGGATCGAGCTCTGCATCGAGCCCCGCATCGAGCCCTGCATCCGACTCCCTGCTCGGTGGGAAGCCTGCTTCTCCCTCTCCCACTCCCCCTGCTTGTGTTCCCTCTCTCGCTGTCTCTCTCTGTCAAATAAATAAATAAATAAATAAATAAAATCTTTTAAAAAACGTGGTGGTAGTCTGTAACATTGTCTTATCTTTGATCCTAAAGAGAATGTTTTCAACATTCTAGGATAAACTATATTTACTATTTTTTTGTATATACTCCTAACGAGATTAAGGAACTTCTCTTTTATTCATAGTTTACCAAGAAGTTTAATTTAATCTTCAGTTTTTATCATTGTGAGAGGTGATACACTTACTATATTTCCAAAAAATTACTATATTTCTAAAATCTCCATTCTTGGGGCACCTGGGTGACTCAGTCTCTTAAACGTCTGCCTCTGCTCAGGTTCTGGGATGGAGCCCTGCACTGAGCAGACTCCCTGCTCAGTGGGGAGTCTGCTTCTCCCTATCCCCGCACCCCCTTGTGCTCTCTTTTGCTATCTCTCCCTCAAATAAATAAAATCTTAAAAAAAATACTTCATTCTTTCCTCTTTTGCCTCCATCACCCTTTTTGTTGATAAAACAGGTTTATATTTACACTTACTTATTATACAATTACACCTTTTCCTATTTTCTAATTTAATATCTCTAATTGATATTTGTTATTTGTATCTATAAAAAGTGAGGAATTGAGTGTATTACATTATTTCTCACCATTCATTTGTCTTTTCCTCCCAAGTTGTGTTAGCTATTTCACAGTAATATTGTCCATGTTAATAGTGTTTAGATTCTGTTTTTCAACCATAATCCCTATATTGGTTTTAGTTTTCTTCTTCTTCTTCTTCTTTTTTTTTTAAGATTTACTTATTTATTTTAGAGAGAGAGGGAGAGTGCGCGCACACTAGAGAGCGCCCATGTGAGCTGGGGGGCTGGCAGAGGGAAAGAATCGCAAGCAGATTCACCGCTGGGCAGGCAACCAGGGCTCGATCTCATGACCCTGAGATCATGACAAGAGAGGAAACTAAGTGTCGGACACTTAACCGACTGAGCCACCCAGGCACTCCTTTAGTTTTATTTTTGTAGTTAGAGTTAGGGTTTATAGCCAGTCTGTCCTTTGTAATTTTGTCATCTTCTGTTGGGCTAAAGTGTGTCCTCTAATAATTTCTTCAAGAAGTACTCATGACAGCTCTAGTCCCTGAAAAATTGTTTTTTCCTGAAAAATAGTTTGTTGAGTATAAATTCTTGGGTCATATGTTATTTCTTTAGTAACTTTTTGGGCTTTTGAGCTATTATACCATTTTCTAGGATCTCAGGCCAAAATATTTTTTTCCTTTAATAGATAAACTGAAGGTTTTGCCCTGATGTCCAAATAATTCTTTTTATCTTTGAAGTCCAGTAACATTACCAAGATAGGGTGGATGGTTTTGTGTCACTATTTTTGTGTGTGTGTGTGTGTAAAATGGCATGTGCTTTCACATGCAGGTTCAAATCTAGCTTTTATTTTAAAAAAGTGTTCTTGAATATATACCTTTAAGTATTTTTCCTTTTCTGTTATTTCAGTTAAAAAAAATTTTTTTAATGTGGGCAGGAGAGAACTATGTTAGATCTCCTTTTTCTGTCTTCTATATTTATTATTTTATTTGTAATTATTTTTTATTCTTCATTTCCATTTCATTTGTTTCTATTTCTCAGTCCTGTCCTCTATTACCTTGTTGGTTGTTTTAGTAGTGTCTTTTATCTTTGGGGCTGCTCTCAGTGTGAACCTCATTTTTGTAATGATTTTGCTTTGCTCATCTTTCTTGAATGCTGCTATTCCTTTTGTTGCCTCCCCATGCTTCATCTCAGTTCTCATCTCTCTGCTTGAGCTCCCGCTCGATGGTGACAATTGCTTCTCAATAAATTTATGAATTCATGCTGATATATTTGCTCATAATACCATTTGTCTCAGGGCAACATTTTCATAATTCTGTGTTTCAGGAATTCTCCTTATGCTATAGAATTCTATGTATGAATTGCTTTGGTCTTGATTTCTCTTCTTCATAGATATCGGCAGCTGCACAGCTCCTCCTGATGTGGTATCTTTTCTCCATCCTGTCTCAGTGCCCCACTACTGCCTACATTTATAGCCTGTCGGTATGGTTCTTTCCTTATTCCTGCTCCCTCTAATTTTCCTTTGTGCCAACTCCAGTCTATGTAAGTTCCTGCCACTCTCCCAAACATACTTCTCCTTGTTATTCCATGTAAGAGGTGGTTGACTTTGCCTCTCAGATGGTAGCACTTACCTTAGGAATTATGCTTTCCCCTTTGGTTTGAGTTCTGTAGCCATGGGCACTCTATCTTAGCATCTTTCAGTGCCCATCTTGACCTTCTATGCATCCAACTGCTCTTTCTTTAATACTATAGTGTGCGATTGTATACACCTTTTAGTTTTACTGAAGATAAAATTTGCACTTCTGTCTCTCATATTCCTTATTGCATTTAGATGATATTTAAGGGAAGAAAGTAAAAATACTACCTTGACTTAGCCATTTAAAAACTTTCTTATGGGCTTCTTACTTTGTTGTTGGAATGGTCTTCCTGGGCCTATCTTTTGCTCTGTTCTACCTTCCAGGTTTGTTCTGGTTCAGGAAAAATTGCATTCCCAGGCTCTTGCTACCTCAGTTGCCATCACTGATGGCTGGATGGGGCTATGAAGAATGCCTTTGGGAATTAATCAGTGATGATGGATTAAAACCTTGCCATTTAAAAGAAAAAAAATGTGTCAGTACTTTTAGTCACTCTTGAGAAACCTAATTAGATATTGAAATAGTCTTATGGGATCTGAAAGCTCTGTATTTTTATATCTAGCAGTAGAAGAGCATGCACCTTTCTCCTTGAGAAATGTCCAATCAGTATTCAATGTCTAGTTCTCTTCATCCAGAGGCTCACACTCCAGTGATTTCCTGCACTCAAGTTATCACATCCTACCTGCAAAACTCATAATGGAATCTAGTAATTTTCTTATGTGAGTGCATAGCAATGGCTCCTTATACTAGGACTAATGCAGTCAAGACCATATTTTTATTACTCTTGTATGTGACCACAGTCTAAATTAAAAAAGAAGAAGGAGAAGAAGAAGGAGGAGGAGAAGGAGAAGGAGAAGGAGAAGAAGAAGAAGAAGAAGAAGAAGAAGAAGAAGAAGAAGAAGAAGAAAGAAGAAGAAGGAAGAAGGAGAAGGAAGAAGGAGAGGAAGGAGAGGAAGGAGAGGAAGAAGAAGAAGGAGAAGGAGAGGGAGAGGGAGAGGAAGAGGAAGAAGAAGAAGGAGGAGGAGGAGGAGGAGTTGCAGAGCTGAAGCTGTCAGCTCAGTACTGTGGGAAGAAACTGGCTGGCACTGGCCAGGCTGATAAGGGACTAGTCCATGCTTCTTTCTGTGCGTTGGTTGTCTATGTGTCTTAGAGGAAGACGGGGAAGGAAAGTGCAGGGGATACTCTTCTCATGCTGATGAATGGTGTAATGCAGTGCTGATAAGCACAGGCTCTGGGGTCACATTGCCTGGATTAAAGCCCTGGCATTGCTACCTACTCAAAGTGTGCTTTTAACAAGTTGTAATTTTTCTGTGCCTAGCTTTTTTTCTTCTCTAAAAAGGGTATAAAGATGCCAATAATACCACCTCCTAAGGGAGGAGTAAAGCCAATAATGTAGACAAAGTGTCTGGCAGGTGTTATTGTTATGATAAAGCTTAATCTTATCTTTTTTAAAAAAACTTATTTATTTATTTGACAGGGAGAGAGAGAGAGAGAGAGAGTGAGCACAAGCAGGGGGAGCGGCAGGCAGAGGGAGGAGCAGGCTCCCGCAGAGCAGGAAGCTGACACGGGGCTCAATCCCAGGACCCTGGGATCATGACTGAGCCCAAGGCAGAAGCTCAACCAACTGAGCCACCCAGGTGCCCCTTACTCTTATCTTTTTAATGAAATACTAACAAGGAGGGTCCAGTTCTTAATACTGAGACTCAAGAGGAGGATGCATGGGGGAGAGGAAC
>NC_138376.1:52304008-52318415 GCF_054177405.1 Leptonychotes weddellii
TTTTTTTTAAAGATTTTATTTATTTATTTGAGACAGAGAGAATGAGATAGAGAGAGCATGAGAGGGAGGAGGGTCAGAGGGAGAAGCAGACTCCCTGCCGAGCAGGGAGCCCGATGCGGGACTCGATCCCGGGACTCCAGGATCATGACCTGAGCCGAAGGCAGTCGCTTAACCGACTGAGCCACCCAGGCGCCCTCTCTTTGCCCTTTTCAACAACCCTGTGGTAGGGCCTTGTCATTCCCATTTTACAAATGAGACTTACGTGACTCACCCAAGGTCGTGCTACTGGTAAGAAGTGGAAGCTGTTTTCAACCCAAGTCTTTCCCTTTTTTCTGTGCTCACTTTACTAAACCGGCTGTGGAGGTGTTTAGAAATTGACTACAATGGCCTCTAAAACATACTCTCCAACATGCTTCTCAAAGTTCAGGGTGTGTAAGGATGACCTTTTAAACTGTAGCGCTTCACTGTGCACAAGCTTTTTTGTTTGATGTAGTCCCATTTGTTTATTTTTGCTTTTGTTGCCCTTGCCTGGGGAGATGGATCCGTAAATATGTTGCTAAGACTGATGTCAAAGCTCTTACTGCCTGTATTTACTTCTTGTAGTTTTATGGTTTCCAGTCTTGCATTTAAGTTTTTAATCCATTTTGAGTTAATTTTTGTGTGTGGTGTAAAAAAGCGGTCCACTTGCCTTCTTTTGCCTGTAGCTCTCCAGTTTTCCCAACATTTATTGAAGAGTCTGTCTTCTCCCTGTTGTATATTCTTGCCTCCTTTGTCAAAGATTACTAAAACTAATATCATATCGTTTGTCAACTACACTTCAATTAAAAAAAAATAGAGATTCTTGGAAACCACCACCAGAGGGTCTGAGGTTCAGGAAGGGCCTGGGAATTCTGCCATCTTAATGGACCCAGATGTCTGTCAGCATCTTCCAGTATCCCAATCTGACCATCACTGCATTTGACTGCCCTTCCTTTAAGACGTAGTTTTGGGTTATGTATACCCTTTAGCTTCGCTAAACACAGAGTCAGGTGATTCTGTTCATAGGTAGCCTAGGAAACTACACTTGCCAAGGACCAAGAATAAGTAAAACAGACACAATCCTCCTTGAATCTTCATGGAGTTCACAAACAAGTATGAGAAATGGACAAATAAACAATCCAGTGTCACACAGTGTGATGAGACTGTTAATGCATCTGGAGAATATGGCCATTTGGATCTTGTCCCTTCTATGTTTTTGCTTGTATAGGAATCCTGTCATCTCCACTTAACTGTACTGATCAATGACCTGCTCTGCCCAGTCCTTAGAGCTGTGTTTTGAATATTGATGGTGGTAAGCTAAGCAAATTACAGGACAGAGAGCAGCAAATACACCAGGCCCATTAAGCATGAGTAAAATGACCACTTTTAAAAGTGGTTTATGGGTCTCACAGGGAAAAAACACACATGGATAAAAGGAAACCAAAACCAACAGCTTAGTACCTTAGAAGTCCATCAAGAAAACTTACCTGAAGCAAGGACTATGGCCTCTATCAGAGAGAGAGACTAAATGTCAGTGTCTGTTTCTATCATTTTCTTCTCTTAGCAGTTTTGACCTTCTTTTCATAAAATAGTAGTTAATAATTATGTGTGTTCTTTGGAAAGTGAGATAATTCTTTCCTTGCTCCATATGATCATTTTTATTTGGATACCTCTGACATACATAAAATACTAGAGATAGTTGGAACAAGTTTGTGTGAATTGATTAGCAACACACAGTTATTAATGGATAGACTCATTAGGGAATTTAAGATATAGTCCCAGAATAAACGGTGTCCAAAGCTGGCAATAAGCCCTGTTTGAATATTCACATTACCACCCAAAGAGCTGGAGGTAGAGAGTGCTTGATTCACTGGCATTAGAGGTGGCTTCTAGAGTTAGAGTGAATAGAGTAGTTTTATGAAAATCAATAGAGTGATTACAATTACCAAGTGCATTACTTCAAAGATATTAAGAGCCACAAATCAAACATGTCAGCTGAAGAATAATGATGATGTTACGTACAAACAAGAAAGCATGGTATCAGCTGAGGAAGTGGCCAGAATCGTATCCTAGGGTTTCTGAGGAAAAGAAGTAGTTGCTGTTTGTTTGTTTGTTTGTTTGCATCACTCTTAAGGCAGTTTATTACAGTCTTACAAAACAAAATACACAATTTTGTAATCACTGACAGGCAGTTGGAAGGGAGAAGAAATCCAATCATGCTGAAAGATGTGGCTGGAATTGTCTCTACTCAACCAACAGAGATTGGCTTGGCTGGGAGTGCATTTGTCAATGCCTTGTACTCCCACGCAGCACGATAGAGCTGAGCATGTTCCAGAACTGCTAAGTAGCAAGGTGCCTGACATGCTAATTGATTTGAAACTTGGAATGTCAGGGTTGGAGGGTCTGCAGGAAACATTTAGTGTGACCACTGCCATGATGCTTTCAACTCTTCTACACCCCCAATTCCTGCATGTTCTGGCCCATGAATCCCTAGAATGGCATTCTAAGCATGGAAATTAGCAAGTGTCAAGACTCAGAGACAAGAAAGAAAAATAAATACCTGTACAGGACTTCAAGTATTTAAGTGTTAATGGTGGGGAGTGCTGAGAGATGAAAGAAGAGGCTTGAAAGGAATAAAACATAGTCATGCCAAGGGGTTTGGATTTTACTCTGAGCATAATGAAAAAGCCTCTAGGGGAGCAGATATGGAAAACTCCCAGACCTCTGTGCTAGCACAGCAGAGATTATAAGACCCCAAACACAGACATTGGGTCTGGGTGAGATGTCTTCCTGCAGAGCTTCCTCAGACAGCTCTATATGGTAATGTAAGTTGTCTTGGGTGCTGACCTCCTTGGGCAAATGAAAAGCAGTGAGCCCACAGTTCTTTGGTTCTCGAGCCCTGTGGTCTTCCCCCTCTACATAAGCTGCTGAAACCACAATACTTCTGGTGTGCCTCCATGAGGTAAAAGGAAGGAAATAGGAACTGTGTTTGCCCATATCCAGTGGACATTATCTGTATCTTTTGCACTGCTTGTGGGAATAAATCAAAGTAAAAATAACTTTGAACTCAATCTAAGTTTTCATTCTTGCCCATTTACAACTCTGGACTTGACTGTATAGTGTGGCCTAATCCAGAAGGGAAGTGACAAATCTGATTTCCTGGATTGGAGACTGTAAATTTGTAGTGGTATCTATCCGTGAGAGTGTGTGATATTGTTCAGCAGACATCAATGGTCCAGGTGGGGATGGCAAGAAGGTTGATGCTTTTCTGGACAGCAGAGAAAGACCAGGGAGGCAAAGGACTTGAGAATATTGATGAGCATAGTAGGCTGAAAAAAAAATAGCTCCCTAAAAATATATTCACTTTCTAATCCCTGAAATCTGTAAATATTACGTTATATGGCAAAAGATCTGGTGAAGTGTCTTGAAATGAGATGCTTATCTTAGATTATCCAGGTGGGCCCTGGTGTCATCACCTGTATCCTTAAAAGAGAGGGGCAGAGGAAACTCTGATAGACACACAGAAGAGAGGATGGTGTGAAGATGGAGGCAGAGACTGGAGTTATGTGGCTACAAGTCAAGGAAGGCCTGGGGCACCAGAAACAAGGAGAGAGGTACTGAGCAGATGCTCTCCCAGAGTCTCTGGAGGGAATGTGGCCCTGCTGACACTGTGATTTCAGATTTCTTTCTTTTTTCTTTTTTTGATTTTATTTATTTATTTGTCAGAGACAGAGAGAGAGAGAGAGCACAAGCAGGGGAAGCAGGAGGCAGAAGGAGAAGCAGGCTCCCCGCTGAGCAGGGAGCCTGATGTGGGACTCGATCCCAGGACACTTGGATCACGACCTGAGCCGAAGGCAGATGCTTAACTGACTAAGCCCCCCAGGCGTCCCCGATTTCAGATTTCTGTCACCAAAACTGTGAGATAATAAATTTCTCTTCCTCTAATCAAGTTTGTGGTATTTGTTATAGCAACCACAGGAAATGAATACAGTGAGAGAGTGGCTGATGCGGGGTCATGGAGCCTCAGTTAGATACAGAAGATGGCAGAGGTAAGGAGAGCCTGCTAGAATGGGAGAAAATGGAGGTCTTTATGAGGTCCTGGGAATAAGGGAGCAAGAGAGAAATCTGGATGGAGATGTGTGTAGTCAGGAAGAATTTAAATTTCAGAGATGGAGTTGAGGAGATGAAGGAAGTGAGAGACTAGGGTTGTGGCTGGGTTATCCACATGAACATTGCAGTCTCCCAGGGTAATGACAGGACTTGCACAAAGAGGAAGACTGTGAATCAGATACCAGAGTTCTCAAGGGATCAAGAGGAAGTGAAGGGAGGTAACAGGTGGAGGGTGGGAAGATGTAGAGGGCTCAGGGTGGTAGAGTCAGAAGGCAGGTGTCTCAAAGGAACCTATTTGGAATTTTATTCAAGAGATAGATGAATCATGGTCTTGGAGAGACACTGGAACAAAGAAAATGCCCACCCTGTTTTTTGAATCCAAAGTACATGGGATGTTGGAAAGTGTGCAGCTTGCACTCAAGAGATCTCCCAGAGCAGGGGGACTGTGTTTTCTGGAGAAATCCTGGCACCCATGAGGTCCAGGACATAAAGAGAACATTCATGAAGTGATTGAGGATGGATGGGCATTTGTTAACATGTAATGTGATATGCAAAAAATAGCAGCACTTGGAAACTATGACCGAGTCAGGATAAGCCTGATGATGTGGTAATAAAGTCAGAACATTTCTGACATGTGCTCAGGGGATACAAGCACTTCAGTAAGCTCTGTATCATCCAGCTCTAGGCCTCCTGGAGAAGGATGAATGAGCTCCCTCAGTAATTTTAGTAATGGGCTAATTTTAACTAGTTTTTGAATATCAAATTTTAGTAATCTTCAATAACTTATTTAGCAAGGTACTCTAAGTAACATTTTTGAGAATATAAAAAGGAAGATCTATGAAATTGTTTGTCATTTGTCTTCTGAGCATCAAAGCCAGGACCTGCAATTTGGGAACACTTTGAAGACTCTCGGGAGGTCTCTTGGAATTCACAGTAATTCTCGAGACTGAATCGCCTTGAATTAATTTGCATTCTTTTGCTTTGTCACTTAACCAGTTACAAGTCACAAAATTGTATTTGTGCCTATTCTTCACTTCTCTGTCTTGTCCACAAATATGTCATGAGAGACTTTGTTAAAGCTTCCTCAGGCACCATCAGCTTGAGCTAATGTATTAATGTATAAATAATATCTAATATTATGCCCTTTACATGGATAATTGTCATTTAATCCTCTGGATATCCCTATTAGGCAGGTATTTTAGTATCACAATCTTATGGATGGAGAGACTGTGAAGCTTGGGGGAGCTAAGTAACTTACACAAGGTCAGCCTGCGAGTGCAAGAGCAGGGATTTAATCCTAGCCAGGACTTCAGAAACCTTGTCTTTGCTCATTCTGCTGAAGAGCTTTACACTTCCTGGGTAATGAGAATGTGTGTCTTCAGATAAAAAAGTGCTCTGTTCTTCCCTTAAGCCCAAAGACATTCCACTGGAGACCCAGGTGCCATAGCGTTGACTGCTGCCTGCAGCCTGGCCCAGCCGCTGCCTGGCTTCTTGGGTTGGGCAGCTCCTGCATTCTCTAACAGTGCCTCTCCTCTCCTTCAATGTGGTTGGTATCCTGAGCCCTGGGTGCTCCAAGCCCAGGCACCAGGACTGACACCTCCATTTGGGAAAACTCCTACTAGGTCTCCTACCAGTTCAGAGAGTGGGGGTTTCATCCTGCTGCCATCTTGGTTCTGGGGCTGGGAAAAATCACATAGTCTCTTCCTCTCCAGAGGGAGCTGTTCCTATGCTCCTTTTCCCTAGGGCTGAGGCTTCTCCCATCTAGTGTTCTACTTACTCTGCTTCTACCAGTGTCCCCCTCCCTGTTCCTATCTTTCTCTTTGTTTCCCTATTTACTACCTTCCCTCCAATCTAGATTCAGCCCTCCCTTCTCGGGGACTCTTGTTACACAGAGACAACATTTGCACTATATATTCTTTCCTTACCAGTCTAGTAACGCAATTTGCACAGGAAATGTGGTCAGCTAGTCAATAATTGTTCTTACTCTGAATCCATACTGGTTCCTCGTGATCCCAGCTTCCTTTCCTAAGCCTTCCTGAATCATCTTTTTGAGAATTAATCCTAGAATCCTGGAGTTAATCTGCAGTTTATAGGATTAATATCTACAGTTTAGAGAATTTCTAGTTCTGACAAATATTAGAACAATGCTTGCCTATCGTTAGAGCTCCAGCCCAGGCAGTGGATCAGGGATCTTGTCTGAAAGTTCCTTCCATGTTCTGGGATGTAATTCATCAAGTCCTGACACTTAAACCCATTGAGAGCAGACAGAAGCTATCTGAAAATCTCTTCATTTACCTTAAGCTTCCAATCTCTCTTACAACATTTGTTCTAACCTTGTTGGGTCTGAAGATCATTCTCATTGACAGAGAATCCTAAAGTAGACTGAGTATTGAGGGCTGGCATTTGGTCATCTGGCAGCACTACATCATGCATCCCAAATAGATAATTTGTATTTAACCCCTGGAAGCTGTCTAAATTAACCCTTTTAGTTTACAGTTGAGGTAACTGATAAGAACCAGAACCAAAATCCAGGTTTCCTGACTCCCAATCTACACACTTTTTTTTTTTTTTAAATTAGGTTTTGCTAAGAAGTTCTCAAACTGTCTAAACAGATCAAACAGATTAGATACATTTAAGACTCTAGACCTTTAAAGCATATTCCAGTTCTTTCTCATTTTAAGAACAGGGTCCCTGCTCAGAGGGGAGCCTGTTTCTCCCTCTCCCTCTGCTGCCTCCTGCTTGTGCTCTCTCGCTCTCTCTCAGTCAAATAAATAAATAAAATCTTAAGAAAAAAGAACTTTATTTACCAAATCTATCTCATACTATGTAGAAAAACAAATGCAACACTCAAAGATTGAGGAAAATAGTAAAGATGATGGGTTGGCATAGATTTTGGCCTAACTGGAGTCTTAGCTCTGTCAGGAGACAACGATCCCATTCTTTGGACTTAAAAAGTAAATTGTTAGGATAGCCCTTGAAAATCCATTCTTTCAAACTCAGCTTGAAATAAAAACATAGCTAAACGCAGATATAATAATTTGTTATTTTATCCTAAAATCACATACCTTAAAAACTATGGTCTTCCATAAAACACTCCTAGCAAATGGGAGTGGTAAGGACTTTCTCAGTGGACATGCCCTGGGATTGCTGTAAAACATGGACAAGTAACAAATGATAGGGGTACTGATTTCCCAACACAGACATTTTCTTGTTTTCTTTCATAAGAGGAACATTTGGGTTCATCTGAGGCTAATCCTTGTAGAGGACCTAGAGACATGTTCAGGAAAGTCAAAAATCCTATTGGATAATGTACATATAAAGCTATGACTGCAGAGCCAGAAGAGAAAGGCTCTCCTCACCACCCATGGGCTCAAATCTACCTTTTTCTTTGAAATCTATGGGTGAACATTCCATTATAATTAAATTTTCCTCTTTAATATTTACTGACTCTTCAAATAATGGAAGAGAGTAATAGACTAGATTAAGACATAAGCTGTGATTGCTGTGGTAGGTAGAATATCTGTGAGGGATGTTCTCTATTGCTGAGATGGAGGAGACCATGTAGAAAGGACCTGAGAGTAACCTGTAGGAGCTGAGACTATTCCTTGGTGGACAGCCAACAAGACACCAGGATCCTCAGTCCTACAACCACAGGGAAATGAATTCTGCCAACCTGAGGGAGCTTGGAAGAAACCATTCCCTAGTCGAGATTCTAGATGAGCTCATTTCTAGCTGACATCTTGATTTCAGCCTTACAAGACCCTGAGCAGAGGACCCAACTAAAATATGCCAGACTGCTGACCCCTGGAAAAGGTGAAAAACCTGTGTTGTTGTAAGCTGCTAAGTTCGTAATTTGTTACACAGCAATAGAAAATAAATTCAAGTGTGTTCTAGAATTTTCCCTACAATTAATTAGATTTTACTTAGGTTCATTTAATATTACTCTGTGCCCACTAGATGGATAAGGCAGCCTTAAAACATAGCTGTTACAGTGGAAAGCCAACTTGGGATTTAAAGTTAGTGTGAAAAACCTAAAAGAGCTTTACTGTTCCTATTGGACAAGCACAGTGATTATGTGCATGGACATTGGGCTGAATCCACCACTCCACTACTTATGGGGAGATTGGTTAAGTTACTTAAGCTTTTTTCTAAATTGAAAGACAAATATTTACCTTGTATACTTGATGTGCAGTTTTAGTGAAATGCTGTGTTTTAGCACGGTGCCCAGCACAGAGCCAGTATCTGCAAAACTGCCACTATTATTATTATTCTAATCAAAAAAGGAAAGGCTGAGAGGATGATAAAGGGCCATGACAGCGAGAAGGAGAAAAAAAGCAAAGCGTGTACAGGCAAAAATGCATCTATCTGTAAGCTTTTGCTGTGGGTCACTAGCTATCACAGGTACTCAGCAGCCAGATTTTATTCATGGGAAAACCTTCAGAGAGCCTGGAGATAGAGCGAGTGCCATTTTTTTTTTTTTTTTTCTGCAGTGAAATAGATTGCATCCCTAGGTTACGTGTCAGTCACCCAAGGCCTATTCAGATTCTGTTCCTGTTTTGAATTTAATGCTCTGCCTATCTCACTGAACCCAAGGCCACTCGAAAGTGAAGCTGAAACTACAGATGATCAAAAAGTGGAATACACAGATAAAAAGGGAAATAAGTCACAAGATGTGTCTTTCAAACCCGACTCCTTTGGTGGTCTCTGTTTGCCAGGGCTGAGGAGAAAGAATGGCTCCATTTTGCAAGGCTTTGGACATCATCACTAACAGTGAAAGCACGTCTATTTATAAGGGACTTGAGAAATGCAAAAAGAGAGAGACGAAAGAAAAACTTGTTACGTATAAATTTTTTTTCTAAATTTAATGAGCTCAATGCACTGTACCTTTCCATATATTGGAAAGGAAACATTGGGAAGTTAAACCCGTTAATATTTTATGTACATATATTTTTAGATATAATGTGGTTATAAAATGGAAGACATTTGAATGAGATTTAGTGAACTTAGTATTAGATTCCCAAATAGAATGTGCAGGGTTTTTTTTTTTTTTTAAATTTCTGAAAACTCTCTATGATGTCAAATAATTCTTTTCTGGCCTTCAAACACCTTCATTTTGTTTCAACCATATCTATACTATGGGTGTTATCTATAGGGATATTAAATGTTTATTTTCTCTAATAACAACAAACATAGGAAATAAAAATATAACTTTAAAATTTTCATCTAACACAAAATATTATTTAGTGTGTGTCTTTATATAATAAAAAAATTAAGAATTGAGTAACCCTCAAGGACTAGTTCTTATCTTATTCTTTTTGTATCTTCACCACAGCCTTGTCTAGGTCCAGACACCTGCTAGCCGGCAGTAAGTACCCAAAGAAGGAATGAAATGTTTCAGACTCTCGTCCCCAAGAAGCAGGCTGGCCTGGTGGAAAAAAGAACCGGATTGAGATCCAAAGCCTAGCTGCCACCATAGCATGGCCTTGGCAAAGTCACTTCCCCTCTGGGCTGTGGTTTCCTTATGTGAAAAATAAGATGGTTGATCTGTTCCCTTTCAGCTCCGACATACGAGAACTTAATGAAGCAAAGAAAATTCCCTGAAGTAGGACAACAGTGTCTTGTATGAATATGCAAGAGAATAAACAACCATACAAGAAGGCAGAGTTTTGGAGTATGTGTGTGTGTAAAAGGGTGCTTTTAGGCTGACTCTCAATCTTTTGACAAAATCTGCTTCAGAGGGATGCCTGGGTGGCTCAGTTGTTAAGCATCTGCCTTCGGCTCAGGTCATGATCCCAGGGTTCTGGGATCGAGCCCCGCCTTGGACTCCCTCCTCCGCGGGAAGCCTGCTTCTCCCTCTCTCACTCCCCCTGCTTGTGTTCCCTCTCTCGCTGTGTCTCTCTCTGTCAAATAAATAAATAAATAAATAAATAAATAAATAAATAAATAAATAAATAAAATCTTTAAAAAAAAATGTGTTTCAGAGATGCCAAAGAGCTATTGAAAATGTTCCATTTGAAAATGTGTCTTTTCTTCTTCTTGAAAAGGTTATCTATTATCTACTGGCAATCATTTTAGAGGGTATTACTTACAGGGAACATGTACTTGTGGGAGCGCGCGTGTGTGTGTGTGTGTGCGCGTGTGCATGTGCGTGCATGTGTGTGCGTACCATCAAATCCTTGACCAAGGGAATCATCACCATCAAACCTCTGTGACAACAACTCACAGAGCCTTAACATTTTTTTTGTGTTTTATGTCTGAAAAGGGGGGATGTGGAGGAGTGGAAACGACTCATTTCTAGCTGCTTTTGTCCTTAGGTATAAAGCATAACAGTTTTCAAGAGCAAAGGAGGAATGTAAAGGCTGAGAATAAAAGGAATCACTCTTTGAAAACTAATGGCAAGTGATAAAAATAAGTTACTAAAAGACAGAGCACCTTTTGATACGGAGCAAGCTTTGATTCTGACAGTGCTGGCTCTTGCTGGAACAAGCACAGAGAAATGAGAGCCTTGGCTATTTCAACCCTTAGACACCTACCCCACAAAATCCTGCTGGAACCAATTACCAAGCATTTTATAGATTTCTGCCATAAGCTCTGCCAGAGATGCCATCTGCTCAGACCCACCTAGCACTGACCTGTTGGTTTCCTAACCTGCACAGGTACTGGTAGGATGCGGCTGCCTAACAGCCTGCTTGCCCCCAATCCGTGCCCTGAGTTAGTCTTACAACGAGACGGCTTAGATAGCTAATGGGTCAGACAGACTGCAGTGCATCCTGAAAATGAGGTCACACAGCCACCGGGCTTCCAGTCTCTCCTGCGTAATGAGCCGCCGGGAAATGCATTGAATGGGTCCACCTTTAAAGAGACACAGAGAAATATATCATTTATTTACCACCACGGCTTGTACCTCACCATGGAGAAAAGCTTTCAAGATGAAAAATTATAAAACATGATGCTGTGAAACAGAACTGCAATTCTTATGTTATTTGGAATCAGGTCACTGGAAAGAGAGCCCAAGTTGCTTCTTAGACAAATGGCTTGAATGTAAAAGGGAGTGAGAATCTGGGATGCTCCAACTCACATCTTTCCCCACGTACACTGATTCTTTTAGAGCTTTTTGTTTGCTGAGGAAGATGAGAATGGCTCCTTTGAGACATTCTGAAGCAAGGAAGGGTGATGAAAAGCACTTTGGGGGTGCAAACAGCAGACTTGGGTGGGCCTACTTGTCTACTTACTACTAGCCCTGTCACTTAGAGCTAGTTTCTTTCTTTTTTTTTTTTAATATTTTATTTTACTTATTTATTTGACAGAGAGAGACACAGTGAGAGAGGGAACACAAGCAGGGGGAGTGGGAGAGGGAGAAGCAGGCTTCCCACTGAGCAGGGAGCCCGATGCGGGGCTCGATCCCAGGACCCTGGGATCATGACCTGAGCCAAAGGCAGACGCTTAACCAACTGAGCCACCCAGGCGCCCCTAGAGCTTGTTTCTTAACTTCTATTCTTCACAGCATCCCGATCTAAAACAAAGGTGAGAGTACCCTTCCTGGCCACCTTATGGAGTTTTGAAAATTGAAGAGATAATATGTATAAAAGTCTGAACACTCTTCCCTACAATGCTGCAGAGTACAAGACAAGCATTGAACGTATTAGTACTGCAAAGCCATTTGTGTATTATCACACCTGTATTGCTCAGGGAAAGATGCTTAAAAAATAATATCCAGACCCTAAGATCAGCACAAGAGAGACTGTGTTGACATTAATAAAAACTTAGATTAAACAAAACCATTTCCTTGTCTTAATCCAAACTTCCAGGTGGCCAGGATTCATGCACCCTTGAGTCCCTCTATGGGGCATTCACTGTATTCAGTGTGCTCATGGGACATTTAAAGCTTCTTCATATGTCCATATTTTAGACATTGACTTTGGAGATTAAGCTAGTAGTTCTCTTCAACCCCAGCCAGTAAGTTAATAGGAAAATACTCCAGGCTTTTTAGGATTTCTTAGGGTTGTAATAATTGTCCTTTATCTATAATCTCTTTGTGGTCTCACAAAACATATTTTCATTTTCAGAATTACCCACCAGATTTCCATGGCGTAATGTGGAATGTCCCAAAAGTATGCCTTCTTTTTTTAAGTAGGCTCCACATGGGGTTTGAACTCACGACACTGAGATCAAGACCTGAGCTGAGATTAAGAGTCTGATGCTCAACCACTCAACTGAGTCACCCTGGTGCCTCAACAAATATGCATTTTAAATAGACACTTTTGGAGAGAGTAGTATGAAATATGTCATATTATATCTTAACTCATTTTTGAGTCATGAAACATTTGCAAAATGCTTAGATCCCTGTGAAATAAATCAATGTGTCCTATGTGACTGATTCAGGTACTAAGTGTAGAAATTCTGACTTGGAACTCTGTGTAAAATTAAAGTCCCAGTCATGTTTTTAAAACATTAAGACTTGGGTGATAGAAAGCAAAACTACGAGTGTTTCAGAGGAAAGTCACCATCTTTGAAGATCATTCTTTTGAAACCAGAATTTAAATTTTTCTCACTAAAAATTGAAAGCAAGTCTATCCTATGAAAATAGAAAATAAGTATATGCAATTCCAAAGCCACAAGCTTGAAAATATATGCCAGGGGGGAAAAAAGGTTGTTTCTGTTTTATTACAGATTCTTAGGTTGGGTGTAATCAACATTTGTTTTATTGACACTTTTGCAATTTAATTGCTGCTATAGTCACTCTCTAAAGAAAAAGCAATTGGTCCTCTGTATTATTAAAATAGCTAATCTACATCCCAGCTTTGTCATCCTTTCTTGCCAATAAGCTTAAAACCATTTCTCCCTAAAGGAGCGTTTGCATACTCATGGTATGTAAAATACGGGAATTAGTATATAGAGCTATAATTGAGGAAAAATATTACTTTGCCCTCTGTCTTTGGAAGGGCCCCATTTGAGTGTAACTTACATTATTCTCTAGCATTATCCCCAATCACCCTCTGTGCCATCTGGAAAGTAGGAAGCCCTGCTTTTCAATATGTGTACTGATGAATGGAGTTTCTTGGAAATTATCACAGTCTCAGATAATTAAAGGGAGCCCCTCTTAGCCCCTTTGCTCATCTAAAAAGCAGAGCTTAGTTGTAAATTCTAGGACTGAAGTGGCTCTTTATGACACTCACAGGCACATGCTACCTAGCCCCTATGTCCTACCAACGATGGGACAAAATGGCCCACCCAGGTATAAAATGAGAAATCAGAGATATGAGAGAATTCTGATCTTCTTTTAGGTCTTGAGAGAGTAATTAGGCCATCTACACATTTAAGGAGGCAAGAGATCTAGATTTAGACCTGCAGAACTGGAGGGAAGCTTAAAGCTTAGAGTCCAACTCATGTTAAACAAAAACTGAGGCTCCACGAAATTAGGTGGCCTGCTCAAGACCATAGAGAGAATATCTAATGTTGGTGGCTTTCAGGTAACGATTAATATTTCCTATCTTGGAGACTCTACTGACAAGTTTCCATAAAGGAGGAAAAACATTCTATTAGAAACCCATCAAAACCAAGCAACCAGCCAACCAGCCAACCAACCAACCCACCCACCCACCAACCAACCAACCAATCTGCCAACCTTCCTAAAGCTCCTTGTTTATATGTGTGTGAGAACATAAAATACGTGCCTCCATAGTCTCAGAGTGGCCATGTGGAGAGAGAAGGGGCTATACCTAAGAACTTGTATGTGTATCATCAGCATTGTATAGGATATTGAATTTCCTCAGGAGTATTCATTATTCCTTGAGGATCTGTGAATAATATGTAGGTATAGATAGCCAGTAGAGTAAGTTTTTGAAGGACTTTGAGATCCTATTTTGCAACTTCTATTCACAGTTTTCATTCATGTATGTGTATTCCCAACATTGCTATAAAATTTTGCATTTCTATAGCTCAACTGGGTCTTATGTTAAAATTTACTCGTTGGAAGTAGGAATATAGAATTTGTAACAGATTAGTACTTACAGTAACTATAATAATAGTTGAATAAAATCAGTAAGAAATTTTAATCTGCACATTTTGAAGGTCAAAGTAAGGGTTGGTCTTCAAATAACATATAATACCATTATCATAATGTCACTATTTTTGCACATTTTGGGTTGTCCTCCATGCTATTCCTTATGTTCCACAAATAAGTGAAACCATATGATAATTGACTTTCTCTGCTTGACTTATTTCACTTAGCATAATCTCCTCCAGTCCCATCCATGTTGATGTAAAAGTTGGGTATTCA
>NC_138376.1:52318915-52366898 GCF_054177405.1 Leptonychotes weddellii
AAACAAACAAAAAAACCCCCAAAAACTAATGATGTATTGTATGGTGACTAACATAACATAATAAAATAAAAAAAAAAAGATAAATGTACTCTTAATTTCCTTCACCGATTTCACCCCCCGCCCCAACCACCTCCCCTCTGGTAACCATCTGTTTGTTCTCTATACTTAAGAGTCTGTTTTTTGGTTTGTCTCTTTCTTTTTCTTTTGTTCATTTGTTTTGTTTATTAAATTCCACATATGAGTAAAATTATACGGTGTTTGTCTTCTCTGACTGGCTTATTTTGCTTAGCATTATATTCTCTAGATCCATCCATGTTGTTGCAAATGACAAGATTTCATTCTTTTTGTGGCTGAATGATACTCTATTATATATATATATATACTACCTCTTTATCCATTCATCTATCAATGGACACCTGGGCTAATTTCATACTTTGGCTATTGTAAACAATGCTGCAACAAACATAGAGGTGCATAAATCCCTTCAAATTAGTGCTTTCATGTTTTTTTGGGGTAAATACAATACAATTCCTGCATCATACGGTAGTTCTATTTCTAATTTTTTGAGGAAGATCCATACTGTCTTCCACAGTGGCTGCACTAGTTTGCACTCCCACCAAGAGTGAAGGGGGTTTCTTTTTCTCCATATCCTCACCAACACTTGTTATTTCTTGAGTTTTTTATTTTAGCCATTCTGACAGGTGTGAGGTGATATCTCATTGTGGTATTGATTTGCATTTTCCTGATGATGAGTGATGTTGAGCATCTTTTTGATGAGAATGTTAGAAATCTACTTTCTTGGCAACTTTCAAATATATAAATATGGTATTATGGTCATCATGCTGTACTAGAGTGAGTTTCTGATATTTGTAACATGGAACTCTAATTAGCACTGGGAGGAGCGGGGGTGTAAAGGATATGGTGCAGGGAAGGCCTGTGTCCTGATTTCTGCTTGTGCTGCAGAGTGATGCTCAGCAGCAGGGAGCTGCTCATGTTGGAGGGTTGCCAAATCCCTACTTTATTTTGTGCTATGCACCATTCACACATCCTTAAGTGTTTAAAAATCCATCCCTTTGGTATGTTAATTTTTACAAGCATTTAAAATGCTGCTTGGAAATCTTTAGTCACTCCATTGAAAGACTCCTTCGGGGTGTGCCTCAGTTGGCTGGGTTAACTAGTGGCAACACAGTGATGTTTTGGAGCACTTTTAACTACCAGGAAGTCCATCTTTGCTGCGTGTAAAGCTGTTATTTCTTAAGGCAAAAACTAGCACTGTTCTTGAAAGTATCAAATATGAAATTATATCCCCCTCCAAATCAGCCATAGCTAGTAAAAATATATCCTATTTATTTTTACTAAATTTGAATAAGAACTAACCTTTGTGCTTTTTTGGTAGTCAATACCTATTTGGTGATTAATTCGATCTCAAAATTATGGGGGAAGGGAAAGTAGCATATACTGAGCTCCTATAATACACCAGGTGCTGTGCTGGGCACTTTGATATATTCTTCACATAATCCTCTTAGCAACCCTGAACATGATACAGCATTATCTTCCCTTTATAATGATCTGAGATTCAGTTTACTTAAGAAATAGAATTAGTTCAAGGTCCCTCAGCTAAGAAATAGATGTTACATGTTTGCCTGATTCTAAGACCCAAGTCTTCTCATTCATCTGATCATTGAATATTCAGTGGGTACCTAGCTTATAACAGAGATAGGGTTGAATGAGTAAGTTTCTCTTCCCCCAAAGAACTCATTGACTAGAAAGTGAGTCAGAGCCCCAAACCAACAGTATATATACAACACTGTGTAAGTGATCCATTCTAGAAGCATATAGAGGTACAGGGAAGCGGTTCAGCTGAAATGGTGGGCAAGGAGGGCTTTACTGACAAGTGAAGTCTGTGCTGTGGCTAGGAGGAAGATTAGATTAGGGATCAGCCAGGTCCAGAAGGGAGAGATATGGATCTATCTATCTATCTATCTATCTATCTATCTATCTATCTGTTATCTGAATGTTTGTATCCCCCCTCTCAAACTCATATGGTGGCTGTATTTGGAGATAGGTCCTCTAAGGAGGTAATTAGGTTAAATGAAGTCATAACAGTGGGGTCCTGATCTGATAGAATTATCAGGGTCATAGCTGGAGTGGACTTCACTGGATCATGTAATTACTGGCCTTGTTTTCCAGATGAAGAGACCAAGACCCATAAATGTTAAACAGTTTGTTTAATGTTACTCAGCAATTACTGACTGAGACATACTAGAACTCGTGTTTCCCTGACTCAACCCAGTGCTTTCTGGATCACACTGGAGTAGACCTAGAAGGAGGGCTTGATGTCCTCATCTAGGCCACATCTACTTCTACTGTGGAATACAGTTTTCTCTCTCTGCATAACAGTTAGAAAGAGAATACATTCATTTCTACAAAGCTTAATGGAAAATGATACTCTTTTTGCTGGAGATGCTTATGGTGGGGATGTTTTTACTATATATATATTTATTATTTCTGAATATTAAGTCAGTATTTTAAAGTAAGGGATACTTGTTATTTTTACTTGCAATCTTTCCATAAGTTTTTTTTTTTTTGCAAGCATAATTTTTAGTGTAGGCAGTTGTTTTTTCTTCAAAGGATATTATTAACATCTCTTATTTTTCTTAGTGTCATACATTTTAGCAGCAGGTCTGCAATTAGATAATTTCAATTATTCATATGCATTACATGTGAAGTGCCACTTTATGTGGAACCAGTTCTTTCAGAGTCTGCTTATTTGATCTCTTATTTCACGTGCTATTTCCTGATTATTAAGAGAAAAAGGAAATAAATGACATTTGTCATAGAGTCTGCTGAACTGACCACAGGCAATTTATGATCTATAAACCTTTAGTCATAGCTTCTTAACAATACAGAAGATTAGCCTGGGGGAAGAAAAAATGTTTGAAGGAAAAGGAAGCTCACATTCTCAGGATGTAGTGGGGCTCTTCCTCTGCCCAACTTGTGGGTACACTTGTCAATTTGGTTGACTTCAGTGTACCCTGAAAAGTCACATTCCTCTGGCAATTAGTAGCTAATATGTAATGTGAAGAGGTATCACAAAGCATTAGGAATTTTTTTTTTTTTAAAGATTTTATTTATTTGACAGAGAGAGACACAGCGAGAGAGGGAACACAATCAGGGGAAGTGGGAGAGGGAGAAGCAGGCTTCCCGCGGAGCAGGGAGCCTGATGTGGGGCTCGATCCCAGGACCCTGGGATCATGACCTGAGCCGAAGGCAGACGCTTAATGACTGAGCCACCCAGGCGCCCCAGCATTAGGAATTTTATAGGATAAATAAATAGACATCAAGTAACTAAAAGCAAGTAAAGAAGATGGTAGTTTAACAAGGAAGAAATCCATCAAGTATTGACCAGGGAGAAAAGATTTGAGTTCCAAAGTGAGATGTAGTAAGGGATATAGAATTTTCCTGGACCCCACAGGCCTTTTGGTTATAGCTGAATGAATCTGTCAAAGCAGAGGAAGCGGGGTGGGGTGGGGGAGCTGAAAAGGATGATTAAAAAGGAAAAATGAAGTGAGCAAATTAACCTCTCTTTGCTCTTCACACTAGGTTGTCCCCTTGGCAACTGTGTCCGTATCCCATACCTCTTCATAATACCTACCACATTTTGAAGTAATTGTTTAGTGTCTGTCTTTCCCTGCCTGTCTGTGTTCAAGTCTCTGCCCCTTACTAGCCACGGTATTTTGGCCAAGTGACTTAATACTCTTTGCCTCCTTAGTTTCCCTAACTGTAATATGGGGATAAAGAGATACTTACCTCATGGGTTAGTATGTGTAGAAACTTAGACCACCACCTGGCTCAGGGTTACCCCAACAAGGATAAGGATTACTTCTGTCTTGTTTCCCATATTATTTCTAATTCTTTAGTATTGTGCTTGGCTCATTGTAAGGCCTTGATAGTTGTTACTCATCAACTGACCCTAGGCCCAGTAGCCCTCTAAAATATCCAGTCTTGGGGACCTGGGTGGCTCAGTCAGTTAAGCATCTGCCTTCAGATTAGGTCATGATCTCAGGGTCTTGGGATCAAGCCCCACACCAGGGCTGCTCAAGGGGAGTCTACTTCTCCTTCTCCCTCTGCCCCCCTCCCCCATCCCCCACTCATGCTTTCTCTCTTTCTCAAATAAATAAATAAAATCTTAAAAAAATTAAAAAAATATCCAGTCTCAACTATCCCCTACATACATCTGAGGAGCTGATCATCTGTTTTCTTCTGTGGAACCTCCATCCTCAACTCAGGGACTTTGAAATAGATGGTGTTCTTTGGTTGAAAGTGGGCCCCAGAGACAGGCTGGATTGTCTCCAAATACTTCCCCTTGGGGGTCTCTGCTTGTCAGATGAAGGTGGTGGCTCATGCCCATCTTTTCTAGAGAGGGCCATTTGATTTTTCTAAGAAACTGGGAGCTTCTATCTATGTCATGAGTATCCTTCTGTATTAAGTACTTTTTCTAATTAAAAATTTTTAAAAATTTAAATGACATAGTATTAAGTCAAATTGCATAGACATAATTATGATGAAAAGAAAGTTACTAGCTCCACTTGTCCTGCTCACATTCCAATTTATAGAAGTAACAGTGTTTTGAACTATTTTCTGTTTTAGTCATTATCCCTATAACAGCACATTAAGCATATTTCTCTCTTGATTTTCCATTTTTGACCCTAGATAATACTTGCTGATTTCCTACTAAAAGAGAAGGCTTTGCCTTTCTTACGTTATCCTCTCTGCCTCCTATCACCTCATTCCAGTGTTTGGTAGTTTTATTTTTTAAATGCTCCTCTGTCTCCTGAATAATGGTTTTGTCAGTCATTTTTTCCTGATGGTTTACCATGGTCTTTCTTTTATGGTAATGTTGATGCCAGGTGATTCTTGCTGCTGGTATGTCACACCTGCTTCCTGACAGTGGGTGTGATTTCTGGTAAATAAGGCATCACTCTGGGCATACTGTGTGTACTAAGATCTTGAGGGTAGGGTGTGCCCACTGGTAGGCTGGTTTAAAAGTTCAGATTTTCCAAATGCCAGTATGAGGATGGCTTTCCTTTGAAGCCCCAGTACCCATACCTAAAGCCTTAAGCTTTCCCAGGTGGTTAATTCAATTTCTTTGGAAAGGAGCCCTCTATTTTGTCTAGGGGTAAAATGCTCCCACCATGGGTTAGTGCTTGAGTGGGGATGAGGAGTGAAGAATAAAATCAGGCTGGGGAATCTGGAGTGTGCAGCAGTCTCTATAGTGATTTTCAGTGAACCCTTCTCCCATCTCACTCCCCACTTCTCACTCTTGTTATACACCAATAGAGAACTCATACGTGTTCAAAAATTTACTTGTGGTCCAAAATCCAATGTAAAGAATTGAGGGTGATGGAATGAATAACTGAGGTGGAAAACAACTTCAGGCTACCCTAACAACAATCTGTGAAATACGAGATCTGCAGGTATAGGCCAAGGAATAAGTAAACTTGAATGTGTTGAAAAGAGGAAAGTTTCAAATCATTATAAATGGAAGCTTAAAGATACAAGCAGGATCTTTTATCACACTGAGGCTTAAGTTAAAAAAATTATTGGAATCAACAGGATATTACATAGTCATTACTGACAAGCATCACCTTCAACTCTGGAGCTATAAGAAACACAAAGCCCACTTAGTCAGACCCTTTATTGCACAAAGAGAAAGATGAGAATTAAAAAGGTTAGTGACGTCAACCTTTAGGCCACATCTTAATCCCACTAAGCCCATTAGACTGTAAATGTAGACAGTCTGGAATCATTTTACAACATCTCCGCTTCAGCCTTCCTCGTTACACATTTGATTCATTTCCAAGGACGAAAGTGTAAATGTGCTTTCAGGATGTTGACTGTTCAATAATTTATGTAAGGCTGTAAACATATTTCAGCACATTTAAGAAACAGATTTTCCTTAATTTTTTTCTATAGTGTAGTCTCTAAACAATTTCTGGTCAATTAAAACCTCTTGTGATCAATGGTATTGTCAATTCCATCTTTTATAATTTTCAGAAAAATCTATCCTAAAATGCATTTCTCACCATGCATTTATGTCTAAGAATTACCTTTCTACTATTTTTGTCCATATTGTAAATTTTGCCCAAACCATTTCCTCTTGTCAGCCAGAGCTCTAATATCATTTCTCTTATAAAATATTATGTCATCCATCATCATTAATGTCACCCATCTCCTCTTTATCATGTTTATGTCTTTCTTGTATACACAGCTCTTTGATATTTTGAATCCTCCCTGCTACCATCTCCTTATTTTAACTATGTCTCTCTAATACCAAGGATATAGCACAGATTTGTTTTTCTTTTGGAGAGATACCTCATAGGAATAAATCTTAATATATTTTTCTAGCAATGACTAGTATAATAGACATTTCATTTTGGAGTTTACTTTTTTCCTCTTATCTCAGCTTGACTTTTCTTTTTATTCTTCCCTTTTGCATTTGCCTGTAGATGTATTCCTGATATCTAGGTTCTGTTTTTCCATATTTCTCATTTTTACATCATTTATATAAATAAAATCCATAAAATTATTTCCTAGATCAGTCACAGGATTTCAAGGTTGAAGGAATGATAAAGGTTGTTTAGCTCACAACTCATTGGAAGCTTGAATTTCCTTGGTAGTATCTATCAAATGTTTATACCCACTGCATCTAACAATTACTGTCTCCCAAGTTGGTTTCTTATATGCACAGTTTGATTTTAGAAAATTCTTCCTTACATTGGGTCAAATCTGTATTATACCAAATTATTCATTTCTTTGCCCTCCCAGGAAGTATCCTTTCCTCAATATTTAACACATCTGACCAATAATGATGCTATTTGCTTGTCTTTTTCTTTCAGCTCTTGTAAAGGGCTCCTTTACTGTTTCAAAAATTCACCTACTCCTTCTCCCTCTTTTAATGCACATGATTTTTTTTTAAAGATTTTTAATTTATTTATTTGACAGAGAGAGAGATCACAAGCAGGCAGGCAGAGGGAGAGGAAGAAGCAGGCTTCCCACTGAGCATGGAGCCCGACGTGAGGCTCGATCCCAGGACCCTGGGATCATGACCTGAGCCGAAGGCAGACACTTAACCGACTGAGCCACCCAGGTGCCCCAATGCACATGATTTTTAATTTGCACCATTAAACTGAAAATTATGTAACTTTTCTAACAAATTAGAGAAGTTATAAAACCAAAATCATATAAAAATATCCATTTAAGGCATGTTTCTTGAAAGAAGTGATTGTATGGCAATCCAATTGTGATGGGAAGACAGAATAGCCTCATATAAACTGCCTGACTTTTCCCCCCAGACACTATATTAGTGTTTTGTTGCTGTCATTACAAATTAGCACAAACTTAGCAGCTTAACACAAATTCATTATCTTATGATTCTGTAGTCAGAAATCTGTTATGGGTCTCACTGGGCTAAAATCAAGTTATCAGCAAGGATGTGTTTCTTTTAGTAGGGTGTGGGTAGGATCTGTATCCTTGACTTTTTCAGCTTATAGAGGCTGCCTCTACATTTCTCATGGTTTCAGGTCTTACATTCAAATCTTTAAACCATTTTGTTATTTTTCGTTTATCGTATAAGATAGTGGTCCAGTTTCATTCGTATGTGGCTGTCCAGTTTTCCCAACACCATTTACTGAAGTGACTTGTCCTTTCTCCATTGTATATTCTTGCCTCCTCTGTCACAGATTAATTGATGTGTATGTGTGGGTTTATTTCTGAACTCTATTCTCTTCCATTGATCTATGTGCCTGTTTTTATGCCAATACCATATTGCTTTGATTATTATCAATTTGTAGTATAGTTTGAAATCAGGGAGTGTGCTATCTCTAGCTTTGTTCTTTCTCAAGACTGTTTTGACTATTCAGGGTCTTTCATAGTTCCATATACATTTTAGAACTATTTGTTCTAGTTCTGTGAAAAGTGCCATTGGAATTATTTTTAAAGGTCTATTTATTTTTTGAGAGAGAGAGAGATCAGGATCGAGGAACAGACAGAGAGAGAGTCTCAAGCAGACTCTGCCTTCAGCGTGGAGCCTGACATGGGGCTTGATCTCAAGACCCTGAGATCACCACCTGAACTGAAACCAAGAGTCAGCACTTAACTGACTATGCCACGCAGGTGCCCATGCCATTGGAATTTTGATAAGGATTGCATTGAATCTGTAGATTGCTTTGGCTAGTGTGGACAATTAAACAATTCTTCCAACCCATGAGTGTAGCATATCTTTCCATTTATTTGTGTCATCTTCAAACAATTTCTTTCCTCAACGTCTTATAGTTTACAGAGTACAGATCTTTCACCTTCTTGGTTAAATCTACTCCTAGGAATTTTATAGACTCTATAGACTTATAGAAGTGTAATGCATTTATGTACGTTAATTTTACATCCTATGACTTTATTGAATTCATTTATTCTAGTAGATTTTGGTGCAGTCTTCAGGATTTTCTGTATATAGTAATCATGTCATCAGCAAATAGTGAAAGTTTTACTTCTTCCCTACCATTTTGGATAACTTTTATTCTTTTACTTGCCCAATTACTATGGCTAGGATTTTCAATACTGTGTTGAATAAAAGTGGTGAGAGTGGACATCCTTGTCTTATTTCTGACCTTAGAGGAAAAGCTTTTAGCTTTACACCACTGAGTATATTAGCTGTGAGTTTGTCATATATGGCCTTTATTATGTTGACGTATGTTCCCTCTATTCACACTTTGTAGACAGTTTTTATCATAAATAGATGTTAAATTTTGTCAGATATTTTTCTGAATCTATTGTGAGGATCATATGACTTTTATCTTTTATTTTGTTAATGTGGTGTATCATGCTGATTGATTTGTGGATGTTGAACCATTCTTGCATCCCTGAAATAAATTCCACTTGAACATGGTGTATATTCCTTTTTAATCTACTGTTGAATATGGTTTGCTAAGATTATGTTGAGGAATTTTTTATCTATGTTCAACAGGTATATTGGCCTTTTCAAATTGTGGTGCTCTTGTCTGGTTTTGGTATCAAGGTATTGCTGGCCTTGTAAAATGAGTTTGGAAGCATTTCCTCCTCTGCTCGGCATCAGGGAAATCCAAATCAAAACCTCAATGAGATACCACCTCCTCTTCAATTTTTTGAAAGAGGTAAGTACTAAATCTTTGAATGTTTGGTAGAATTCATCAGCGAAACTTGGTGGAAAGTCCTGGACTTTTTTGTTGTTGTTGTTGTTGTTGTTTGATTACTCAGTCTCTTTACTAATAATCAGTCTATTCAGATTTTCTATTTCTTCATGATTAAATATTGGAAGATTGTTAGTTTCTAGAAATTTATCCATTTCTTCTTGATTTTTTAATTAGTTGGTATATAATTGTTCATAGTAATCTCTTAGGATCCTTTGCATTTCTGTGGTATCAGTTGTAACTTCTCTTTCATTTCTGATTTTATTTATTTGAGCCTTGTCTCTTATTTTCTGGGTGGGTGTGACTACAAGTTTGTTAATTTTATCTTTTCAAAGAACTAACTCTTAGTTTCATTAATTTTTTTCTATTATCTTTTTATTCTTTATTTCTGCTCTAATCTTTATTATTGCTTTCCTTCTACTAACTTTGGTCTTCATTTGTTTTTCTTGTTCTAGTTTCTTTAGGTGCAAAATTAAATTGTTTATTTGATATTTCTCTTGCTTGTTGAGGCAGGCCTCTACTGCTATGAAGTTCCCTCTGACAACCACTTTTCTGCATCTCATAGATTTTGGTATGTCATATTTCTGTTTTCATTTGTCTCTAGGTATTTTTTGACTTCTTTCATTACTTCTGTGACCCAGTAGTTGTTCAGTAACATGTTGTTTAATCTCGACATATATGTAGTTTTTCCAGTTTTCTTTTTGTAATTGATTTCCTGTTATATACCACTGTGGAAAGAGGAGATGCTCAATATAATTTCAATTTTTGTAAATTTATTGAGATTTGTTTTATGGACTCACATGTGATCTATCCTGGAAAATGTTCCATTTATACTAGAGAAGAATGTGTATTCTGCTGCTTTTGGATGGAATATTCTGTATATATCTATTAGTCCACCAGGCCTAATGTGTCATTGAAGGATATGTTTTCTTGTTTGTTTTCTGTCTGGATGATCTATCCATTGTTGTATGTAGGGTGTTAAAGTTCCCTACTATTGTTGTATTGCTATCAATCTCTCCGTTTATGTTTGTTAATATTTGCTTTAAGTATTTTGGTGCTCCTATGTTGGGTGCATACATATTTATAAATGTTCTATCTTCTTGTTGGATTGACCCCTTTATCATTGTGTAGTGATCCTTTTGTCTTTTATTATCTCTTTTTTTAAGTCTATATTGTCTGCTATGAGTATCGCTACACCAGTTTTCTTTTCATTTCCATTTTCATGGAATATCTTTTTCCATCCCTTCACTTTCAGTCAGTATGTGTCCTTATTTCTAAAGTGAGTCTCTTGCAGGCAGTATATAGATGTGTCTTGATTTTTTATACATTCAGCCATTCTATGTCTTTTGATTGTAGAATTTAGTTCATTTACATTTAAAATAATTGTTGCTAGGTATATACTTATGCCAGTCTGTAAATTGTTTTCTGGCTATTTTTGTAGTTCCTCTCTGTTCTTCTTTTGCTTTCTTCCCCAATGGTTTGATGACTTTGTTTGGTGTTATGTTTAGATTCCTTTCTCTTTTTGTTTTGTGTATCTACCGTAAGTTTTTGCTTGTGGTTACTGTGAGGTTCACATATACCATCCTATGTATTTTAACAACCTATTTTAAGTTAATAGCAATTTAAATTTTGAACATATTTTAAAAGTACATTTTTTACCCTCCCTCAGGTTTTGTGTTGTTCATGTCACATTTTATATCTTTTTATTTTATGTATCCATTTTTATAGTTTTAGTTCATTTTACTGTGTTTGTCTTTTAACCTTTATAGTAGTTTTATAAGTGATTAATCCACTATCTTAACCATATATTTACCTTTTCCAATGGGATTTTTACTTTCATATGTTTTCTTGTCATTAATTAGTGCCATATCTTTTTATTTTAAAAAAGGCCCTTTAACATTTCTTGTTAAGTCCTGTTTAGTAATGATGAACTTCTTTAGCTTTTGGATGTCTGGAAAACTCTTTATTTCTCCTTCAATTCTGAATGATAATCTTGCCAGGTAGAGTATTCTTGGTTGGAATTACTTTCCTTTTAGCACTTTGAATATGTCATGCCACTCCTTTCTGGCCTCCAAAGTTTCTGCAGAGAATTCTGCTGATAGCCTTATGGAGTTTTCTTTGTAAATAACAATTTGTTTTTCTCTTGCTGCTTCTAAGATTCTCTCTTTAACTTTTGGCATTTTAATTATAATGTGTCTTGGTATGAGTCTCTTGGTTCATCTTATTTGGAACTCTATTCCTGAACCTAGATGTCTGTCTTCTCCAGCTTAAGGAAGTTTTCAGCTATGATGATGATTATGTTCAGTTGGCCAGCATAGAGTACATCATTAGTTTTTGATGTAGTGTTCAATGATTCATAAGATTCTGCTCTTTTCTCTTTCTTCTCCTTTTGGGACTCCTTTTCTTCTCCTTTTGGGACATTCATTCCTAATATGAATGTTATTCTGATTGATATTGTCCTGTAGGTCCCTTAAGTAATCTTCATTTTTTAAAATTCTTTTCTTTTTGCTGCTCTGTCTGGGTGAGTGCCATTGCTTTGTCTTCCAGCTTGCTGATCTCTTCTCCTGCCTCATACAGTCTGCTGTTGAACCCTCTAGTGTGTTTTTCAGTTCAGTTATTATATTTATCAGCTCTGTAGCTTTTGTTTGGTACTTTCTTACATTTTATATCACTTTGTTGAAGTTCCCACTGTGTTCATCCATTCTTTTGCCAAGTTCAGTGAGCATTTTTATGACTGTTATTCTGAATTCTTTATCAGGTAGATTACTTTTCTCTGTTATCATTAAGGTCTTTTTATGAGGTTTTGTCTTGGCCTTTTGTTTAGAACATATTTCTCTGTTTCCTCAGTTTGCTTGACTCTCTGTGTTTGCTTCTATATATTAGGTGAAACAATTTTTGGTTTTGAAGGAATGGCCTTGTGTAGGTGATGAATCTTTTGTTCAAACTTGTCTTAGCTCTTGGTTGTCTTGGAACCTTTGTGATTGTCTAAACCTCCTGATTTATTCTTTTTTTTTTTTTAAAGATTTTATTTATTTATTCATGAGAGAGAGAGAGAGAGAGACAGAGGCAGAGGGAGAAGCAGGCTCCCTGCAGAGCAGGGAGCCTGATGCAGGACTCGATCCCGGGATGCGAGGATCATGACCTGAGCCGAAGGCAGTCGCTTAACCAACTTAGCCACCCAGGCATCCCCTGATTTATTCTTGATATGCCCTCATTGTTGAGGGAGTGCCAAGACCTGTCAGTGATCCAAGGGGAGGAATCTCATTTAGCATCTAGTTTCAGGCTGATTGGAAGCCAGGCCCTCAGGCAGCAGCTTTTAAAACATGCAAATATATACAGTCCTGTGGGCCTGCAACTGTAATCTCTGCTGGCTTCCAGACCAGATCTGGAGGTGCCCATGGGTGACAATTACAAATATTGGGGCTTCAAATGAGTTTATAAGCTCCTTTCTGAGAAGTCTCATCAAGATACAGGCCAAGGGGTGTCCACAGGATGATGGTGTCTCCCTGCTTATGTTCCCTGGGAGCACCTCCTGAACCTCTAGATGTGCGGGAAACCTGAAGCCTGTCCCTCAGGCTGAAGCTCCAGGCTAAGTTAATAGGTCTTTTTCACAGGAAGACTGGATTGTGTTTCAGTGTGCTCTTTGTGCAGTGTTTGGGGTGGTGGTGGTGGTGGTGGTGGTGGCCTGCCAAGAACTGTCATTTTGATTGTTACATTCCCAGGGAGCTCAGGAATGCCAGTCTCCTTGGCCACCATGGCCAGGCAATCGAGGGGCATCCCCTGTGTGGATTGCCCCTACCCACTGGCTTTAGTGACACAGCTGGATAGTGTAGGGGGTGGGACATGCTTACAGTTTCAGAAAGGCAAAGGGAAAATGTTTTGACTGTGTACAGTCTGCAGCTACAGCAGGAATGCAGTGGGAGAGTGCCTTGTCTGTGTGCACAAGCCAGCTTTAGGCTGGGAATAGGAGAATCCATCTACCACTGGTGCTCATTAAAACTGCTTGAATTCACTGACTTTACCAGGTAGTGGGAGAATGCTGCAACCATCTGTGCTCACCAGCCCCAGCTAAGGAGCCAGGGAGTGCTGCAAATACCTGTGCTTTCCTGCTTCAACAAGGTAGTGGGATAGAGCCACCACTGCTGGCCCTGATCTATCTTAGCAAGGCGGCAAAAGGATGTTGCCACCAAGCTTGTTCACCTGTGATAGCAGGGTAGGTGCAGAGTACAAAAATAGCATCTACCAGTGCCTCTTTCTCCAGGGAGAGTTTCAGTTGTCCCTTGTCCCTCCAGCAGATGCTTTTGTTTTTATTTTTTAAATTAAAAATTTTTATTTATTTAAGAGAGGGAGCGAGAGTGGGGAAGAGCAGAGGGAGAGGGACAAGCAGACTCCACGCTGAGCATGGAGCCTGATGTGGGGTTCAATCCCATGACCCTGAGATCATGACCTGAGCAGAGATCAAGAGTTGGTTGCTTAACCAACTGAGCCACCCAGGTGCCCCCAGCAGATGTTTTAGATTAGCAAATGAATCTCTTTCATGTATAGTTTAGATGATCTTCAAACTGCTGGGGTTTTTTGTCTTTTTTTTTTCCCCTGGATCTCAGGGTGAGTGAGATTGTATGTGAGCCCTTTAAAAGGGGAATCCCAGTTTCCTATAGCACTTTCGGTCCTTTGGATATCAGTGCTGCTGGTTTTCTAAGCCAGTCATTTTTGGGGCTCATCTCTCTGGTGAAGATCACACGGGTCAGGGTTCCTGATGTGGAGCACCAACCCCTTGCTCCTCTAATAGAAGCACTGTACTGGTGAGATTCCTCCCTACTGCGTGTTGTGGGTGGGGTTTTTGGTGAAACTAAAAATGTAAAGTGGTCTTTTATTGTTTGTTGTAGAGAAGCAGTTCATCTAGATTTCAGACCTTTTTCAGAGGGAAATGACCCATAGTAGCTATAGATCTGGTATGTCCATGGGAGGAGGTGAGTTCAGGATCTTCCTATGCTACCATTTTGCAGATAAACCTCTTTTTAGTTCTCTGAACCAATAGCTACTGAGTACTTACTGTTTAAAAGGTATTATGTTTTTCCAGAGTGGCTGTACCAGCTTGCATTCCCACCAACAGCAAAAGAGGGCTCCCCTTTTTTCACATCCTTGCCAACATTTGTTGTTTCCTGTCTTGTTAATTTTTCCCATTTTAACTAGTGTAAGGTGGTATCTCATTGTGGTTTTGATTTGTATTTCCCTGATGGCTAGTGATGTTGAACATTTTTTCATGTGTCTGCTAGCCATTTGTATGTTGTCTTTGGAGAAGTGTTTGGAAGGAGCCGAGATGCCCTTCAACAGACGTATGGATAAAGAAGATGTGGTCCATATATACAATGGAATATTACTCAGCCATCAGAAAGGATGAATACCCACCATTTGCATCAACATGGATGGAACTGGAGGGTATTATGCTGAGTGAAATAAGTCAAGCAGAGAAAGACAATTATCATATGGTTTCACTCATATGTGGAACATAAGGAATAGCATGAAGGATCATAGAGGATGGAAGGGAAAACTGAAGGGGGCAGAAATCAAAGAGGGAGATGAACCACGAGAGACTCTGGACTCCGGGAAACAAACTGAGGGTTACAGAGGGGAGAGGGTGGGGATAGGGTACCCAGGTGATGGGTATTAAAGAGAGCATGTGTTGGGATGAGCACTGTGTGTTATACGCAACTAATGAATCATTGAATACTACATCAAAAACTAATGATACATTGACTAACTGAACATAATAAAAAAAATACAAGGTATTATGTTATATATTATGAAAGATGCTAAGAGAAATAAAAATTATGTTGTATAAATCATCTCTACTGGACAGAAATCTTGCATGCCTTCTTCAGTTTTCTCAATAATGCCTCTTCTTTCTTTCCTGCACTGGTTGGCCATACACTTTTGGACTTAGATGAAACATCACATTGCAGGCAGTGGTCCTGGCAGTCACTAAGGGGCCACATTGGATCTGAACAATCACTGAGGAGTTGACTGATGCAACTCCAAAGTTCAGGGGAATAAGCCTCCAGTGGGGTAAACCTTGCTCAAAGGGAAAAGGGGGGATTGGAATGGGTTGACTAATAATCCTCCCTCCTTTGTCTGGCATTTGGACTACTCTTAGGGGCAGTTCTTCCTTACAACTTACTGGAGAAGTTCTAAATGCTGAGTGAATATGCACCTGCTGAGCAACTTCTGTATTTCTCCATAACTAGTTGTGAAGCAATAGCCAGTACAATAACACTTTGAATCAATTATCCTTTCTTCTCTCTCCCCTTTATCCTTCAGCCTTTGCACTCACTACCTTGGTCTTGCATTTCTCAAACTGTAGAAGCTTAATCCTCACCATAGGCTCTGTTTTCTAGAAGAGCAGCACTAAGACACCATCTAACTGGGCTTTATCCAAATATCAGGAAATTAGAGAGACAAATGTTTCCAAACTCATAAATGCTTTTTATATTAAATAAAAGCCTTAAAATAATGGTAAGAGTTAAACATAAACTATAGTCTGAAACATGAACTATAAACACAAGCAACTGATAAACAGAGAAACACACTGAGGGAAAGTTTTAAAAGAAACACCATAAAACTGCCTTCCTTTTCACGGGGTTTGCTCTTGTTCTGAACTTCATTACGTATCAATCACTACTTAATCTTGACTTTTTGTGAAGGATGAAATCCTTTATAATTCCTTCTGTTATTAAAAAAAAGGATAAAAAAATGCACTCACTTCTGTGGGCAGCATGCTTCTTTTGAAATCGTTATTTTTCTAAACAATGAAAGAATCCTCAATTTAGAGTGAGGATTTGAATCTGGCTTTTTGACTTCCCATCCATATAAAATGGAGGAATTGCCTTCTGCAAGGTGAGGAAGCTGAGACTCAAGGAGAATTAACCAGTGTAAGGTAACACCAAAATTTGGACTTTTTGCCTAGTATCAAATAAACAGCTTTTATAAGATTTTCCTTATAAAGCCTGCCCCAGTGTCTATAAATGTCACCCACATATGCGTCCTTTTACTTATTGGTCATCAGCTCATATTAAGCATTTCTCTTTTCCTAACCAGATTGTAGGGGCTTGTGGGCACATGCTCCAGCAGAGTATCTTTTATAAAGTAGGCACTTGATAATGGTTGACTCATTATTGGAGATGACTGGCAATGATCACTTACATATTAAATACTGAATATTAACTGAGATATTTTTAATATCCTTTCTATGTCTATACATTGACCAGAGAGTGAAACCAAGAATACAGTGATATTCTCTACATCCTGACTTTGACAATTTTCTATTCAGTTCTGAAGGTCCTCTGGACATGACCAAATGATGGAACACAGGATATAACTCCATGTCCAGAAGAATATTCAGGTGCATGTTCAAATGTACCTGTACCTGATGGTAAGTGAAAGCAGAAGAGCTACATGGGTTGCATGATGGGTGGTAGATGTTCTTTGTCCTATGTTAAACAAACACTTTTAGAAGGCTTATTCCTTTAGCTTTACAAAAGTTGGCCCAATAGCCTGACCTGAACAGGATATGTGTTTGCCATTTTTATTTCTCAAAAGTAGCAATTTAAATTGCATTATTCTTAGGTGATATTTTCTTTGGTTAAAGCATGCATCTTAAAACAGACAATTTTCTTTTAGTCAAAGTGGGATTGATAGATAGTTTTAAAAATAGATCAGCCTATTGTGCATGTCAAGCTATAAAAATAGAAGCCAGGTCTATGCTTGACAGGTTCCAAAGACAGTCTTCAGTATGATTAGCTAATACTCACGGTACTGCAGGTCTCTTTAATATTAATGAACCACTAATGTCAATGTGAGAAAGTGAGCAAAGAGCATGGAAGCTTTTTAATATAATAACCGAGGCAGGCAGTAGTAAGATTTACATTGGGGATTTTGCAGTAATTAGGGAAATACTCATGAATAAGCATATGCTAAAATATATCCATTTTACAGAATATAGTGTTATATGTTTGCTACAAGAAGAAAGATAAGTGACTGTTACAAATCAAGAGTTGTTACTTTCCCTGAACTTGCTTCTTGGTCAAGAGATTGAAAACATATTTATCTATACTCTAAAGGCATGCAATATCTTCTGTATATCAACTGCCCAGATGTGTTGAAATTCTACACTCTCTGCATTGCATCCATGGATGTCCCTCTAAACCATGACGCAGGATGTTATTCATATTATGATGTGTATTCACTATTAATGAAGAATCAAAAATAATGAAGTTTACTTGGGTTTGATGGTCTCTTCATTTCTCTCTTACACATCAGGGTTGTTTGCAGGTCTACATCAGAAGTTGCTTAAAGACATTCTCTTCCTTCATTTTGAGGAAGCCTAAACTATTTGAGTTTCTGCTAGGAGTCCCTGAGGAGGGAGGGAAAGGGCAAGCCACAAGCCTAGGTCAGTCACCTTCTGAAAAGCCATACTGTGTATGCCATGACAAAATCATTCAGTATTATCATGTCATATTTGCTTATCTCTCTCCCCTACTGGACTATATACATGTTTAATTGTTGAATAAATGAATGAATATTAACATGACTCTTCCTTCAAGACTTTTTGGTTTCTAGAACTTTTTAATTATCTTTGTTACGATAACATATAAAAAGGAAAATTATATAAGCTCCTCAATATACCTAAGTGGTAGGTAGGTATATTGAGAACTTCTGAGAAAAGAGAAATAATATTTATCTAAAAATATTTACACAGTAGCACTGCTGGTGTTCCTACGATAAATAAAATCCTAAAATTCAGTTGAGAACTTATTTTGGTTCATGTGTAGCCAGGTCTGACTTTAATTAGACTATTATTAAACTATTTCCAAAATTTTACTTATTTTTTTCATTATTATAAATATAGTATTTGTTAATTTTAAGAAAGTTATATATATAACTTTCACATATATATCTTTGCATATTTGTCTAATTATTATCTTAAATAATTATGAAGAATATATAAATAATTAAAATAATTTGAAGATTAAAATAAGAAAATTATTATCTTAAAATAGTCTTTTTAAATTTATAGATGTGGCCTTTTGGTCATAAAAGTACATGTTCTACATTTTGATATGTAGTACCAAAAGTTTGTCCAAAAAAACTGTACCAATGTATACTCACCTCCCAAATGGAATGTAAAAACTTACCATTTCTTTACATCATTAGCCTTAATTGGCTATAATTATTCTTTCGCAGCTTTTTCAAATTGATAAGTGAAAAATGGTACTTCTTGGTTTAATTCACATTTCTTTGTTTACCACTGAGGTTGAACTTCTTTTGTCAAGTTTTTTGGCCATATGCAGGCTAAATTTTTGGTTTAACCAAAGATTTCATTAAGTTTTTGCCAATGTTTGTTAAAGAAACAGAACTCTGCCAGTCTCCCTGTATCTCTCCTAACTGCAGCCCCACCCCTATTGTAAATTTTACGATAATTAGCATCTTGCTCTTTTTGTGGTTGTGCCACTACTGTGGACATTCCTAAACAACAGAGGCTTGTTTGCCTGTATTTGAACTGTATATGAATAAAATACAACTGCATGGTTTCTTCTTTGGCTAGCTTGTTTTGCTCAGTATTGTGTGTGTTCGTTCATTGGTAGAACTGCCTATGAAAGAGAAAGTGGAGACTTCTTTCTTGGTTGTAAGGATTCTCCACTAGCTTAGCATAAACTTTCTTGGAACTGCACTGTGGTTTGTGACTCTTCCTACTCAAATCTTCCTTCACCCTCTTCTTCACAGTCCAACCTACATCATGATCTGCAGGCTCTCCCCACTTGTATTAGTTTCCTTGGGCTGCTGTAACAAATTACCACAAAGTTGGTGGCCTAAAACAACAGAAATTTACTTTCTGAAGTTCTGGAGGCCAGAAGTCTCAAATTAAGATTTATTTTTCTACCCAGGTTTGGGAATAGCACTTCCATAATTCCAGTGGGCCTCTTCCTGAGGAGAAACTTAAGAGGGGTGGGTTAGGTTTATCTCCAGGACAAACTAAGCCCCTGTCACTGTAGTTGGTCTCAAGGGCCATATCTGGTACTCATCCTCCCCTTCCTCCTCTAACCATTCCAAATTTCCATCATCTGCAGCTGTCACATCAGACTTCCCAGTCTTGGGAGGTGGGATTCAAACCTTCATTCTTGAGGGGTCTGAGTCCTTGGTAATCACACCTTTCTCAGATCAGGGTTGCTGTGCATGTGCATCCCAGATCCATGTGTTCTTCCTGTGGACACAGAGTGCCACACTGAGGTCTCTGGTTTAATGTATATGCTGTATCATGAAAGATGGCACCCCATCTGTCAGTGTTGCGTCTGAGCTGGCACTTTGGGCTTGCTCTTAGAAAGTCATTCTTTCATATGAGGCTGATTGCTTCTGGATGGTCTGGTATGTGCTATAACCAGTGGTCCTGGGCATATGCTCCCATGTTCTTGTGAAGAAGGTAAGGGAGTGTGGTAGTCTCCATTTACCCCTCTGTCCAGATCCATTTTCTGTTCTGCCATACCTTTCTCTATGTTCCAGGAGGTTTACACTTTGGGATGGCATCGCCAGCTTGGATTCAGGCAATAGGGATAGGGTGGGTGAGGAGAAGAAGCATGAAATGGAAAGGAAAGTGGATGTAAAAGTTGGGTATTCATCAACATGGATGGGACTGGAGGAGATTATGCTAAGTGAAATAAGGCAAGCAGAGAAAGTCAATTATCATATGGTTTCACTTATTTGTGGAACATAAGGAATAGCATGGAGGACATTAGAAGAAGGAAGGGAAAAATGAAGAAGGGGATATTGGAGGGAGAGATGAACCATGAGATATTATGGACTCTGAGAAACAAACTGAGGGTTTTAGAGGGGAGGGGGGTAGAGGGATGAGTCAGCCCGGTGATAGGTATTAAGGAGGACACAAACTGCATAGAATCCTGGGTGTTATATGGTGACTAACATAACATAATAAAATAAAATTTAAAAAAAAAAGGAAAGTGGAGAAAACATTTAGGACATTATTTTTCTGTCAGACTTTCCTGCTTTGGTATAATTATGCATGACTGTGTCCCTTTATGTGCTCCCTCTGTAATCGAACTCTCCAGTTTGAGCATTTCTTAGGGGTGGTAACCCCACCTCTCAACATTTTCCTTAAGCTTGCCTCAAGTTGAATACTATGTTGTGTGGGTTCCAAGCCTGTGGATCAGGCATCACATGAGCCTCTAGATAGTGGTGCTGGCTGTGGTTTTGAGGACAGAAAAGACAAAACCATACATGGAATAGTATCTATTACTGTGAAGGAAAACCACTACCTTTTCCAGGATGGAAGGGGTCCAAAGTAGTCAACTTGTCATGAGTAGCCTATTGGTCTCTTTGAGAGATAAAATATACTGGTGATTCAAATTGGTTTCTGTTGCTAGCTGGTGGGTATTCAGAGGCAGTAATAACTAGTTTGGCTTTGGTAAGTGGAAATCTACACTGCTGGGTCCATGTGCATCTTGTTCTCCATTCATGTATCCATCATAGCCAGTTCTAGGGTGGCCAATGACTGGCCAATGTTAACTGACTGGGTCATTTTGTTCTCTTAGTTATTTACGCCTCTTCTGTGGTAGATGCTCTCTGGTAGTATTAACATATGACACAAAAATCTCCACACTTTGTGCCCATTGCCATACGGCAATCCCCATGGCTCTTCCCCAGGCCTCCTTGCCTGAGGAATGTATTAAATATGGTTCTTGTGCATATGTATGTATGTATGTATGTATGATGAGCAAATGTAACAAAGAAAATTCTAGTTTTATACAAAGTTGAATAGTTCAAGAGACTATTACAAATATAATGACATAGGTTGGTAAGTTTAATTAAAATTGTGATGACTTGAAATTTAGAAAAATCATAATTTTTTATTGTTAGAAAACACTGCGAGCCTTCTGTCAATGGGAGAAGGATGCTGAGAGAGAGGAGGAGACTGAGAACTGTTTCCTGGGTGGTTACCAGGCTTGAGTCTTCATTCTAGCTAAACACTGCCAACACAGGCATAGGAATGAACAAGACAAAACCAGGGTACAAAGCCATATAGGTGTATGAAGCTAGAGAGGATATGACCTGAATTTGAGGCAAAGAACTCTCAATAGTAGCTGCCAAACGAAAGCAAGAAGGATGAGCCCACTCTTTTAAACCTCTCTCTTCCCACCAGCTAGAATAGAAGCCTTCTGGGCCTTTGGAGTAAGAAAGCTTCTGGTTTGAGGAATATGCCATAAGAGACCCTGCTAAGGGCCTTATGAAAAGGCACAGTTGGAGCAAACAGCCTGCTGACAGTTGAGATTTGAATTTCAAATGCAGGAACTTCTGAAAGAAAAACAGTCTTAGTGCAACATAAATTGCTTCCAAACACTCAAAGACACAGCAGAAAGGGCAACAGAAAACCACATGAGGCAAAACAATTTTGATAAACTGTTATGGAATCTGTTCTCTTTTCTTGCTATGGAATCTGTTTCTCTTTTCCCTCAGCGCCCCACGCCCTTCCTGCCCCAAGTAACCAAAAGAAGCAGTGAAATTAATTGAAACTGTTCAGGAAGTTCCAAGAAACTCTGAGGAAGCAGGTATATTTGAAAACTAGATGCTATGACTGAATCAACAGTCTCTGTTGGGGAAATATCCCCTAGAGAGAGAAAAATTTGTGATTGAGTATGAAGTCAGGCAGTCAATTGGTATGTATTTGACTGGTAGAGATGGAAGCTGTGTCCTGTTAACCAGCTTCTAAGCTCTTCCTAGAGGCCAATAAGGTTCATGCATAGCAGTTAATCACCACATGTTTTGTCAATCTGTCTGCAATAGGTTGCAGACACCTCAACTGAAAGAACCTTCTTTTTATGCCTGGAAAAAGAACCCATTGTGTGGCTGGGGTCTGAGAAGTGCCAAATGTATATGTGCCACATGCCCAGAAACCACCAGAAGGTTAATTCTTTTCATAGAGAGGAAAATACAATTTTGTGAGCCACATCTGAGGAACCGAGTAAAATGAGCTGGACGGTGGGCTTTAGAATAAATTTGAAATGCACAGGCAGATTGCTGTTTTACCATGCCTGTTTTCTTTGCGTTTATGTATCTCTACTGGTGACCCAGCCAAAGAGCAAATGTTGGATTCCTACATTTCAGGCTGCAGACATATTATTCTACCAGTGGGAAATAAGATTCTCGCAGTCCTATTACAGGAAGCCAAATTGCTTCATCCCCAGAAGCCAGAGGATTTCACTAGCTAGCAGTGGGGAGCCCATACAAAGCTGTAATTTGCAATCTGAATCTAATTTCAAACCTAATCTAAAAAAATGAAAATTAATATATTGAAGAAACTCCTTGTATTACCAGCTAGCTTCCCCCCAAATTCCTTAGACCTTATGGGTAATCAATTTTTTGAAGAAAATTAGTTGGAGTTTAATCACTGTTTCCCAGATTCTTTTATTTTGAGTGTACTAACTATGGTAAATATGGGTGAAGTTTCATTGTGCATATTAAGAAACAATTCATCACATTACCCAAAGAAATGAGTACCTTTCAAATTTTACCAGCTTAGGAAAACAATTTTGCCTATTAATAAAAGTGAAAAATTTATGTGAATTCAGCCTTAAAATAGACTGGTAGGAGAGTGCTATACCAAAGTGAGATTGAATATAGGGGCTGTCACTCCCATAGATGGGGAGAACGATGTGCATGAGAAAGGTCACACAGATCTAAGCTTTGGCTCTGCTCACCCGCACCAACCCCTTTCTAAAACTGAATTAATGAGCTGGCTACTGTCTCCAGCTTCCCAACCATAACAAGTTCACAGTGGAGCGAAGGAAAAGAGCAAGGGAAATTCACAACTGAGAAATGTCCTCTCATAACTTGAAAGGTGCTCTGTAGGCAAGACAAGATAAGGATATTATTAGACACATCTCCCTTCAATGGTGGAGCTTGGAAATAAAGGTATAGGGTTAGCCTCAAAAAGAAAGTGGCAAACAATACCAAAACCTCTTCTTTTCAACTTCTGCACTTCCTCTTTGATTTCTGGAGCTCTTAACAAATCGTGAGAATTGGCCAAGTTGTGTTTTTCCTTCCTTTACTTCTTCCCAGTCTCTGCCAAATGCAAAAGCTAAAAAGCTGAGAAATGATCACAAGTTGGACAGAAGGCAAGGAACTGAGTCTGAATAATTTACCAGCTGTTATTCAGTTCTGGATAACTAGAGCCTAAAGGACACATACATGGTAGAGGTCTTGTGGGGCCTGAAGCTTATATAATTGAGGGGGGTAGGGAGGAGGGGAGAACATTTTTTTTTAAGAAAAATAAGACCTATTTATGAAATCAATAATAGGTACAAAAGTGTACAGTTATTCAGAATGAGAAATCACAAGGCATTACAATTTTTTAAAAGTTGAGAAATACTTCCACATCTAGGATGTGTTATTTCTTGTTTCAATTACTGTACTAATTCTTTTCTGTCCTTACCACCACTGGAGAGGCTGTTATTGGGGTACATAATTTGTGAGGTACAGTGCAAAATGAAACTCCATGGGTGCTTGGTCAAAAATTAAGAATTTCAAGATGGAGGCAGCAGAGAATTATTATTTTTTAAATATTTTATTTATTTATTTGAGAGAGAGAGAGAGCACAAGCAGTGGGAGGCAGAGGGAGAGGGAGAAGCAGACACCCTGCTGAGCAAGGAGCCTGACACGGGGCTCAATTCTAGGACCCTGGGATCATGACCTGAGCCAAAGGGGCAACGCTTATCTGACTGAGCCACCCAGGCACCTCAATAGCAGAGCATTAAACCAAGCACTGGGTCCAACTGAGTGTGAGGTCTTATGTGACTGCATGATTGTATGTCCATGAAGCAGGCCCTGTCAGTGTTGTAAAATACAGAAAAATAATACAAATAATGCAGTATTTTTATTAATTATGGACCCACCTCTATGATAGGTTTCTCCTACTTTTTTTTTTTTTTTGGCTGCATATGCTCGATTGACACCTCATATGTTGACTGTTTTGTAATATTTTTCAATTAGGGAGACTTGAAAGATAATTCTGTTTTTCCTTTAGCATGTTTGATTGGGATTTGTCTTTTTTTTTTTCTTGGCAGCTTAGAAAAGTTTCTTTTAGCATCACAACTCATTATTTTTCATGTTTTTAGGATTGTTGTCAATTTTGGGAAAACTACTGTTAAGTTTCTTTCTCATAGGAGCTGCTTCTGGTACCAGGCTCTCTAGGACATGTTTGCCTTACAGTATGACCCTGGCGGAGTTGGCACAAGAGTGGGTGGTGGAAGTTCTCTTTGAAGTCATTCCTTCATTAGAACTGCTAACAATAACATGGAAGTTAATTGATTCCCAAATTCAAGTTCCTCTTGGCTGATTCCAAAGAAACACACTAACAGACAGGAGGAAAAATGTGATTGAGTTTGGGGGAGGGTAGAAGTCAAAGTGGAAAGGGATAGTACCTATAGCTAATTATCATTAAAATATCTCACTTCTGCAGATTTTATAATAACACGTGACATGGAAAGGACCCATGCAAGTGTGACCCACATTAGTCTCTTAGTAAATCTACCTCTGATAGTAAAACATACTGCATTGGCATTGGCAATCTACCCAGTTAGGGTAAAATATTATGCCAGCCACAAAGCAGAGCTTTGGAGCTGGCTGTAATACAAAGTGGGCAAATTGTGGTCATTATCTTTGTTAGAGGACAGGTGACTTTTACATTCCACATGGCAAGGGCTGCTGGCTGACCTTCCATGTTTTTTTTTTAGGAGCATGTTGCCACTTTGGTGTTAAAGCAGACAGCAATGGCCTGATGGGCAATGATACTGTAGAGTAAGATGGATGAAAAGAGCTTACTCACTTATTTGAAGTAAATGGCCACTTCTGAACAGATCATTTGGCATTTACTCCTAGAAAAGTGCTTGCAGATTTATTACAAAAAGTGTTTCCCAGAAAAGTAAAGTTCTATTCTGAAAAGAAATATTTTACTCACTTCTCTAAAGAAGTGGAATTATAGTAACCAAGGATTGCACCTTGGAAAAAAGACTTAATTTGGCAATGCCCCTTCATGTCATTTAGACATCAAGTACCCAGGATTTCTCAGAGCTTAATAGTGGGTGTGCTTCTTAAATATTGGTTTTACAATCCAGGTTCAAGAGACAAACAAAGGCAATAGGCTATAAACAGAGGAAAGAGACTATAATGATAGGCTGCCATGTTGAAATTGTCTTTAGAGTCAACTTTCAATTCTTTGTGCCAGAGTGAGGAGCACTGACATGGACAGCTGAATCCTGGGTAACCTGATCAGCTGATTAGGGCCATGGCCTCACTCTCTGGGACAAATTCCATGGCCTCCCTTTCACCCACATCCTTTTTGATTTCCCAGCCACCTTTGAGACTGAGGAACTCTTCTTCTTGAACTCCTTTCTTTGACTTTGCTTTCTCCACACATTCACTTTAACTACTCTCATGGTGAGTTTTCTGTTTCCTCCACCTCCCTCTGTGCTCTGTGCTCTCCCCGTGGCTCTTTCACCCTCTCTCCACTTCTTGGATACTCTCTGTGGATTCTGTCCCTCCCGCCTTCATGCCTTACCCTTCTAGTCTCACCTGATAGACACACTGGCTTTTATAGCTTCAGCATGCCCAAGATTGTCCTTCTCCTTCTGTCCCCCAGTCCTCCTGATCACTCTTGTCAAAGCCTTGGGTCATTTCTACTCTTCCAACCTCTACTTCTGAAATCTTCCTCTCAGCTGAACTTTTCTCTCCATCTCCAATAGCATTATTTTAGTTTAGAACCTCATCACTGCTTCACTGATTAAAATAATCTCCTAATTATTCTCTCTGCTTCAACTCCTATCCTTTTAATCTATTGTAACAGAATAAGATTAAATTATTATAATCTTCTAAATATTTCTTCTAGTTACAACTAGAATATTACACTCCACTCTCACACACCTTCCGAAGATTCCCACTGCCATCCTTCATAAAGTACAAAATTCCTTGGTACAACCTTTGGGACTTTTCATAATTTGACTTTAACACATCTTTCCAGCATTATATCATACAGCTCTTCCTTATTCATCCTTTGATTTAGTGGAGGAGTAATAAAAGGGCAATGTATAACACAGAGTCTCCATGTGGATAACTGAGACCTGACTAAATTTTGTATTTTCCTCAAAGCACCAACAAATGTTTTAATGAGAGATTTAATGAGAAAGGACATGTAGCTAGGTTAATGGCTAAGGAAATGAACAGAGGGACTGGGCCAATAATGAGCACAGATGCTCTTAAATGGAACAAGTTGGATACACAGGTTGGCCTCACTCATGGAATGGGTAAGGCCCTTGGAAAAAGCAACTCTTCAGTTAGTGAGGCAGGCTTTGCAAATGTCCCTTAGCACCATTCCAGGAACGAAATCTTATAAAAATTATTATTAGTGAACTGACAATTTCTGCCTTTCTTCCTGAAAGACAGAGAAATGCTCCAGAATACCTAACCTGACATGCTTTCCCTAGATCTATTATCTCTTTCTTTGCACTGATACTTTATGTCATCTTTTGTGAAAAGCTAATTTTAAGGCAGTTTTCTCCACATTACTTTTTCTCAGAAGAAGTTCTGATTACGTGGTGACATAAAAGGAAGTGAGGAAAATGCATTAGGCAAAACTAAGGCTACGATATTAGGGAACAAGTGGCATGGTGATAAAAGAGAGACAAAAATCACTTTGCTTAAATTTTTTTTGTTAACTTATTGGAAGAAGAGATATGGTAAGACAATATATATTCTTGTTCTTAAATATCCAAGTCCTGTTTTGCTTTACCTAACCTATTTACAGCAGTTTCACATTTGTAATAAAGTTTACTTCTAACAAACTTATGTTGAGATCATACTCTATCCCTCCACCCAATCACACACACACACACACACACACACACACACACACACATTCACAGCATATTTGAAGAAATAAGATGAGTGAAGTCAGCATTTAAAGTTCATTTAAAATCTATTGATATTTTTTTAATTAATGATTTTATTTTTTGTTTTTAAAATTTTATTAAGTTTATTTTAATTGCAGTATAGTTAACACACAGTGTTATATTAGTTTCAGGTATATAGTATATTGATATATATTTTTAATTCACAGTGAATCCTTTTAGTTTAATCATACTGGCTTACACGTAGGAAATAAGTTGTACCAAGAGGTACATGTAGGAAATGAGGTGTCAAGAGTTTTACCTTTAGGAGAGGGTATTTTGGTATAGTTTGTATTTAATTAAATAGAAAAAAATTTATCACTTTGAAAAGTCACATATATGCCTTAAAAATTAAAATACACAAACTTCCAGTTATAAAATAAGTAAGTCATAGGGATATAATGTACAGCATAGGGAATGTAGTCAATAATATTGTTAACAACTTTGTATAGAGACATATGATAACTAGATCTATTGAGGTGATCATTTTGTAATGTATAAAAACATGAAATCACTATATTATACACCTGAAACTAATATAATATTGCATGTCAATTATAGTTTAATAAAAAAGGAGAAAAAGGCAAAAAATTAAAATATGTTGTGATTATTTGAATTAAAATAAAGGTCATTAAAAATTTCACAGATTTGGGTGCCTGGGTGGCTCAGTTGGTTAAGCGACTGCCTTCGGCTCAGGTCATGATCCTGGAATCCCGGGATCGAGTCCCGCATCGGGCTCCCTGCTCTGCGGGGAGTCTGCTTCTCCCTCTGACCCTCCTCCCTCTCATGCTCTCTGTCTCTCATTATCTCTGTCTCAAATAAATAAATAAAATCTTTAAAAAAAAATTTCACAGATTTAATCATTTAAACATCTTAAAATAATTTCAAAATTAGGAACACTAAAGTAATGGTAATTATCCAGCTTTTTTAACCAAAGAAAATTAGTTTACCAACACTAATTAAGTATCTTACTGCCATTAGAAGTAAATTAAGAATATTATTAAATTGGTTTTTACAAATGGGTAAATTGGGACAGACAAATATCAAGTGAATTTTCCAGAGTTATAATCAAGTCAGTGGAAGTTGGAACCTGTGGCTTTTTATTAATTTTTTTTAAGATTTTATTTATTTATTTGAGAGAGAAAGAGGGCAAGCAAGCACAAGCAGGGGGAACAGCAGAGGGAGAGGGAGAAGCCGACTCCCTGCTGAGCAAGGAGCCTGCCGCCACACGGGTCTTGATCCCATGACTCTGGGATCATGACCTGAGATGAAGGTAGGTGCTTAGCTGACTAAGCCACCAAGTGCCCCTTAGTTTATATTTGTATGGCTGTAATGATTATTATTATTTTTTTAAATATTTTATTTATTTATTTGAGACAGAGAGAATGAGAGGGAGGAGGGTCAGAGGGAGAAGCAGACCCCCTGCCGAGCAGGGAGCCCGATGCGGGACTCGATCCCGGGACTCCAGGATCATGACCTGAGCTGAAGGCAGTCGCCCAACCAACTGAGCCACCCAGGCGCCCCTGGCTGTAATGATTATTAAAGTGTGTTATCCTAAACATACCAGTTAATTACATTAGTTATATAAAGAAAATATACAAGAACTCCCACTATTTTGAGAATGTTTCTTCTGATTAACTTTTACAAAATATTAAGAGCAAAATTAATATATTTTTCATGCGAAGTAATAAAAATATTTAAAAAATTATTTGGGTACATAAAGTAAAATTTTTTTTATTTGTGATAAGAATAGGGAATATTGATTAGTATAAAAATGGGTGAAATTTAAGGTAAACATCAAGGAAAACCATGACCCATTTCTTTTTGATTCCTCCAGCCCAATCTTTTACAGTGTCTGATCACTTGGGGATTCCCTTTCTGTCTTTGCTTTGGGATATTACTATTTTTAAGAGACTTTTTTTAGAGCGATGTTAAACTTACAACAAAATTGAAAAGGAGGTACGGAGATTTCTCACATACTCCTCTGTCCCCAGACATGCATTGAACCCCCTACCTCCCCTACCCCATGATCATCATCACTCAACAGAGCCATCATACATTTTCTACCAAGGATGAAGCTACATTGACACATTGTAACCACCCAAAATCCATAGTTTACCTTAGGGCTCACGCATGGTGTTATACACTCTATGGGTTTAGACAAATGTATAACAACATATACCCATCATTATTAAATCATACAGAGTAGTTTCACTGTCCTAAAAATTATCTGTGTTCTGCCTATTCATCTCCCCATCATCTCCATCTCCCCACTACTGGCAACCACTGATCTGTTGTCTTTATAGCTTTGGCTTTTCCAGAATATCATATAATTGGAATCATGGTATGTAGCCTTTTCAGATTGGTTTCTTTTACCTAGTAATATGCATTTAAGTTTCCTCTTTTTCATAGCTTGATAGCTCATTTCTTTTTAGCACTGAATAATATTCCATTGTTTGAATGTAACAGTTTATTTATTCGTTCACCAACTAAAGGACATATTTTGGTTGCTTCCAAGTTTTAACAATTATGAATAAAGTTGCATAAGCATACTTGTGCAGGTTTTTGTGTGGACATTAGTTTTTAACTCCTTTGGGTAAATTCCAAAGAGCATAATTGTTAGATTATATGCTAAGGGTATGGTTAGTTTTGTAAGAAACCATCAAACTGTCTTCCAAAGGGCTGTATCATTTTTCTAAAGTTGCTGTACATTATCACCAGCAATGAATGAGAGTGTCTGTTGCTGCACATTCACTCTAGCACTTGGTGTTGTCAATGTTACAGATTTTGGCCAGTCTAATAGGTGAGTAGTGGTATCTCATTGTTTAAATTTGTAGTTGCCTGATAACATATATGGTTTTTTTTTATATGTTTATTTGCCATCTGTATATTTCCTTTAGTGAGGTGTGTGTTAAGGTCTTTAGCCCATTTTTCAATCAGGTTGTTTGTTTTCTTATTGTTATTGTTTTTTTCTATATTTTGGATAATAGTCTCTTGTCAGACTTTTTTTTAAGATTTTATTTATTTATTTGAGAGAGAGAGAGCATGAGCAGGGGTAGGGAGAGGGACAAGCAGACTCCCCACTGAGCAGGGAGCCTGATGTGGGCCTCAAACCCGGGACTCTGGGATCATGACCTGAGCTGAAGGCAGACGCTTAACTGACTGAGCCACTCAGGTGCCCCTCCGATGTGTCATTTGCAAATATTTTCTTCCATTCTGTGGCTTGTTTTTTTATTCTCTTGACAGTATCTTTTGCAGAGCAGAAGTTTTTAATTTTAACGAAGTCCAGTTTATCAATTATTTTTTCATGGATCATGTCTTTGGTGTTGTACATAAAATGGTATCACCATACCCAAGGCCTAGGTTTTCTTCTATGTTGTCTTCTAGGAATTTTATAGTTTTGCATTGTACACTTAGGTCTATGATCCATTTGAGTTATTTTTTTGAAGGGTGTAAAGTCCATGTGTAGATTCATTTTTTTGCATGTGGATGTCCAGTTTCTCCAGCACCATTTGTTGAAGAGATTATCTCTGCCCCATTGTATTGCCTTTGCTGCTTTGTCAAAGATCAGTGGACTGTATTTATGGGAGGTCTATGTCTTGACTTTCTGTTGTGTTCCATTGCTCTATTTGATAAATCTTTCATCAGTACCATACCACCTTGATTACTATAGCTTTATGGTAAGTCCTAAAGTCAGGCTGTATCAGTGTTCCAACTTTGTTCTTCAATATTGTGTTGGCTTATCTTGTGTCTTTTTCCTCTCCATATAAACTTTAGAATCTGTTTGTCGATGTCCAGAACATAAATTGCTGGAATTTTGACTGGGATTACATTGACAATATAGATCAAATTAGGAAGAATTGACATCTTGACAATTCATGGGGAAGTCTTCATACCCATGTATATGGAACATATTTTTCTTTGTTTAGTTCTCTGATTTAATTCATTGATATTATTATTATTTTTTAAATTTATTTTTAAAAATTCATTTGGGAGAGAGAGAGCATGAGCAGGGGGAAGGGTCAGAGCTAGAAGGAAAAGCAGACTCCGCACTGAGCTGGGATCCTGACGTGGGACTTGATCCCAGAACCCTGGGATCACAACCCTAGCTGAAGGCAGATGCTTAGCCAGCTGAGCCACCCAGGTGCCCCAGTATTATTACTTTTTAAAGATTTATTAATTTATTTCAGGGAGAGAGAGAGAGAGATTGTGCACTCATGCATGAGTCGGGGGAGGGCAGAGGGTAAGAATCTCAAGCAGATTTCCCCCACGGAGTACAGAGCCCAATGTAGGGCTCCATCTCATGACTCATGAGATCATAAACTGAGCCAAAATCGAGTTGGCCGCTTAATGGCTGAGCCACCCAGGCACCCCTATCACAATAGTTCATTATATAAAACAAGAGGTGATTTTATAACATCCACTTTCCTTATTCTGTTCAGCCTTGTTTTATAATGTGGTAAGCATTTAACAATACATAAACTTGGTATAGGAGAAGAATCTCAAGGAAGAGATCTACATCATGATGTTTTACTTAAAGGCTTAACTTTGCATAGAGGTCAAGAGAACATCAAGATTTTTAAAATATTTTTATTTTCCCAGGGTGGGCAGTATAAGATAATATTAAATTGAGCAAATCTAATCCACCACACTATCAGACCATTAAGAAACAAAACAAAATAAGCCACTAGGACTTTATTTGCATTCCTCAGTATTATTTCCCTGGAAACCCAGAAGACAAACAACCTTTGTTTACCTTCTTACTTCAGATCCTGTCCCCCTGGGTACCCATTTTCACAACACCCTGGACCTTTGCCTCTTGGCCCTTAAGCACAGTTGCAATGATATACTTATGAAATTAATGTCTAACTGCACCTCTAGACACAGTAGTCTGTTTTGCCTTCAGTTGTATCTCTAGCTCAGTGCCAGGCTCTTAGTAGATATACAGTAAATATTTTTTTGAATGAAGATATTATACAGTTATGGACTGGCTGTACTATACCATGTGATAATTCTTATAATGGAAAAAAACTTATGATAATCTTTAGGACTGGCACAAATGTAAGCAGTCCAATAAGTTTCAAGATAAAAAATTGTTGACTATCACACAAACTTTGCAGTTGATTTGAGATTCCTTCTGGGAACAAATTTGGCAAAGGAAATGATTGTCTACTCTATTTCCTCTTAGGTATTAATTTTATTCTCTGTTGTGTCTTTATTTTCTTTCCTCTCTCTTCCCAAATCTATTATTTGATTTTCTCTAAAGACAACTATGCCATGAGTTCGTGCAAATCCCATCTTTAAATTACTAAATTTTTGGTGAACAAATATAGAAACAGAAACCCCAGGGAAAATCTATTGTACATTCTTTTTGATCTGTGTATGAAATGTTTTATTCTTTTAACATCTAAAACATTATAGGGGCTATTTATAACTCTGTATTTAACAATTCTACCTCTGCAAACTAATTTTCTTTAAGACACATTTACAATTGCTTCCTATCAATAAAATTATGACATTTAGTTGACAGAAATATGTTTGATGAATCATAGCTTAATTTAATACCTATCCCTAGTGTTTAGGTTTAAATCTTGGATTTACTGTGGCACTGTGGTCCCCTTATCACTATCAATAAGAACCTATACAATTTTATTTTAAAATGTTTTCAAATGAGTTTCAAAATCTGGTCACATTTAAAGAGAAATATGGGAGCTTTAATGAAAGAAACACTGTTTATAACATGCTGGGCAGATGAAAACAACATCCATTTCAATTGATTAAAAAAACATAACATGGGAGGGATTTTGGTCAAAGGATTTAACCAAGATGATTACATAATGTGAGGAAGAAGCAATAAAAAAGACTAGAAAATACAAAAAGATATTTTGAAAACTGATATCTCAACCTCTAATATAGGCTTATATGTCCCTGAGACAAGTCAAACTCCTTCTCCTCTGGTTCTCAGAAATGTCATACTATGAGGAAAGATGCAAGGATGTTAATTTGCTCCAAGGTAAATTTTAAAAAATTATTTATGCGGGGAGCCTGGATGGCTCAGTCTGTAACCTGTTTATCCAGGTTGCAGACACCATCCTCTATCTTGTCCAACTTTAACAATGAAATTAGGGTAAATTTTGGGTTTATGCAAACTTCAGATCTCTTCTAAGCAGGCCAGGCAAATTCTCAAAGTGATGAATCACAAGAGAAAGTATCCAGGAAGGACAGCCTGTTTTAACTCCAGCTGACGATCTAGTCCTATCTGTTGAAAGGTCTGGCAACTACAAAGGCCTCCAGAAAAAAAGTGCTCAACCCTAGCCCCACTAAAGTGATTTGACTAGTGTTGCTAGAAACATGGAAAAAATAGCAACCAGGAGTAACTTCATTCCTTTAATAAAGTCATTTCATTTGAGAAGTATATATGGTATGACACACTTGGGTGGCTCAGTTGGTTGGGCTCAGCTCAGGTCTTAATCTTGGGCTCATGAGTTCAGGCCTCACGTTGCGCTCCATGCTGGATGTGGAGCCTACTTAAAAAAAAAAAAAAAAAAAAATATATATATATATATATATATATATGCGCTTCTCCCATGTAACAGGCATAAATAATTTTTACAAAAGATTTTGTTTATTTATTTCAGAGAGAGAAAGAGCGTGAGTTGGGGGAAGGAACAGAGGGTGAGAGAAAATCTTAAGCAGGCTCCACACCCAGCGCAGAGCCCGAGGTGGGGCTCGATCTCACAACCTTGAGATCGTGACCTGAGCCAAAATCAAGAGTTGGACACTTAACCAACTGAGCCACCCAGGTTCCCCTAAAATTTTTAAACAGATGGATTTTATGCAAAAGAAAAAATTTTTGGTTTTTCTATAATAAGCAAATCTTAAATTCTAAATGAGAAATCAATACTTTTTACCAAAAATAATGTTTTTTCCTCTATAGACAACACATTCCTATTCTGGAATTATAATAGGTCTAGCTATCTTGGGTGACAGAGACCTAGAAACTTCAGAACCCGAAGATAGGAGTGAACAGCTCTATGGAACAATGGTCTTTTCAAGTGAAGTTAGAGTTGCCAGCAATGGTGCTGGCTCTCTCCTTGTCCCAGGAGTTCATGCAGAAGCTGAGTACGTGTGTTTCAGGGTAGAAATATAGATAGGCTTCCGAGTAAGGAAGAAGTTAAGTTGCATTGGGTGAGTTCTCAGATCCCTTCCTTTTCTAATAATTTCTCATTCTAAATCCTTAGGTTAGGATGAGTGTTGTGTGTTGTGAAGCTGCAGTGTTACTGGGGAGCCAAGTGAGTGTGGGAGAAGTTAGTTAGCTGTCGCATATATATGGCAGTGAGTCTTGTTAATTCAGCTTTCACAGACACGCTATTGCCCTTAATCAAAGCAATGAAATAATGATAATATTTGCGAAAAGAAACCTTTAAAATACCTTTATCACAGACCAAAAAGGTTAACATTCATACCTGGTTTCTAATTTAAGAGTAGAAAGAGGGCTTCTTAGAAAATGGGGATGACTAGGTAGTAATACACACTCTTATAAATGAAAATCAAATCACCATAGTGGTGAGTCCATAAACATTCAGGATACCCTAGGGAGGTTTGATAAAATGAATTATTACGGCCTACTTGATATTACATAAGGAAACATAATATAATAATTTTTTAATAAAATAGAGGTTTCAAAATATTTTACATTTTTTTTAGCTGTAAAATGAATTTTTGAATCTAGCTAAGTCAGGATGGTGTATATTTTGTGTAAGATTAAATTTTCATGTTTGTGGTTTTCAGAAGCCCCTAATAGAGGTGTGAGCTCAGCAATACTGTACCTTTAGTAAATGTAACTAACAGCACTGAAGAATGACAACAGTCCTAAATGAGATATTTTCCCTTCAGATATAGTATAATCAGATTTTCACTCGTGTGTATCATTGCCTGTGCCAGTCCACTGCACAACCCACAGTGGGTTCTCAGAAAAGGGAGTTAATATTAAATAAAAACATTTGCTCTCTCTCTACTTACGACTTTCATTTAGTCTCTTGGGAAAGTATAAATTTTTTCTCGATTTGTGATATGCTTATCTACTAATCTATGCTCGGCCCCCTTCAACTCTTTTAATCATTTGGTTTGGAGGTGCATAGTTGACACAAAGTCAGATGGTTTATGCCAACTGCTCTTTCTTCCCCTACAACCAAATAATAAAACAAAATTAATAATGCCTGGTAAGTGAGTCTATTTTAAAACGAAACAGCCCTGTTACTTCTGTGGCTCATGTGAATCAAACACCTAATTTGATGGATGGGCATCTCAGTCCCTTGCTCTCGGCGACTCAGGGTCACTCTGGGATTTTAGAGCTGGAGGAAATCATACAGATCACACAGACCAGTAGTTCCCAAACTGCCTCTGTTTCAGAGTCACCAGAGGAGCTTGTTAAAAATTCATATCAGAACTCACTCCAGATCTAGAGTCCCACGCTTTGGACTGTCAATTTCCCCTGGTGATTCTGGTTTGGGGACTGGTGGTCTGGTCTTATGTCTTTACTTCACAGAGGTCTAGAGAGATTGTGGATTGTGTGTCATGAATAAATTTAGATTTAATTGAATTAAATGACTTGTCCAAGGATATGGTAGTAACAGAATTAGGACCAGAACCCATGTGTGCTTGATTCCAGTTTTCTTTTCATACCACTAACCATTGCTATTGCCAGCATCATTAGAGAGCTCATAATTTATATCCATTTGTGAATTAAAAAGTGCCCAGAAGTGTACATGCTCAGGTGGGCACACACACCTAAGATCCTTTGAGCTTTCTAACTGCCTTTGACATACCTTTCTCCAATTCTTTCCCTCAACATTTTAATCTCCTCCTTGACAGAGTTCCCTAAACTCCATCTTCTCTTTGGCTATTTAATCCAATCTCCTCTTAAGGCTTCCAAAAGCCATTAATCTGTTTTCACTCTTTTTCTACCAAGACTGTTAATCACAATAGGGCTGGTTATTATGTTGTCTCACTACCTTCTGTTCTGTTCCTATCTTCTAGTCTGGTGACTAGACATTTAGCTTTAGGTCCCCTGTATTTATTTTCCAAGTGTTTTATCTTTTCCCTTATTATTTCCATGCTTTTATATGTTTTCATTGACCTTTGAGATATTTCTACCACTTCATTTTGTAGTTCACTAATTTGGTTCTCCGTAGGGACCTTCTTGTCCTTCAATTCATCTAGTGAATGTTTTAGTCCTTAAATGTTTAGCCTTAAATGTCTATGTGTCTCTCTATAATAATTATATATCTAATATATATGATATATATTTACTAGTAGGAATTGGTTCATGTGATTATGGAGGCTGAGAAGTCTAAGATCTGCAGTTGGCAAGATGGAGACCCAGGACAGCTGATGGTATAGTTCCCGTCCGAGTCTGAAGGCCTGATCATCAGGAGAGTTGATGTGTAAGTGCCAGTCAGAGTCTGAAGGCAGGAGAAGACTGATATCCCAGCCTGATGGTAGTAAGGCAGAGAGAGAATATTCTTCCTTTCTTATATAGCCTTTCATTCTCTTCAGGCTTTCAAAGCATTGGAAGAAGCCCACTCGCACCAAGAAAGGCAATCTGCTTTACTCAGTCTACTGATTCAAATATTAATCACCTTGAGAAAGACCCTCACAGAGACATCCAGAAATAATGTTTAACCAAATATCTAGGTACCCCATTGCCCAGTCAAATTGATAAATACAATTAGCCATCACAAGTGCCATCCACTTGGTGCCAATCCACATGTTCTTCACATACACTCAGCCTCCAAATAAAGACAATAACAAGGCCATCAGTCTGCCTAACATGATACAACTATACAGTGTACACCTGGAAACACACTAGTCCCTTCCTCAGAAGAGGCTACTCCCTAGACCTCCCTGTCACTTTACTAAGGATGCAAATAGGGAATACCTACAGCTGTTTTTAAGCACAGAATTTGATTCTTTCATCACAGGACAGTGCCAGTAATAGACATGCTCTTACTGTTTGCAGCAAACATAGTGACCTGTATCTTAGATACAGGATGTCACTGTCTACCTGATTTTCCACAAGTACTTCTCTAATGGAACCCAGTTAATCACCAGCTTCACGAACACCTGACCCAACTATGATTCCTTCTCAGGCCGTGCAGCCCCCACTGACTGAGAGTGAGAGCAGTTAAGAGTGTATATGTAATAGTAGGGGGACCTCTGTACTGTGCAGCGGGGCAGTAGGTATGAGCAGCATCCATGGTCAGTCCTGCAGAACCAGTGGGACTGTGGGCTCCCAGGCCTGCAGACCCAGCAAGAGTGGGACAAGGATTGGCTCCCTGCTCCCCGACAGTGCCCATTCAGAGAGAGCGAGGAGGTCTGCGTCTGGGCACTAACCTCTATCTCATTTTGCAGCTTTAGTCCCTCCAACATATTTGCAACCAATTCTCTGTTACGATTCTGTTTTAACATTGTTGTTACTAATCACTCCATTTGAAATAATCAGAAAGGTTTCTCTTTCCCTGGCTGGAAACTGATTGACATATTCAGGTAATGAAACTTGCAGAAAGGAGTCTTGTTTATAATGAAGTTGACTGTGTTAAGGTAGGAAAAATAGAAGACTCCTCATATGTACATCAAAGAGAGCTGTGGGTCTTTAAAGCCAAGCTTGATGGAAAATCCGCCATGAGCTGATTGTTTATTCTGTGGCCCACTTTAAGGTAAACTCACTGTCTGATTTCTTCATGTTGCGTATCTTCTTTCTGTCCCCCCTTCCCCACTTGATAACCACCCTGTCTCTCATGGAGGCCATTCAGTGTGAGACAGCTTGAACCTCAACAAAATCGTGAAATTACAGAAAACACTGTATCAGTCATTTATACTCATACTATGACTGACTAGTATAGCAATTACTTTTAGTGCATGGTTATCTCCACTAAGTATTTTCTTTTTAAGCATTTCATCTCTAATTTGGGATTAAAACCTTTTCCCATTAAAGGCACCTTAGGCCTGAGTAAGCTATTTTGTATCCACGTACACCCCAGAGGATGCTGTGGTACTACAATATTAGCAGAGAGAGCTCTGAGGTTAACCTTGATGACTTATCAGCAATGTAACCACTTTTGTGTGAGTGGCCCCCTGATGCCCCAGGGAAGACTGGGAAAGTGCTAGTAGTGCCCTTAATCATTCATTCGTGGGAAACAAATATTTATTGGTCATCCGTATGTAGCAGGTACTGTGCTAGGCGCTTTGGAGACAACTGTGATTAAAAAAAAAAAAACAACCCAAGTGACACAGTGTATTAGTTAAGAGTGCAGCTGATCTGCCACTTTGTAGCTTTGGGAGCTTGAGCGGGTGATCTTGAGTCTCAGTCTCCTCATCTACAGTGTGGGGAAAACTAGGGTGTGTACTACAGTGAGCTGTGCCAATTTTCAACCCCTCCCTCCCCTTGCTCCACCAGACTGCTGCGGGTAGAGCATTTTATATCCCTTTATCCCCTGCCTTGCCTCAATATAGAACTGCCTAGTAAGCCCTGAATTGAACAAATTCCTTTCTTTCTCTCTCTTGGATTCAGAGTGTCTAGATGTTTCTTTGTGTTTTTCAGATACAGAGATTTCTGAGTTTCCAGATGTATATATACTATATACTATATATATAGTACTATATATATATATATATATATGCAGTCCTATTTAATGATATTTTTCTAACAAAGAACCTTGTCCTCATGTCTCAGACTCCATTCCTGTGCCTTCTTTATTATTTCTACCTGTGAGAGTGAAATTTCTCACAAAGCTGTGTTGAACACATTCTCACTAATAAAGATATTCCTGAAAGACAAATACCATATGATTTCACTTATATGTGGAATCTAATAAACAAAGCAACAAATGAAGCAAAACAGAAACAGACTCATAGATACAGAGAACACAGTCGTTGTTGCCAGAGGGGAGGAGGGTGAGGAGATCCACAAAATAGCGGAAGGGGATGAAGAGGTACAAACTTCCAGATATAAAATAACTAAGTCACAGGGATGTAAAGTATAGCATAGGAAATATAGTCAATAATATTGTAATAACTTTGTATGGCGCAGATGGTAACTAGACCTTTTGTGGTGATCATTTTGTAATGTATAAATATATTGAATTACTATCTTGTATACCTGAACCTAATATAATACTGTATGTCAATTGTAATTCAATAAAAAAGATATTCCTGTATAAAAATCAGTTTGCCAAGATAATAAGGTACTGCTTAATAATCATAGAATCCTCATAAAGAAGTCATCTTTGACATGTCCTAATATAAAACAAAGGCTAAAACAGCCATTATATCTGACATTAACTAAACTTTCTGTCTTACCACCCAAGTTAGCATATTCTTGGAATTTAATATGGGATTTCCAGGTAGGACCTGGGGAAATGTTGGTGGCAGTTGTATATTCAAAGCTTCCCAAATTAGCCTTTAAAATGTAAAAGAATGAAATAAAGTCAAATTGCTGCTGGGAATATTTATATAACACTATACTCATTTTTGAAATTAAAATAAATATCTCTTCTAGCATATAGGCCTTAGTTAGGGATTTTTATAGCTATTTGAGATCACTTTAATTTACAAAACAGATTCTATTTCCCTGTATTTGGATTTGTGTTTTCAGGCTGTTACGGTCAGCGACCCCCTAGAGCAGAGTCTGAGAAAAAGGCTGTTTAGGTAGTTTATGTGGGAAGTGAGCTTGGTAGTGAAATGGGAAAGCCCTGGCAAAAATGCACCCCTGGGTCAGCACTGCAGGAGGTGGCTGAGGCTTGATGCCCCCGGGTCCTTTTGGCATCAGGTAGCATACTTATCAGAATTGCCCACCTGAGGGAAGAATGGGAGAAGCATTTGTTCATCCCAGCCCCCACTGGTTGAGGGTTGCCCACAGGGTATTAAATCGCCCGCAGTTTCCTCTTGCGCATGTGTGGGACTGCGTGGGCACCAAAGCCAGACGTGGTGTGCGTGCTGGAGGAGAGGTACTGTTTAGGTGGCACAGCCCCTGAGGAACTGTCCCCGGGGCTGTGGCTGCACTCAGAGGAGGCTGGGGAGGCTGTGGGACCAGATACCAGAGTGTCCAACATGGGCTGCCAGTATTTAGTTGAGAAAAAAATTTAGATCAAATAGGACAAAGATTATCCACAAGGAAAATAATCCCACTTGAAGATGGTACACTTTTCTTGACTGCTCATATCTGTGTTTCTATACTTGGTATAAAGACAACTTATCAGAATTGGAGAGATCACTGAGTCAGTTAATTAAATATAATAAATCTGATGTTTTAACATTAGGTAGGGTGATTAATTCTGCATTCCTGAATCTAGCCTCATTTGGAACACACCCCTGGGGCACTTTATTCTTATATTTATAAATTATGAACTCAATGAACCTAATATTTTGCTAATAATGGATGTATAATACATTAAGCCTTGCTTGCTTTAAACGGATATTCTTTTTAATAGCAATTAGGATGGGGAAAAATGTCCTTTGTTATGTTCCATCTTTATTTTCAGGCTTTCTTATAGTTTAGCTTAGTAATTATGGGGTCATTAATACAATATGAATGCAAAACCCTCACAGATCTGAACAAAACAATTATAAAAATGAAAAGAGGAATGAAAGCTGGAATGAAAAGATAGGGGAAATGAGCATTTTTCACGATACCTATAAAAAGTGGATTTAGAGAAAAGGATACAGAAAGAAACCCTTGCATTGACACATCAGGAAAGATATTCTGTGTTGCTTTGACTTTTATGCCCTCAATGGCTTTCTGTCATTTTTAAGAACAAGCTCACAGCAAGTCATTCAAGGACCACTGCAAGCCAACCCCAGTCTACCTTTTCAAACCTGTTTCCCAGAGCTCACTTGCCGGAACGCTCTACTCTAACACCACCTAGTCTGAGCACTCTACAAATATTAGCTCATTTAATGTGCATACATGTCTATGAGGTACTGAGGTGCACACAAGTAAGTGACCTGCCCCCCAGATGACCAGCTAGTTGGTGGTGGAGCCAGGATTCAAACCCAGTCTGGCTCCTGAGTCTGGGCTCTCCACCATCACATCCCTGGCTGGCTGACTGTCCTCCCAACTTGCCCTGATATCACTCTACTGCAGCTTTGCTTTCTCTCATGGAGAATGTGCTCTTTCCTCCTTTCTACCCTTTAAATCCTACTCGCCCTTTAAGGCTAAAACCAAGTTCTACTCTCCTCCACAAAGCTTCCCATGGCTACACTGGTCCCAGTCATCTCTTCTTTGGATTCATAGAGTGTTTTTAATTGGCAGAATTCATTTAGCACCTGTCACCTACAGTCTTCACTGAAAATTATCTGCATGCATATGTACATTTTTCCCTAATTCAGGCATACCCTCATTGAAGATAGGCCAGAACCTTCTTTTTCCTCTTAAAAATAAGTAGCTTTCACTTCGTGGTAGAGTTGAAGATCATGAGACCAGTACTCCAGAGCAGGACCCCAGAGGGACTTTGGCATGGTCACCTTTTTGGGTTTCCTTGTAGCACCCACTACTACTTATGCCTTGTGCCTAGTCAGTGCTCAGTATTCACTGACTTGAATTACAGTTGAGAACTGTGATGATTTGAACTGCCATGATTTCATTTCTATTATTTATTCAAATGGAAGTTTAATGTATATTCCATATTCCAAATAAGTGCAGATTGGCAATTTTAACACTATATATGACAGGTAATTTTAAAAATGCTCAGAAATGCAGAGTGGCACTGGAAAGGTTTCCCTATTTTCCTTTTATATGTAGAAATTGCACTTTCACAGCAAATTTCCAGTGGCCACCAAGAGAGTATTGATTATAAGTATGTGGGCATAAATATAAAAAAAAAGCACATATACATTCTCATACACAAACTTCCAGTGGTTTTTCAGAGGGGAAAATCGAGACATAGTTGAAATCAACAAAGATGGCAACTCTTGCCCATTTCTTGCCTGACACACTTGGTCCGAAAGCCAAAAATGTGTCTGTCTAAAGCCTGGCACGTTGGTGGGTCTAATTTGCTTCTCTGTGCTCTTGAAATCAGCAATTCCCAGGGTAAGGAAAGGCAGGTGACCTTGGGAAGTTGGCAGTGGATTTGGGATGGCAGTTTTCTCACATCAAATTAATGGTCTGAATCTCAGCCCCTTCCTATCTTTATAAAGCTGAAATGTATTTATTGAGGCCCATCTGTTGAAAATATCAATGGAATTAGAAGCTATAGGTTCTTCCCTGCTTGGGAGAGACCACAGCATGTGATCCATATCCTTTGTCTCTTTCTCCTTCACTAGACAGCCCTTTGGGCAGAGGCCAGCTCAGGCACCTCAGTCAGGCCCAACCAACCCCCAAGACCCTGTGTAACAGCCACAGTCAACTACCATTTTGCCAAGAAATGGCTCTTTCTAGGGTAGTTTCCTGATCCCACAGATAAGTATGTGGTAAAATTACTTTTCTTTGATGTTTGATTATATCCTTATTCTTCTACCTCTGTACCAGTTCCTCTCAAATTATATTACCTTAGATAAAATAAACACCTCTGAACACAGGGTCTGAGCTTACTAATTTTTCCCACACTTCCTTTGTGGGAGAGGTTCTCCTAGAGAGAAAACAACCTTGCAGATGTGTAGGATAGAACATATATAATTGCCAACTATGAATTAATGGAAGAAGAGAATTTATTTACTAACTTTCCACATCTTTGATAACTTGCAGGAAATTAAGTTATCTTGAAAGTTCAAAAAATTTTTATTTTGGGCAGCATAATTTTTTTTGGGGGGAGTTCAAAATTGTTGACCTTAGGGAGGAATACTCCTCAGCTGTTCTAACTAAGAGGGTGTGACAAGAAAGATGTTTTCCACTGGTTACTAAGAATGTGTGTATGTAGTGGGGGTGGGGTGGGGTGGTAAGGGTGGGAACTTAATCATTTCCCTTGATTATTTAAATTTATAATTATTTTATCTAAAATTTAACTCTACATAAGGAAAATTTCTTGGTAGCAATAGGCATACCTATTAAAAAAATGAAGACTAATTGTATCATCCAGTCTTTTCAAACTATTTACTATTGATGTGACTCACCTGGAAACCTTTTATTTAATTTTTAATTAAAAAAATTTTTAAAAAAGATTTTATCTATTTATTTGAGATAGAGAGAGAGAGAGACACTTAACTGACTGAGACACCCAGGCACCCCTCACCTGGGATCTTGATACAAAGCAGATCTGCAGTCAGTGGATCTGCATGCATATGCACATTTTCTGTGCATGTAAGGAGCCTGTGATTCTTTCTTTTTTTAAAAAGATTTTATTTATTTATTTGTTCGTTTGTTTATTTAGAGTGAGAGAGAGAGTGCCAGCAGGGAGAATCCCAAGCAGACTCTGCACTGAGCATGGAGCCCCACTCGGGGCTCGATCCCATGACCCCGAGATCACAACCTGAGCCACAATCAAGAGTCGGTCGCTCAACCGTTCAACTGACCGAGTCACCCAGGTGTCCCTGATTCTGCACGTCTAAAAAGCTCCAGGTAAGGCCGGTACTGCTGCCCCTGTCTCTATACCTTGAGAAATAAGAAGCCACACCCAAGGCAGCCTAAGTCTTTACTTTTTTTTTTTTTTTAAAGATTTTATTTATTCATTTGACAGAGAGAGACACAGCGAGAGGCGGAACACAAGCAGGGGGAGTGGGGGAGGGAGAAGCAGGCTTCCCGCCGAGCAGGGAGCCTGATGCGGGGCTCAATCCCAGGACCTGGGATCACGACCTGAGCCGAAGGCAGATGCTTAATGCCTGAGCCACCCAGGCGCCCCAAAGTCTACTTTTTAAAACGCTTCATCATTATGGCAGCATTTGTACTTTTTTTTTTTTTTTTTTTTAGCCCACCGAGGGCAGGCTTTGCATAGGTATTAACAGTCTATCTTCCTGGGGTTAGTGTGAGGATTCAATGATATCAGCCCTTGCTACTCAAAGTGTGGCCTGTAAGCCTATAGCAACAGAGCCACCTGGGAGCTTATAAGAATTGCAGAAACTGACCCTACCCCAGACTGACTCAGCTGTGTTTTATTTTATTTTTTATTTTTTAAAGAATTTATTAAAAAAAAGAATTTATTTATTTATTTGAGAGAGAGAGAGCATGAGGGGTGGGAGGAGGGAGGGAGGGGTAGAAGCAAAGGAGAGGGACCCCGAGATCATGACCTGAGCTGAAGGCAGACACTTAACCGTCTGAGCCACTCAGGCGCCCTTCATCTGTATTTTAATAAGATGCTGAGGTGATTGTGTGCACATTAAAGTTTGAGAAGCACAGATGTAGGACTACATGGAGTAATCGGTGCATAATAAGTGCTCAATAGATGGTAGCCATTAATTACCCTTTGAGTTCTTAAAACCATATGAGTTACTTATATATTTTTCTTCCCATTTTACAGGTGAGGAGACTGAAACACAGTAACAGGGTTAGGATTCTAACCTAGATCTTTCGAATCCAAAGCCTGTGCCCTTAAGACTACAAACCTTTTCCCAAAAGGAAAGTGAATTTCTTGAGTAGTAAAGGCCTTGGTGCCTCTCACCTTTCCTTCAGCTCTCCTTTATCTGTCAGCTGCTCAGGCACCTTCCTGTTGGAAGTCCGATGTGCTTTTCCCCAATCACAGTACCCCCTGTTCCTTGTCCCGCACACTTACATTCCAGGAAGGTTCAAATGAAGGTTGTGTGCTATGCTAATCTCCCCAGAGGTATTTGCTTTAATCAGGGTTTTCTGAATGTAATCTTTTGCTCCAAAAATGTACTCCTGTGGGGAGAATCCTAGACTGTGTAGGATTGGTGAGGATGTATTTTAGTACATGTCTGTGCGTGTGTGTGTTGGCAGTGGCTGTGGAGATCTTTCCCCGCATCCCTTAATCCCAACTCTTGGCAGACACCGGCTCCATTCATAGGTAAGACCTGGGTGAGACTCCCTGTAGTCCAGATTTTGGAGAGATGTTTCTATCAGGAAAAATCAAATCCCAAATGAAAGTGGGAAGACAAGGAGAAGAAAAGTATATCTGGACTGTGGCTCTGAAGTTTGACCCGAAATGTCCAGGACATGGAAGGAACATGATTGTGGGGCCAGAGGTGCAGGTGAACAGTTGTATCATGGAGACTAGTTGGGTCACACTGATTATGCCATTTTTTAATTTAAATCGGATTTTTGTTTCTGATTTTGCTTTCAAGTTTTTAGAAATAGGCTAATAGGCTTTAGGCCTACTAGATAGATTTAGCTGGGTGTCTTGATCTTAATTGCTTTATATCTAAACTTGAGGTCCTTTTCAGTTTGCTCCTGTTTCTCACCTCATGGGCACTGACTGATTAATTTCTTTCTGCATTTATGCTAATAGGAATTGAATGGACTTGCCGATTCTCTTTAGATCTGTTTTGACTTGATAGCTTCATTTAAGCTATTAAGTACAGCACACTTGTACTGTACATGTATGTGTTTATTTGTGGTGGGGTGAATCTCAGTTCATAAACTCAGGTGGGCAAGAAATGTAACTTTGTATTCTATAACTACACTTAATTTGGGGGATTTTGAGCTTTGGATCTGCTGGGAGTGGGCAGAAAAGTCCCGACATTAGCTTTTCCTGGAGTCCCCTCCCCCATAAAACCTCCCAGGTGTTGCTCCACAATTCCAAGATCCTACCCAGTTTTAAGATGTTGAGGTGGTAGGGGGCGCCTGGGTGGCTCAGTTGGTTAAGCGACTGCCTTCGGCTCAGGTCATGATCCTGGAGTCCCAGGATCGAGTCCCGCATCGGGCTCCCTGCTCGGCAGGGAGCCTGCTTCTCCCTCTGACCCTCCCCCCTCTCATGTGCTCTCTCTCTCATTCTCTCTCTCTCAAATAAATAAATAAAATCTTTAAAAAAAAAAAAAAAAAAAAAGATGTTGAGGTGGTAAACAGAGAGAATGGTTAGCAGTGCCCATATTGCTGCTGAAGTCCTGGTGCCCATGTCCTTTTCTGATCCAACCTTCTGCTATCTGGGGCTATTCTTTGGTCATGGAAATCCTTCCCTGGACTGTCTATGGTCCTGTCTTCCTACACATACAGTCCAGCTGAGATCTCTGGCATCTGGCCATTTCTTTTTGTTCTTGGGAATCATGTTCTCTTTTTTCTTTTTTCCTCCTTCCAAACGTGAGGAAGCTTCTCCTAGTCTTATAGAAATCCATCTTTCTTCATATTTATGCCTGCTCAATCCTCTCCTCTTAGACTTTTGGGAGCGAAATCTGGATTTCTGCTTGAGAGACCATTCATGCCCTTCCCTAAGACACCGAACGTGGACCTGAATGGGAGGGGAAGGGAACTGATGAAAAAGAGGCTGACACAGAGAGCTATCTTGAATACAGGGAAAACACCTCAGATATTTCTGTACAATTCTGGGATTTATTTATGTATATTTCATTTTGTAAGAACTATTCCCAATCACTATACTGATGGTCTTTCCTTCAAGTTGCAGAGTTTGCAAACAGTGAGGAACCAACAAGTGTTTATGCATTCTCTGTCACTTATCAAATAGGCTATTTGGTAGAAGAGACACAAATTGTAAGCTGTGCAGCGAAATTACCTTTCTGTGATAAGGTTCTAAGGACAATTAATTTTAGGTGGCTGGCAAATATACTGTGCAAAGAAGTGGATTGTTAAGTAGCTATATAGGGCCAAGTTTTTTTTTCCTCCTAATAAAGCACTGAAAATCTTACCTTTTAAATATACTCCTCGATTAATGCAAATTATATCTGCAGCATGACAAATATTTTCCAAAAACAAAGAATTTTCATGGAGAGAAATCAAATCAGAAGTAAATGGATGAGTGTGAAATGCTTTCATTGCTACAATAATAAGATAATCTCTGTAATACCTCAAACATCCAAATCCTTTGATGGTTTTTTTGAAATATAAAAGACTGAAAAAATCAGTTATGCCCATTCCCTCTTTCACTGAGTATTTATTTGAAAAACTCCTTGTTCAGTTAATGTTCTCTTGAAAAATAATAGCAGCTCTGTCTGGGATAGAGAGACAAATTGTTTAGTGGTTTTCTTCTCAGAAATTTCTATCGTAGTTATGGGGGAAATGTTTTCTCAGCGATAAAATTAATCCTCTTTTTTTCCCCCAGTATTCTGAAAATAGCTTATGATGTTATATTGTACTTCCAATGTTTAGCGCTACTCCAAATCTGCTGCTCAAACTTTCATCAGATTTCACCTTTTTTTCCTTTTAAATTGACCACTTCCCAGACATACCTCACCTCACTTCTGGATATCCATGGCAGCCCTGTAGAGCAGAACTTCTCAGACCAACCTGTGGTGAAGGACAAGTTTCTAAATCTGAACTCTCTATTCCTATACTAATTTCCTCACAGACTAGAAACAAAGATCTGGAAGACTGGCACTGGTGTATGGGTCACACTTGGGGTGTTCCGGGTGTTCTGAGTCCACTATCTCTGCCCATATTGTCCTATGCCATTCTGGATATCTTCCTAAAATCCTACTTTCTGGGTACACGTACCCTTTTGGATAGACACTGGGGAGGGTATGTGCTCTGGTAAGCGCTGTGAATTGTGCAAGACTGTTGACTCTCAGATCTGTACGTCTGAAACAAATAATGCAATATATGTTAAGAAAAAAAAAAAGAAGAAGAAGATAGCAGGAGGGGAAGAATGAAGGGGGGGAATCGGAGGGGGAGACGAACCATGAGAGACGATGGACTCTGAG
>NC_138376.1:52366998-52420130 GCF_054177405.1 Leptonychotes weddellii
TACTGAGCCACAGACACTGCTCTCTAATTGCCTTATGTTTTCAAACGAATTGCTTATTTTAATTAATGAGTAACTAATGAATTTTGTGGGCAAGAAGCATGGAATGTTTTTAGTCACGGGATGAGGGGGGCAGGGAGCAAGCCAGCATGTGCACAAGGGACAGGTGTGGTGGTATAAGGGGGGACAGGAGGGACAAGAATTCTTAACCTTGGGGTCTTTAGGACTGCATAAGTAATAGTCTTAGGGGAGAATTTACCCCTGATTTGAAGAGGTGTGTGCATGTGTGTGTGTGTGTGTGTGTTCTTGTGCACAGAGAAGGGCATTTATGGACAAGAGGAGATTTCTGGAGAATTACATGAAGATCATACAATTTGTGTATAATCTTTTCTTAACTGAATTTTTTCTTTTTCTTTTTTTAAAGATTTTATTTATTTGAGAGAGAGAGAGAGAATACAATTAGAGGGAGAGGCAGATGGAGAGGGAGAAGCAGGCTCCCCACTGAGCAGGAAGCCCATGACCTGAGCTGAAGTCAGATGCCTAACTGACTGAACCACCCAGGCGCCCCTCTTAATTGAATTCTTTATTGAGAAAATTACGTAGATTCACATCTGGATGTAAGCAATAATGGGACAGATCCCATATACCCTTTATGCAGCTTCCCTCATTGGTCATATCTTGCACAGCTATACTCCAGTATCACAACCAAGATATTGTCATTGATTCAAACCACCAATCTTCTTCAGATTTCCCTGGTTTCATGTGTGTATGTGTCTATGCAAGTTTATCAAATGTGTAGGTTTGTGTACCTGTGGCCAGTCAAGGCACAGAACAGTTCCATCAGCACAAGGACCTACCCTGTTGCCCTTTTGGAGCCACCCTCTCTCCATTCCTCCAGCCTTACCGTGGCAGCCACTCATCCTCCATTCCTAAATTTTATCATTTCAAAAATGTCACATAAATGGGAGCATACAGCATGCAATCTTTCAGGACTGGCTTTTTTCACTTAGCTTAAGTCTCTAGAGATTTATCCCAGTTGTACATGTGGGTGGTTCCTTTTTATTGCTAAGTAGTATTCCATGTTACGGATGCATCAATTTGTTTAACTGTTCAGCTACTGAAGGACATCTGGGCAGATCCCAGCTTGGGGCTCCTACAAATAAGCTGCTATGAGAATTCAGATACAGGTCTTTGTGTGAATATAGGTTTTATTTCTCTGGGAAAAATGCCCAAGAGTGCGACTGCTAGGTCATTTGGTAGCTGTATGTTTTGTTTAACCTTTTAAACTCATTATTTAAAATTGTTTTCCTATTCCACATTTTTGTATTATGATGCAAAGTGCAGTTTCCTGCTCAGTTATGGCTCTGATATTAATACCTGAATAAAACCATCTTTTCTTAGTCTTTTTGCCTTGTTTAAGATAATCTTAAAACTCATATCTCATTTTATACTTACAGCATGTCTATAAGCTCAGTGGCATTTTACAGGAAACAGAGACCCAGAGACATTAAGTAACTTGGGCCATATAGAGAATTAAAGCATGGTCTGAAGCAAATCCCAAGACCCCTAAAGTAGATTTTTTTAAACTATATGTGATGACACATTAATGGGTCATGAAATCAACTCAGTCAGCCACAACTGGAATGTTTCTATAAAGAAAGAGACTAGACTAGAATACAAAATATCATAGTGCATTGCACATGGTAAGAATATGTACTGTGCAATTCATATATAAATTTATAAATAAATGTATTGTGCAATGTATATATAAATTGGATGATAGTTAAAAATGCTTTCTTTACAGCTTAGTTGTTTCCATTAAAAACCCTGTATAATTCCCTTATATTTCCCCTGTGCCTAACAAGGACATACAAAAATCTAATTAGTCTAGAAGTTTAACTAATAATTCTTGGTTAATATCGGTGTGAAGGAAGGTTTGAAAGGAAATCTTTTCTATAGGAGTTTGTCAAAATGTTTTTGTCACTTTATGGAACTTTTCTTCATCACTTGAGGCAAACCTCATATACAAACCCTTCCAGACTATAGGGAAAAAGGGAACACTACTCAACTCATTTGATGAAATTAACTGATAACAAACCTTACAGAAGCAGTACAAGAAGTTAGAAATGAGAGGACTTCCCTTAAGGCCACACATTTAGAAACAGCTGGAGCCAAGGCCCAACTCCAAATTTTCTGACACCTAATAATATGCTTTCCCTGAAATCTTACCCTGGTTCTCTGTAGGGTATTTTCTAAGTAGCATATGGTGTTTAGGTTGTTTTTGTTATGGACAGTCTGTATATGCCTGGGCTTTTATACAGAAATCATTGAAGTTGCAACAAGAAGGACCAGGAAAGAGAGACTGACTATCTGCAGATACTGGAAGGGCTGTCATGTAGGAAAGGGAGAAAATGTTTCTATCTTACAACACAAGGTAGAATTAGGATCAGATTCTGGCATTTAGAATGAGGGAAACTTGTTCATCCCGAGGAAAATATTTCCAGTGAAGCTGCCCAGGAACAAAGTAACTGCCTACCATGGTCTTGGACTATCCAAATAAAGAACTACTCATTAACCCACCAGAAAACTATCTCTTCGAGCTGCTGGAGACAAATTCTTCAATTGGACCAAATGTTCTTTAAGGTCTTTTTCCAAATCCAAGTTCCTAGGAATCTACCGCTAAATGACTTTCTCCTCTGTTAGTCATTTATCTCTGCAAATTCTACCCACGTACCATATTTCCTTGCAATCTGTTTAGAATTAAAGAAATGATTTTTAATTGAAACTTTAATTACCATGATTTTATTTCAAGTAGGCATAATTTATTAAAAAACTGAGGTTAAGGAATATGCATTTTTTTCTCATAGTTTTTTTTTGAATTGGGTCATAAATCAAATAACTCACGTCATGGAGTAGAACAGAACGGGATGAAATGTGAAATTCAGTATTATCAATGTGAAATGGAGACTTGCCTGATCATAATCCTCAAGAAGTAGGCAGGGGCAGATATTACTCAACTGGAAATTCTGACAGAGAGAAGAAAAGTGATTTGCTCAAGGTCATGGAGCTAATAAGTGATCACACAGCTAAGATACGGTCACATTGCTAACAAGGCCTGCACTTGCTAATGCTCTTTGGTGACTCCTTGAATAAATATTAAACTTTCCATGGGACAGTATACATGAAGAGAAACTTCTGACTTCTAACAAGAGCATTTTCAAGGGGTTGTAAGTCCAATTGTGAGTTATTATTTACACAATAAAACTCATTATCCCCTACTTTGCTTACTAATATGTTATTTTTTAAAAAAAGATTCTGCCTCTTTCATGGGGTTTCTTTTCCTCAGAAACAAAAAGGAGATTCCTTTATAGGTAGACAATTCTATTCTGAAGGCAAAACATTCTAAATCATAAGATTTTACCTCTTGGTCTTACATTCCAAACCCCTCTACAAAAGATATTGAAGTTTGTGTCAAGTACCATCAGGAAAAAATGTGAGTATAACTAAGATGTTAAAGCAGTAATTCAATGCCTCCCTTTTTACACTGTAGGGTCAACTAGGCAATACTTATATTTCTTGTGCTCTCACAGGATTTCCACTTTACCTTACTGTACTTGAGATCAAGTCCTGTCCACTGCACCAGAGAGGAGTGGATGTTGGCTCCGATGTCTGACACATGTTGTTCACAACGTCTCTGGACCTATAGTAATGAGAAGAGGTTTGGTTAGCTTCTGATTTAGAAAATTCTAGAGGTTAAGTTTGAACAGGCATATAGGATGGAGATGGAGAAGTTGGTAATGTCAGTGGCTGCTGTACCTAAGGGAATTATGTAATAGAGAATGAGCTGGCCAGGTTATAGTGAGAACTATATTTTCTTCTCTTGGATGGACTTCTCAAATGGGAACAAATGAAGAGGAAGATGGCAAGAAGGAGGAGCCAACCTAAACATCAAGCCTCTGCTACTGCTGCTGTGTGACCCCACCTCCTTAGTAAACTAACTGCTGCATTGCAGGTCCGGGTCTCTGCATATTCCTTGCAATCCTACAGAACATGCTGAGCAATTTTCAGAAATTGTTCTTTGGGGCTTAAGTTTGTGAGAGGTTTAAGAAATCCCACATGTTGCCAGCAATCCCATGAAGCTACTAAGACAGATTCTAAATGGCATAGTTTACTGAGAACTGAATTCAAGAGATCATTGTTGAGGGGGACTTTGCTCTTAAGTTTGCAGCAAGTGTTTATGCTACAACTATAAGAAGAAGGGTGGGTTTTACTTGTTGGGGTGGAGGGGTAGTTAGCTTAGCTCTTCTGCTCTTCTTGCCCCTCAAGGCGAAGTTCTAGGAGCAATTTCCTAGTCTCACTCTTTAGAGGAGGAATTTTGGTGGTTAAAGAAAGAGTGAAAGTAGATGCTTATATTAAATTCTTTGTCTTTACTCAGACATTTTATATAATTTCTAAAAGTTCCATTTAATTTTTAAAAATTCTTGATCATTTTTCTCATCTGTTTTATTCTTTTATTATTTTTTTTAAATTGCAATTTTAAAATGGTAGATTCACATACAGTTGTAAGAAATAATACAGGGAGACCCCCCAGTTTCCTCCAATGATAACATCTTGCAGAATTATAGCACAATATAGCACATTATTGACATCGATACTGTCAAGATATAGAACATTTCCATCACCACAAAGATTGCTCATGTTGCCCTTTTAATAGCCCTACCCACTTCCTTACCATCTCATCTCCTCCTTGTCCCCTGGAAAACACTACTCTTTTATCTGTTTCTGTCATTTTGTCATTTTCAAGAATTTTACATAAATGGAATCATATGTTATGTAACCTTGTGGATTGGCTTTTTCACTCTATAATTCTCTGAGAATTCACCCAGGTTGTTGCATGTATCAGCAGTTCATTTGTTTTTACTGCTGAGTAGTATTCCATGATATGGATATACCAAAGTTTGTTTACCCATTCACCTGTGGAAAGACATCTGGACTTTACGTTTTGGCTATCATGAATAAATCTGCTGTGAACATTTATGGGCAAGCTTTTGTTGAGTATAAGTTGTGTCTTCTATTTTTTTGTTAGTTTTTTTATAGGTTTGTCAATTTTATTGATCTTTTCAAGCTCTTTGATATATTTACTTTCTCTATTACTTTTCCATTTTCAATTTCAGTGATTTCTGCTTTACCTTCAATTTTTCCTTTCTTCTTGCTTTCCTTTTTTTTCTAGTTTCTTGACGTGGGAGTTTAAAGGATTGATTTGAGACTTTTGTTCTTTTTAATATCTTCACTTAGTGCTATAAATTTCCTTTTAAACACTGTTCTAGCTATGTCATACATATTTTGATATGTTGTATTTTAATTTTCCTACAATGTAATTGAAAAAAATATTCCCTTGAGACTTCGTTTTTTACCCATGGATTATTTAGAAATATGTTGATTACTTTCCAAGTGCTTGGAGATTTTCTTAGCTTTTTGTTATTGATTTCTAGATTGATTCCATTGTGCTTAGAGAACACATTGTACGATTTCAATCATTTTAAATTTGTTGGTGTTTTTTATGGCTCCAGGATATGGTCTATATTGCATATATATATGGTCTGTATTAACCTATGTTCTGTGAGCACTTAAAAGTATGTATTCTGCTGTTGTTGACCTTAGTGTTCTCCAAATCACATTCAACAATACATTAAAAGGATCATTTACCATGATCAAGTGTGATTTATTCCAGGGATGCAAGGATAGTTCAATATCTGCAAATCAATCAATGTGATACAACACATTAACAAAAAGAAGGATAAAAATCATGACCATAGATGCAGAAAAACCATTTGACCAAATTCAACATACATTCAAGACAAAAACTCTCAATAAAGTGGGTTTAGATAGGATATGCCTCAACATACTAAAGGTCATGTATTACAAACCCATGGATAACATCATTTTTTAATTATTATTATGTTATGTTAATCACCATACATTATATCATTAGTTTTTGATGTAGCGTTCCATGATTCATTGTTTGCGTATAACACCCAGTGCTCCATGCGGAACGTGCCCTCTTGAGATAACATCAGTCTTGATGAGGAAAAACCATGAGATTTTTTTTTAAGATTTTATTTATTTATTTGAGATAGCAAGTGAGAGAGAGAGAGAGCATGAGCAGGGGGTGGGGAGAGGGAGAAGCAGGCTCCCCGCTGAGCAAGGAGCCTGATGCAGGGTTCCATCCCAGGACCCCAGGATCATGACCTGAGCCAAAGGCAGACACTTAACCAACTGAGCCACCCAGGTGTCCCAACCATGAGATTTTTTTTTGCTAAGATCAGGAAAAAGACAAGGATGTCCACTATTACCACTTTTATTCAGCATAGTATTGGAGGCTTTAGATATAGCAATCAGACAAGAAAATGAAGTAAAAGCATCCAAATTGGCTGTCACTATTTGCAGATGACATGATACTATACATATAAAACCTTAAAGGCTCCAACAAAAAACTATTAGAACTAATAAGTGAGTTCAGTAAAGTTGGAGGATACAAAGCTAATATACAAAAATCTGTTACATTTCTATATGCCAATGAACAAGTAGCAGAAAGAGAAATCAAGAAAACAACTCCATTTACAATTGAACCAAAAAGAATAAAATACATAGGAATAAATTAAAACAAGGAGATGAATGATCTGTAGTCTAAAAGCTATAAGACAACGATGAAAGAAATTGAAGATGATAAAAAGAAATGGAAAGATATGCCATGCACATGTATTGGAAGAATTAATATTGTTAAAATGGTCATACCACACAAAGCAATCTGTAGATTCAGTGCAATCCTTATCAAAATTCCAATGTCATTTTTCACAGAACTAGAACAAATAATCCCAAAATTTGTATGGAACCACAAAAGATCCCAAATAGCCAAAGCAATCTTGAGAAAAAGCAAAGTTTGAGGTATCACAATCTCAGATTTCAAGGTATACTACAAAGCTATAATGATCAAAATACCATGGTACTAGCTCAAAAATACACATAGATAATAGAATAGAATAGGAAGCCGAGACATAAACCCAGTAATAAGTATTTAGACCATTTGCATTTATAGTAATTATTATAGGTAGATAATTTTTACAATTGGTACATAAACATTTCAGATTTTTAGATCTTCTTAGTGGACTGAACCTTTTTAGCATACCATGTTTCTCTCCATCTCTAGTAATCTTCTTTGCTCTGATGTCTGCTTTATCTGATCTAATAAAGCTACTTCTGCTTTCCTTGATTAAAGTTTGTATAATATATATCCTCCCACCTTTAGTTTCAACCTGACTATATTGTTATGTTTGAAATTTCATGTAGATAGCACATAACTGAGTCATGTTTTTAAATCCACTCTGCCAATTTCTTTTAATTGGTGTATTTAGACAATTTATATTTTATGTAATTATTGTTATGTTAGGAATTGTTAATCATTTTAATATTTTTCTCTTTCTTTAATTTCTCTGTTTTACTTCCCCCTCCTTCCTGTGGGTTATTTAAACATAATTTAAAATTCCATTTTGATTTATCTATAGTGCTTTTGTTTTCTACTGATACCACAGGTTGGGGAGTTGTTACTGGATAACTGAGATAAAAGTCCTGGATCCCAACTTAGCCTTCTCTGACACTATCCTAGTAGGGATGTTTGGATGTCTCATAATAGTAGTAGAAATATAGAAGTCTAGGCTCCCAACTTGGTTTTTGCTGGCATGGTGGGATTGAGGCCATATTTTTTCCTGTTGTGTTTGGCAGGAAGAGCAGTTATTATCAAAAAGTTTTCTGTCTTGCTAGGCTTCCCCTTTATTGGCCTTTTGTTGGAAAGCATGCTTTTGTTGGAGTTTTCCCTCTACCCCTGCCCCATACTCACTGGCATCTCTGGGTGCTAGATTCTTTAGCTCCAAAACTGGGATATATGAGGCAAAAAGAAAACCCAGGGGGCTTACAACCATATCATATCAACCCTTGCTTCCTGAGGTTTCTAGACAGTCTGCCTTCTCTCTCTACTTTTCATGGTCTTATGTTTGTTTTATACAATGACCAAGGTTTTAGTTATAATTAGGGGACAGAATAGGGAAAAGTATGTCTATTCCATCTTCCTGGCAGTCCATTCTTCTATGTTTTAAAAAAATATACTATTACATAATTACTTTGTAATTATATCCTATATTGTATTTGAAATTCTTGGAGGTCTAAATATCTTCCCTGGGGATTTCACTCATTGCCATTTTTTTCTTTATGTTGGATGATCCTAATTTGGGCCGAGGCTCAGACTTACAATGAAGATGTTTATCTCCTTAGAGAATTTTCTTTCGCTTCTACTAGATGCCAAGGTGTGCTACCTGGGATCACTTTAGCATTCACATAGTCTGTAATTTAATTTGGTTTAATTCAGCCGCAGATTCACCTCTTCCTCAATGCCTCTGTCTCAGGTTTAGTCTCCTCATTGCAGTACCAAATAGGCATCTTTCCTCCTTATGTTTGTTTTATATACAAACCTGTAAAATCTTCTGTCCTTCCTTCCATGTATCTAAGTGTGTGTGTACATGTGCATATTGATCAGTGCTCAGATTTTAGTGCATGGGTTCTTTTTAGAGGTTGGGAACCATCTCGCAGAATTTTCTACTTTCTTTGAGCCTAGAAAGTCAATAAAATTATGTTATATGAGATACAGTTCTTTTTTTAGAAAAAGAATTGTACTGCCAGAAGCTGAAGCTATATTTTTTACCTTTACAAACAAACAAACAAATACCCAGTCACATTTATTCTCAAAAGGCCATTGAGAATATCTCATAACATTAGAGCTGCTTTTCCCAAACTATATTCTGTGGAAACTTAATATCATTGACATAAATGGTAATAGGTTTTCCTCAAAAAAAGTATAAATGTTTCATGGTAAAAAATTGGGGTAAATCATGTATATTGTATCTTCTGCTCTTAGGAATACATAGCGTATATTATCACATTAAAGGTTCTGAGAATTTGTGAAGTAAATAAAACTTTAAAATTGTGATTAACCCTGCATTTCCCAAATTACTTGAATGTGGAACCTCACATCTTAATTAATTACTTAATTTAGGGGTATTTATTCACATCCCACAGGACACTAGAGTTCTGTGAAACAGTTTGGTTAATGCTGATTTAGAATCTCTGCTTAGAAGCAGTGCATTTAGAATGCGAAGCTATCGGTTCTAGTTCTGGCTTTGTTGAGCTGTAGGACATTCGGTGAGTGCATAACTTGCTTGAACCCATTTCTTTCTTTATAAAGAGGTTGAAGGAAATTGTTTCTAGGGTGTTTTCTAGCTCTATCATTATCTTCTCTCAATCAACAGACTCAAAGGATGAGTGCCTTGGGATAATATTGGAAATGCGTGTTCACTGTTGTCCAGGCTTACAATGCTCCTCACCTCCCCAGCACTCCCCTCTCATGCCTTTACACTATAGAGGACTTGCCTTTATTGGAATTTCTACCCGCTCTTGTATCCAGATTGAATATTGCTCCTCAGAGCTAGTTTTTGTTTTTTTCAATCACTATCACAACCAGCTAGGCCAATAATGTGAGTGCGATGGGGAGAACCCACATGTGACTGTACCTTCCCTGCCTGTGTTCATCAGATGTGATTGTACCTTCCTGCCTCCTGTGTTCATAAGATAGACAGATTGACCTTGAGCAACAGGAATTTGTTAAATCCCTGATCTATTTTCCTAGACTCATTGTCTTATTTTTTTTTAAAGATTTTATTTATTTGAGAGAGAGAGAGCAAGCATGAGCGGGGGTGGGCGGGGGAGGTGCAGAGGGAGAAGCAGACACCACGCTGAGCAGGGAGCCTGATGTGGGACTTGATCCCAGGACCCTGGGATCATGACTGGAGCTGAAGGCAGATGCTTAATCTACTGAGCCACCCAGGCACCCTAGATTTACTGTCTTAAAGTGAAAAGAGCACTCACTGAGTCTGGAGGCAGAAGGCTGGGTTTGAGAACCAGTTGATGATCTTGGGTCCCCATTTTAGCCTATCTGAGACTCTCAGTTTCCCCTCTCTAAAGCAGTGGTGATGCTAATTGTTCCATCTACATTGTAGAGCTCCTGTGTGGATCCAGGGTGATAATAAATAGGGAACTCTGTTGTGTACTACAAAAGCTTTGCAAATGGAAGGTATGTGAGAGGTGAATAATGAGTTTTGTGATTGTGGTTACTTGCAGTTTATAGAACAATAGGTTGAAACAATAACTAGAGATGCACATGCTGAGGCTATTTATGAAAAGAAAATCCAGGAGATAACGAGGTTTGAAAATGTAATTTTAGGGGTGCCTGGGTGGCTCAGTCAGTTGAGCATTGGACTCAGTTTCTCGGCTAGGGTCATGATCTTGGGGTCGTGGGACAGCTCTGTGTTGGGCTTTAAATTTAGCAGGGAGTCTGCTCAAGATTTTCTCTCTCCCTCTGCCCCACCCCCTTAGACTTTCTCTCTCTCAGATAAATAAATCTTTAAAAAAAATTAAATTCTAGACTTTCTCCCTGCCTTTCCTTTCTCCTGCTGTCTTTTTATGTAAGAAGGAAAAGCATAGGAAACGAATTTTAAAAAAAGTCATGGGACTTTCCAGGTAAATAAAGATTAAAGCAAAGATGGGGCCATTTTCAGAAAAATGAAAACTGATGACCTAGAAGTAAAAATTTGTATATCCTTCTATTTAGTCACATAAGTCATTCAGTTCTAATTCCTTTGTGAATTCATACAATCCTTTGTCAATGAATTAATGAATAATATTATTCTAAGTGGGTTCATATGAGAATGAGAATGGATTTTTGTGTGTATAGCTTATTAAATCCTTTTTAATATCTATGATTTTACCATATTAATAAAAGCATCAAACTTATGCCCTTGAAATGTGGAGGAAAAGTTATAAGATTATTATTTCAATATTCAATAATCTTTCTTGCAAAAGCACCATGCTATGATATTCTTTCATATAAAAACAGTAAGTAATACAAATCCACTCCATCAAGCTGACTTGGTGGGCAACAACTCCTTTAAAATCTTCATAATTGTCACTGCTTTCTGACATTCTCTCCATTTTAAGAAACAGGACTAAAGCAAAATAAAGAGAACTTACTCTAAAAGGACTGAGTCACACCTTGGAACATTTCATGTTGATGTGATTTGAAATGATAGTTGAAAATTTCTGATTGATGAGGATGCAGAATAAAAGCCTAAGTAGACCTTGTATAACTGCAGTACAGGGAATAAAGTATCAAGATGAAGATGGGCATGTCCTCTCCCCATCCCATGGCCCATTTCCCTTCTGGGCTTCCTGGTATGTGGTTTAATATTCCACGTTCTTTGAGGATGGAACTTCAGTACCAAATGTTTGATGTGAAAGTCATGCTAGAAAATACTAAGAAACCTCTTCCTTCTCTCTGACTCAAATATCCAATTTTCTTTCTTTGCCTACCGAATTCTCACTTAACCTTCTGGGTTTTGGCTTAGATATCACTATAATGGAAAGCAGTTCTAGACCCTGTGGCCTGAGTCAGATCCCCTTTTCTGTGTTCCTGGGCACCATACGGAACACTTACACAAAGCTATTCAAACTCCCTTAAATTAACCTGTTTACTTTTCCCCCCTCAATTCCCACTCAAGCACAACCAGCACTGCCCAGTAGAACTTTGTGCAGTGATGGAAATGTTCTAATCTATGTCGTCCAGTGTGGTAGCCACTAGTCACATGTGGCTCTTAAGCCCTCAAAATATGGCAAACCTGACTGAGAAACTGAAGTTTTAATTTTATTTCATTTTAACTATATTTAAATTATTTAAACTTAGATTATAAACTATATAAAAATTCTATATATAAATTATTAATAAATACTGTATTTAAATTGTTTATTAAAATGATTTAGGTTTAAATTTAAATAGTCACACGTGGCTTTTGGCTACCGTATTGGACAGCACTGCAATAGACTGTAAGCTTCTTGATGGCTGGGATTGCATCTTATTTACTGTTATATTTCCAGTACTGGAGGACAGAATCCCAACACTTTCTATGCACTCCAGAAATACCTGTTGACAACTGAATGAAAGTTAGTGTTCTGGCCTTATTTTACTATCACATTTTGTTTGATAGCTGAGGCTCAGAAACCTGATACTGTGGCTGAAATTCTAGCTTTATCACTTAACATTTATTCAAGGGTGACTTAATTTCTCTGTGCCTCAGTTTCCTCATCTTTAAAATGAAGTATAAATAGTACCTACCTCATAGGGTTGTAATGAGCATTAAATGAATTTATATACATATTAATTCATTAATTAATACATTAATAATTAGTGCTGAGTACAATAGATGGCAGATAGTAAGTTCTACCATGTACTAGCTATCTTTATATTGATTTTTCAGTGTTGCCTTTTATTAAGAGAAGGAGTGAGAAAAACAAACAGAAGAAAATGAGGCAGGGACGCCTGGGGAGTTCAGTTGGTTAAAGCGTCTGCTTTCAGCTCAGGTCATGATCCCAGGGTCCTGGGATCCAGTCTTACATCAGGCTCCTTGCGCAGTGGGGAGCCTGCTTTTCCCTCTGCCTGCTGCTTTTCCTGCTTGTGCACTCTCTCTCTCACACACAATCTCTCTCTTTCCCTCTGACAAATAAATAAATAAAATCTTAAAAAAAAGAAAGAAAATGAGGCAAAAAACACTACTTTGGTAGAAAGTATTGAATTTTGTGCAAGATCATTTAAACTAAACACATTAGGGATGTTTATGTACACATTATTTATTTGAGATTCTTAACCATCAAAAGGGCTAAAGAGAGGAAGGCAAACCATAAAAGACTCTTAACGATATGAGGGTTGCTGGAGGGGAGGTAGGTGGGAGATGGGTTAAATGGGTGATGGGTATTAAGGAGGGCACTTGTGATGAGCACTGGGTGTTATATGTAAGTGATGAATCACTAAATTCTACTCCTGAGACCCATATTATGCTATATAAAATAAAAACTTGAAACATGAAAAAAAAAAAGCTACTATTCGGATGTATCTCATACGGGATTAACTACAGTGCTGGGTTGATACAGCACAACAAACAATGGCAATAAAATGGAGTAACTATTTATTTATTTATTTATTTATTTATTTATTTATTTATTTATTTAATGGAGTAACTTCAGAATATAGAGGAAATGACAAGTTTTAAGACAACAACCTTACTATCATTTATAATATAAATTAAATTTAATGCAATTATAGCAAAATATATCTTTTTAAAAAATATTTATTTATTTTAGAGAAAGAGAGACGGGGGTGGAGGGCTTGATCCCAGGACCCGGAGATCATGACCTGAGTGGAAACCAACTGAGCCACCCAGGTGGCCCAGCAAAATGTATCTTATAAAGAATGTCAGTAAGGATGCTGACGAGAAGGACTTTATCTTAGAGCAGTCTTCCTTTGCTGTCATTCTGAGCCAGCATGGTTGGCAACCGGGCTGGATCTCTGCAATGACAAAATAAATCACACTTTTCTTTCCTAGTTTGATATCTTTTTCAATACACAGTTGATGAGTGAAATTAAAAAATGTCTTAACCCTGAAAATGATTTCCTTCTTTATATTCAGATTGTTATTTGGATTTATTGATATGTCTATGTTTACTTGGGAAAGGAGAATCAGATGGTGGCTCTTGGCTTTGGAAACTCAGGCCATGCCCTCCCCATTTGGGGGGAATCTTTGGGCATTACTATCTGCTTTTTAGGATAAGAAAACTAAACCTCAGAGAGATGCTATAGTAAATAACAGAACTGGAAGTAGAGCCTGGGTTTTGTGACTTCTAATTCCATGAGTTTCTAATGAGTTTTGAGTTTAGAAGATACTGGAAGAAAAGAAAGAAGGAATAGAAGAAGGAATACGCATAAGTAGGTGCTACTTATTTCACTGGAATTTAACCTTTTCTTGGTCATAATGAGATTTTGGTGTAAGCCACTGATCCTCTCCTCAGATGAATGCATATAAAGTATTTTTGCTAACAAATTTGGGTAATAATAGTCCCTGAAATTCACTGATGGACCCTCATTTAAAAATGCTTAGTTTTCTAATTTGGTTTTAGGGCATTATAAATAATGCCTCAAAATCTCTGCGCACATAGTCATTGCTGGTCTGAAATATCTGCTGGAAAAGGGCATACCCTCATGGGATGAGGATAGATTCTGAACAGGTTTTATCATTCTCTATTACTGAAAACAGTAACTGTAGATTGTGTTGCTTCTTCTACTTTCATATTTGATGTGATCATGACGACAAGCTACAAAGTTAAAATATAATGCCTTTTTTTTCTTTAATAAGGAAACATTGTAACATGTTTATCCTTATGAATAACCTTCAAAGTTAGGGAATGTTACCAATTACTATCAAGGAATATGTATTTTTCAAAGGCATTTGCTTCCTGGGAAGTAAAATATTATAATTTCAAGAAGTAAAAGTAGAAGATATATTAGCTACTTGGTGCTTTCAAGTTTATAAAATTGTACTGGAAGAAAAGCAAGACAAGAAAATATTTGAGATGCTTTTAATAATGCTGGTATTTTAAGAATTTAAATAAGTTGCTAAAAGGAATAGAGAAATTGTGTTAGGTAACCAGAGGTCTCTTTAAGTATGGATATTAATGTTAAACATGCAATCCACTAATGGCAAGGTGCTGGTGGGAACAGTATAAAAATTTAAAGAGACACAATGAAGGTTTTATTTCTGGTTTAAGACCTCATTTTTATTTCCCATTGGGAAAATATGAAACCACTTCTTGGAAGAGTAATTTTAAATTGTGTAACTTAAGAATGAACTAGACATAGGGAAATCAGGGTAAGGAAATATGTGTCTTCAATACTTCCTTAAAAAATACAGCAAGCCATGTATTTATTTATTTTATATCTTCCAAAATATATAGAAAATTGCTCCAGGACAATTTGGATAAAATTTCTCTTGTCTGTCATAGGAGTTGCTTTTTATTCATTTTAAGGGTACTGTTGGGGTCTTCTGAAGAATTTCACTTTCATTAATAAACTGAGACTATCTTTCATTGAAGCACAAGCTATTTTCATGCTGAGGGGGAGAGACTGGGCATTCACGTATTTTCTCACACAAGTACTTTCCTATGGTAGTTTAGTGTAGCAACAGTGTTGTTCTTCCTTAGAAAAAAATCTATAACCAGAATTGTCCATTATTTCTAAAGAAGGCCATACTCTGGCTAACCCTGATCATGGTCCCTCTTTTTATAGCTTGATTTGATTCTCAGCAAACAACTTCTAAGAATACTCATAAAACAGATGGACTTACATGTGAAAATACCTGGTGGGGGTTTAATGGTAGTGGTTTTCTTCCCACAAAAGAATAGGGGGGAAACTATGTCTCTTTACACCAGTTTTTCTCAGAGCCTGATACAGTCAGTACAATTATTAGCTCAGTTCAACACTTGTTGAGCACTTTTTATATGACAGGCCCTGTGTTGGTGCTAGGGAAACCAGCATGAGTAAGACCCAGTACCTACCTTCAAGAACCTCATGGGTGGAGGGCAAGAATTGATTCATAAGGATATGAGTTTGAGACAATGCAGCTGATGCTTTGAGAGATGTGTGCAAAGAGTATACTGAATATGAGAAAGCACCAAGCACAGCCTGGAGACAGGAATGTTTAGTCAAAACAAAAGGATGCTGTGTGATGCATGAGGGTTTTATAAGCACATGTGCCAGCAAGAGCAAAAAAGCATAGGGACAGAAACAGCACAGTGCATATTAGCATTGCTGGGATAAGAAGAAGCTATGTGGCTGAATAGACAAACAGAGTCCATGCTGCATTCCAAGGAAGACCCCATACACCATGCTAACTAAGGAGCCTGGACTTTATTACATACTTTTATCTGTTCATAAGAAAGAACCATATAGGAGAGGTCTGGGGCAGAACTAGAGATTTGGAGATCATCAACATGTTAGGTAGAAACTGTAAAATGAATGTGACCACTCAAGGAGTGTCTGCAAAAGAGTAGACTGGAGAGAGAATCCTGGAGAACCCAACAAGTAAGAGTCTTTAAAAAAGGGTAAGAAAAAACAGAATAGTTGGACAATAGGATACCATCATGATAGAAGCTGTGAAGAGCACCAGAAAAGTCCAGTGAGATTAAACCGGAAATTGTATCTCACCATTAGGAGATAATAGTGGGTTAGTTTATTTATTTATTTATTTTTTAAAGATTTTATTTATTTATTTGACAGAGAGAGAGATAACGAGAGAGGGAACACAAGCAGGGGGAGTGGGAGAGGGAGAAGCAGGCCTCCCGTGGAGCAGGGAGCCCGATGCGGGACTCGATCCCAGGACCCTGGAATCATGACCTGAGCCGAAGGCAGACGTTTAACGACTGAGCCACCCAGGCGCCCCAATAGTGGGTTAGTTTAAAACATTGATGGGCTAGTGGGAATGAGAGCCATGTTGCAGTACATTAAGAAGTGAACAGGAGTTAAGTGTAGTCAACTTGTGTAAGAAGCCTGGACAAGCATGAATGGAGAAAGCTGCTTCAGGGAGTTTGTTTGTTTTCTCTGCAGGAGATCTCTGAGCATATTTAAAGGCTGATGGTGGGTGTTTGTGGAAATGAAGGAGAGGGAATATTGCCAGAGCCATGTTCATGTGAATTTAGGAGGGAGTGGGATAAAGATTCCATTCTGATGAGTGGTCTTTCAATGACAAGAGGGACATGTCTTTCTCTAAGACTGAATATAAGAAAACAAGAGCTATTAGGGCAACTTAAAAAAACATTTAAGTAAAAAAAAAATTGAGTAAATAATACTATGGTTCAAAATTAGAAAGGTGTAAAAGGTTATACAATGAAAAATGTTCTCTCTATCCCTGCTTCTCATTCATTGCCTTCTTAGAAAACACTTTATTGAACACCTACAATATGCAGGTACTATTTCCCATGTTGGAGACACAATAGTGAACAAAATAGAGGAAGTTCCTGCTGACATATGCGTGTGTGTGTGTGTGCCTGAGAGAGAGAGAGAGAAAGGAGGAGGAGATTGACAATAAGGAAATAAAGAGTTGTATAATACATAAAAGAATATAATATAAATCAAAGTTCTTTGACAAAAATAAAGCAGGTAATAGTTACGGGGAGGTAGGCAAGTTCTCTATTTATGTAGGGTAATCAGGGAAAGCTCTCTCAGAAATAGGTATGAGTACAGTCCTGAATGTGGTACAGAATAAGCTAAGAGGTCATCTTATGGAAGAGTGTCCCAGGCAGTGGGGGCAGGAGGTAAAAAGGCCCTGATCAGGAACATAATGGTGAGTTTGAGGAACTATGAGAAGATAGCCTGAGTGGAGCTAAGGAAAGAAATGGGAGAGACGACTATTGGTCCTATAGAAGTAACAGAATGTCTACAGCTTTGTAGACTTTAGATTTTATCCTAACTTTTGAGTGGCTTGCTTCAAAATGGGGTTATGTTGTAAATGCAAGACATTAGAAGATCTTGTTAAAGTGCAGATTCTGATTAATAGGTCTCAGATGGAACTTGATATTCTGTAATTCCAACAAGCTCCCGGGTGATGTGGTTATTGTTGGTCTGCAGACCACACTTGGAATATAATGGTCTAGAAGCAATAATGAGGACATTTATTCTACTCCAGACCCTATGGTCTTAGGGGTATAGGAGAACAAACAGCTACTATTTGTGAGGTATGAGTACCAAATGGGGTGGCAAGTTTCAGTCAAAGTAAGAAGTTGCTGGAACATTCTGAGAAGAGGTTAAAGATACAGGCCATTTGCTAATATATTGCTGAGTTCCTGAGGGCACAGTGTAACTATTCTGGGTGGGTAAGTGTGTGAAATTGGGTCAGATGAGGGGATGTACAGAATTTATGAAAAAGGCAGACAAATAATGAGGATGACTTGGCACCTTGAGTTGCTCCTGGTGATTGAGACAAACACAGATGTTGAGGAAGAAGGGATTTATTCCTGATGCTCTCTCAGGGGAAAATGCACTACCAGTTCCAATTTTAGCCTTCTTCATAAGGTTAGTATTTTGAGCAGACTGTTGTAGTGAGGTGGGTAGTGTTGTGTGTCAGTGGTTGGGGGTATTTCCAGGGCCAGGAGGAGGTCTGGGGGTCTCCTCTGTGGTCCCTTTATTGGCAGGATCTAGGCCTGGGGTGATGGAACATTATCTGGAATGAACACAGCATGGAGGGCCCTATTTACATTCCTTCATGGCCATATGGTTTCTCTCTTCAAACAACCAATATTACTAGTCTCCTATATACCCTTCCAGAGCTATTTTACACAGATAAAAAACTCAATAGGAATATAAAATATTTCAACAACACAATTAACAAGCTTGATCTAATGGACATAGAAAGAATGTTACACTTAACAGCTGTGGAATACACCATTTCACTCCTTTCAAGGTCTCATGAAACATTTACACAGATTGATCCATATTGGCCCATGAAGCAAGTCTCAAAAAATTTCAAAGGACTGTTATCACAGAGACTATACTTTTTGACCATATTACAATTATGTTAGAATTTAATAACAATGAGAAAAAGTCTATATGTTTGAAATTTAAGAAACACAGTTCTAAATAACTTATAGTCAAAATATAACAAATCAGGAAATATTTAGAACTAAATGACATGGAAATTCCTTTATTAAAACTTATTGGATGCAGCTAAGGCAGTGTTCAAAAGATAGTTTTTAGTCTTAAATACTTCTGTAGATAAGAAGAAAAAAATAAAAATTAATAAATTAATCATCTATGTTCAAAAGTTAAGGGAAAAAACCAATAAAATTAACCCAGAGAAAGTAGAAATAATAATAAAGAATACGAATTTAATGAAATGTATTAACAAAGTATAATAGAGAGGCCCAGTAAAGGCAAAGAGTTGATTATTTGAAGAGTACATTTGAGAAGCCGCTGGTGAATTTAAGAAAATAAAAAAAGAGACAAAAATTAGAAATAAAAAGGACATATCTATAGAAGCTACAGAACAAAATGATAATAAGAGGATATGATAAGCAGCATTGTTTATAACAGACTTGGACACATTCCTAGAAAAATATAATTTATCAAGGAAGAAATAATTGAGTTGCTTATGCTAAGCCCCCCACCACCAAACAGTCTTAACCTAGTTACAGTTCTGGCTTTCCCAGAAATGGAATCTTAAACCAATCAGAAATCACCTGAACAACACGAGTTAAGTAATCTTACTAATGACTCCTGCCATCCTCTAAAGGAAATTAACTTTGCAATAACCAAATCACTTTTTTGCCAGTATAACTTAATTGTTGTTGTTTGTTTCTGCCTATAAAAGTTTTTCATTTTGCACAGGTCTTTGATGCTCCTTTGCTAGACTGAATGCTGCCTGATTCGAATTGTCTTGTGCTCAAATAAACACTTAAGATTTTAAATATGCCTCAATTTATCTTTTAACATATTCTAATATCCAATAAATTAACTGATTTGTAGTTAAGTCTTCCTACTCAAGGTGTGTAGGCACAGATTGTTTACCAATATATTCTAGTAAGTACTCAAAGAACGAGTAATTCCACTCCTACACAAACTATTCTGGAATACAGAGAAAGAGGGAATACTTGACAAATCACCATAAGAGTTTAGCTCTCATAATGTTGATATCAGACCTAATGAGGACAATTTAAGAAAGGAAAATCTAACTCATGAACTTAGAAGAAAAAGTCTTGAGCAAATATTAGGAACAGGAGTCCTACAATGTATAAATAGGTGGGTAGGGAAGGAGGGGAATGCGTCTTAGGAAGAAGAAGAAAAAGAAGATGAGAGAAAGACATCAAAAGCACAGGATGAGGAGCTATCAGGAAAGCTGGTAGGTTGGTACTAAAAATAAGCTCCACTTCCTTTACAATTTTGACACTTCTTGCTCTAACGTTACAAAGTGTGTGAAGGAAATACTTCAAACTTTTACATTTGTTTATTTATATAGTTACTAAGTCCCTTCTATGTACAAGGTATACTGAGCTAGGAAATTAAAAAGGTATGCTCTGAGGATTTTGTGAAGAAGGCAGTGGCATCTCCCCAGATTCCTCCATAAAACACACAGGACAACTAGGATAAAAAAACAATGGGCCACAGACAGTCTTCACAAAACTAGGTGACGGAGTATCCCCCCAAACCCCAAATTATGAGCAAGTAATGACAAATCACCAACAGTTACCAAGACCTCCTGGGTATTAGCATCTGTCCAAGAGGAAGCAGAAAGAAGCAACGGGATGTCTGACAAACCTGATGACTTCAAAATAGCAAATAAGCATTTATCTGAAACTCAGCCAGCCAAACTGAGAATAGCAACTGGAACTGAGAGGGATTTTCATGATCCAAAAGTGTCTGTGGTGAGGCATGGTGTGTGTTAAGACTGAAGGTACTTGAATAATCTGAGCTCCCTTCATTCTCAAAGCTACCAAACAAAGGTCCCTCCCAGGACAAAGCTGGGCGAGAGTCCAAACTGAGAAAAAACTGCTGAGAAGAGAATCTAAACTGAACAGGTCAGGGATAATAGAGACCATAGAAATATAAAGTCCAGATCAAAGTGTTGAGAGAGAACAGAAACAGAAGATTTTAGAATTTAAGTGTTCATATTGTTGAATACTTTACAAAAAGCACCAGGAGAGGGTGGCCTAGAGACATTAAATTGGAGAAACTATCTAAGCCAAGCCTCCTTTGTAAAAGTTCAGAAAAATCTAATTCTCTGTCAAAATGAGCAACAGAAAAGGAGAGGGTTCAAATCACATTTAAATTTATGATAGGATAAAAAGAGAGAATAAAGAGTAGAATCTCTATAGATAATACAGGAATATGAGATAGATGTTCTCACAAAAATAAAAACTATAACTTAGGGGGGCCTGGATGGCTCAGCTGGTTAAGCATCTGACTCTTGATTTCAGCTCAGGTCATGATCTCAGGGTTGTGAGATCAAGTTCTGCGTCAGGCTCCGTGCTAAGCATGCAGCCTGCTTAAGATTCTCTCTCCCTCTCCTTCTGCCCCTCCCCCACTCCTCTTCCTCCCAAAAAACCCCCAAACCAAAAATACTATAATAATATTTCAAAATGAACTAAAAGATAGAAGATCTGAAAGATGATTCAGAATGAAGAAAATGAATGAAGTAATAAAGTGGTAGAACTTAAGAAAGAGTAAGATAAAAAAGAAAACATCATTTCAGAAATTGACTAACTGGAAGTATAACACAAGAGCAAATATACACAATGGGTAATATCTTATAATAAAGAGAAGATAAAAAGGAGGAAAAATGTAAAGAGAAAGAAAAGAAGATGCCAGGGGCTGGGGAGGTGGTACGCTGGGGAGTTAGTGCTTGATGGGTACAGGGTTTCAGTTTTGTAAGATGAGAAGAGTTCTGGAGGGTGATGTTTGTGACGGTTGCTCAACAATGTGCATGTACTTAATACCACTGAACACAGTGATTAAGATGGTAAATTTCATGTTATGTATATTTTACCACAATAAAAAAATTGAAAGGAAAAGAAGTGAAGAAAGAAATGACAAGTATCAGCAAGAGTGTGATTAATTCAGAAGACAGCAGAGAGGATCTCGTCTGTGTGTGCACGTGCGTGCATGTGTGTGTGTGTGTATCTGAGAAAACCGACCCAGAACAAATATTCAAGCAATAAGACCTAGTGATTTATGAGGGAAAGAAAAGTAGTGCCTTATCCTGAAGAAAACAGAGTAACATATTTAAGATGGTAGATGGTAAAGGAAAGAAATTGTGAATCAATAATTTTATATTCAACTAAGCTGACTGAAGTTTAGAGACAGCAAACTGCCATCAACATGCAGAAACTTGGGGAATACTGTTTTTAGGAGCTTTTCTTTGGGGATACACTGGAGCTTCAGACAACCAAAGAAACTGGAGAGACATTGCCATAGAGATTGAGAGTGAGCATTAAGTATATATTTACACAGAGAACCCCAAAGGACAAAACAAATAGAATGTAGTATATAATGGCTCTATGTTCTGACAATATAGATACAGTAATATTCTAAAAAATGAGAGAATGGGAATAACATATGAAAAACATTTAAAATAGTTTTTCAGTAATTATGGTGGCAGTAGTTTTGGTATTGTAATTCTGAGAATGCTTTGTGTGACATGGAAGAAACATTCATTCATTGCCATTGTCCTTGACATCCAGGATTCTTGCTGTGGACAAAAGGAGCTCTGGATGAAAGAAGAGTTTAAGTAAATATGGAAATTGAGTTGGAAGTATCAGTGGGAACACATGAGGGATTTTATCTTTAAACAAAGTACATTTATAGTTACATATATTATGTAATTATGTTTGTCATAAGTAATTATTTACATATTGTACATATGATTATATAGAATTATTATGAATATAATGAACTAAGCTAGGAAAGAGGTATATATTCTATAGGAAAGAATAATAGGTATAATGTTACCTAAGTTGCCAAGTTCCCTCCTTGTTCCATTAGCCCTGGTGATAGTACCTGGTTTCTGAAGTTGCTACCTTTGTATACTTGAGTTCTCACTTATGCCTTTAAGTAGTTAACCATCGTTACCTAGTTAGCAATTCTTTATATTAAATTTTACCAGCTCCAATGACTAGCATGTTTTCTGTTTGCTGCTTGGACGCTGGCTGATGCAGGCGTGAGCTGATGTGGCTGAGCCTATGGAACAGAATCAAACATTTACATGCACTGTGGTAAACTGCTGGAGGTTTCTGAGGAAGCCAAAGATGTTTGTAAAACATTGTGTCAGAAAGTTAAATGTGGCTGACTTTTCTAGAAGAGAGAGAGCCAGGAGGTAAGAAGTGCCAGTAAGAAGTAAAAAGAGGGATTGAGGGTGATGGCAGAGAAGATAAAAAGGAGAGGAGAGAGCTGAGAGAATCAAAGAAAGAACAGGATTTAGTATTGCTCAGAGAGGAAAGTAAAGGAGATGCTGAAGATTTTAAGGCATAGGATTTTTGATGTATCAGAAATGATCATTTTAAGGCAAAGATACTGATAAGGGCACTGGGAGATGGATCTTGTTGGGAGGAAGGTGATGATTTGGGTCTTAGACATTTTGGGTTTTAAAAGATAATGAGATACCTGGGTGAAAATGTCTGGGAGGCAGTTGAGTATAAAGTTCTGAAGCTCTGGGAGAGGTCATTATCGTAGCTCTAAGTTAAGACTAAGCATTCATTTCCTCCTCAGAGGCATGTTCAGTGTCTAGTATCTGGGTGCTGGTATTTAGAACTGACTCAGCACATTCATGGTCTCTGCCTCAGGGAGCACACAACCACGTGGCATGTGTCCAATTCGTTACTCGTTCCAGCATCCTCCTTGTAGAGCTGACACCGAGGTCCTGAGTGAGGGCCCAGTTGGCTGCCCACATTTCTCCAATTTAAGTAACAAGGTCAGAAATTGAATTCTAAAATACTTTGGTTTTACCATACCAGGCTGCCTCTCCAGACACATTAGGCACTTAATGCCCTCCTCCCTCCTCCTGCCAGTTGAAATGAAATTGCAGCTCCTTCTTGAGATGACTTCTGCAACAGGTGAGGTGCTTTTCTTTCTATGGGAATTTTACTTTTAACAGATATCAAAGCCTTACTCTACAGGTTGATGCTACCGTGGTGGAATTTTAGAGACCAGCCAAGTCCTGACAGGCCTGAAGCTGCACCTCACCAGAGAGTATGGGCTTCCTCCAAGGTCTAAGCACCCCTCTGTCTGCGCCCTGGGTATTCTCCTGAATTCAAAACAAATAAAAGAGAATTAGTCAAATGGAGAGGTGCCCGAGTACATGAGGATAAATTTCAACTCTTACTCCCCTCTCACTCATAAAAGCTAAAATTTTGCTGACAAGGAAACAAGAGACCCTGGTGTGTTTGTGATTATCTAGCCAACTAAGTGTTTTCTTATTTTATCAGATATTGAAAATATAATGAAAAGGAATAGAAAATATATTGGTGTGTTTAGAGGTGGACAGTCCAAATACTCTTTCTTTGGTTGCTTGAGAGCACATATGTTTCAATGAGATAGCCTGGTTTAAATCTTGACCCCACTGCTGGCTAGCTTTGTGACCTTGGGAAAGTAAGCTAATCTCTCTGTGCCATAATTCCCCACCCATGAAATGTAGATAGCTCTTATGGTTGTTCTTAATATATCTAAGGTGCTTAGAACAATGCCTGGCCCCTAGTAAACACTATGTAAGTATTACTACCATTAATATTGCAAGGTTTATTATATCTCACATACTTGACTTATTGGTTATTCCTGATTTGCCTGTGGGAGCCCCTGGGCTAGTAGCTGCATAAGTGATGGTCCTACTCTCAAGTGATTTCACTTTATTTGGAAGGGCAAGATTTATGCCTATGAAGAGAGAACACCGTGAGTGTAAGTAAAAATGCCAACTGCATAATCAAGTCAATGCTCGCTGGGAGGGTGGGTTCTAATGGTGGAGATGACCTAGGACTATGTCCATTAGAAAGCAGGTGGGTGTATGGAGAGGGTAGATATGGCTCACAGAGAGAAAGTGAGCAGCGATGAGGGGGCTCTGGACTAAGCTTATGCACCAAAAGCATTGTGATAGAGAAAAGAGGTCAGTAGAGCAGGTGGAACTGTGTGAGCAAGGAAAAGAGAAGCAAAGAGACACTCGTGAGAGACATTGGCCAAGAAAGCCAGTCCCTAATCTTTCTTGATATGAGGCTATGCATCTAGGAAGAATAACCGAGTTCTGAGGCCCAGGTAGCAGGTGGAGTGATGGTACCATTTACCAAAATAGCAAAACCATGAGGCAGAAGCTGGCTTTGAAAGGACAGCCCATTTACAGTTTCCCAGATTTGTTTGTTGGGAGGACCAGATGAGACCCTATATGTAAATCACTTAGCACAGTGCCTGGCAAAGAGTCAGTGATCCACATATGCGGGCCAGTATCATCTATGCCCTGTGGAGGTAGCACTGAAGGAATTTAAATTAAATTAAATTTTGTTTGGATACTTAGGTTCTTTTTCCTGAAAGAAACAAAATATATTCTTACAGCTGCAAGATTTAACTTGAACTCTCACCATGATTTTAGCTATGATTAGAAAAATGGGTAATAAAAGAGACCATGAGGGAGGACTTCCAAGAGGCCTGAGGGAGGCAAATTAGCCAATATTCTGTCGCTTTTCCCTCTGATTACAAGTCTCCCTTAGAGTCATTTTTTCCCACATAGAATAAAGGAAAAGGGAAATCTTGACATCCTTTGGTTCAGAAACAGTTGATGGTGTTGTTAGAACAAGTACATTTCATTATATGCTATAAAACTTGCTGAGCGTGGTGATGGCATTTATAGAGTTGTGGGGAAATGCCCGAGGAGTCCTGGCTGCACTAGAATTCATTGCATACAGTGCAATGAGTTTAATTTGTGAAAAATAAATTTAATAATTTGTTGACTTTTGTCTTTCTAGACTCACTCCTTTGAGTTTTACTTAGAAAAGCATTTACTTAAAAGCTGCATGAACATTGAAAGCAAGCATTGAAACTCAAGCTTCACACCATTGACTGCAAAATTACAAGCTATAGTGGGGAAGATGAGGTGGAAAGGAGCATGTAATTAATGCCTTTTTTGGGGGGGATGTTTCACTGAGAACCGGTACCCTTTTTAAAAACAATACATCAGCTGTTGTGTTTATCTTTTATCACTGTCAAAGCAAATGGAGATTCTAGGCTCAAAGAATACTAGAGCTGAGAGGTGGCTTGGCAACCCCACACTTGCAGATGAGGACACTGAGGGGTGATGTGTTCCAGGCCACAGCAGAGCCCGGAATCCAGACCAGAACCGGGATCCTGCTGTCTGCTTGCCTGCTGCCCCCTTTCCTTCCCCACCTCTCTGCCTTCACTGAATGCTCATTACTGGTAACCAGGAGGGGATTCTTTAAAGCAGTAAGAGACTCCAGAACTGGAAGGGGCTTTTGAGAGCATCAGCCTCAACCCTGTGAAGCTCGGGAGCTTGCTCAACCTTAGAGATAAAGGTGAGTGAGGAGGGCCTCGACCTAGCTTCCCTGACTGAATTGGCGGCCATTTGCACTTCTTTAAACCACTCCAGATCAGTGAACTGATGATTGCGGTCCTGTCAAAGTAACTGCAGCAGGGCTCATCCTCCTTAAGACCGGTGTACTTCAGGCTTCTACTTACTCTACTTCTCTGGGCCTAGAGATCTCCTCTGCAGACTAGAGGGACAGATGGGGCAGATGGTCTATAGGCTCTTCTAGCCCAAACATACTGCGCTTTGGTGACTCTGGATACAGTGCATGACCGAATTCCCTAGATTCCTTTAATAAATCTTTTGCTGCAACAGACTCATTGTTTCTCTTTCAAACAACCCATGACATTTCCTGCCTCTGCACCTTTGCAAAGCCATTCCCCTTTCCTGGAACACTCTTTTGCCTCATCTTAATTGACTTGATTATGCTTCCTGTGGAATGTGAGTGCCCCAGGAGTAAAGGCCTGTCCCGTTTGCTGCAGAAGTCCTCCGCTTGGAACAGGGCCTGGCACACAGTAGGCATTCAGTAAATAATGAATCCAAAAGATTATAGGGGCTGCTTGGTTCCTGTCTTTTGAAGTCTTATTAAACCATAATTAGGAGTCCTTGATCCTCACCTGGGGGCTCAATCCTGTCTCAGACTCTGCTCAGTTGTGACCCAAACAGAATAGTTGTCCGGGCTCTTGCCAGGAAGAGAAACAACTTGGCATTGAATTAATTTTGCTGCTACTTAGGCTCTGACCTTGGGCCTTATCTCTGGACTCTGGTTTCCCACCTTTTTATGGCCTTCAGAGCGCATTGGAGTCTGATGATGAATCTAGCAAGCTTCCCCACCAGGTGGTAGTTTCGTGCCTGCTATTTAACTTCATGCTTAAAAGGTCATGCCATCCTTCTGGATATCAAGTTCTGCCTGCCAGGCTGGTCTTCCTTCTGGCAGCTGCCATAGACTCTGTCCTAACAGTGCTTACCGTATCCTGGGGGTGGATGACTCTTGGTCTTTACCCCTCCCTATCCCGCTCTGGTTAAGTCATATCATGGTCTATGTAAGAGTCACTTTCTTGGTACCTGGCACATCAATATCTGTTAAGATGTTTGCCTTGCCCTGTCCATGAGCCAGGGTTTTCTCCCTAAACACTCTGACATGTGTCCTGGAGGGCCCTGCCTGCTTGATTTACCAGTGTTGCTGTTTTAGGGTTCCTCTCTTGGTGCTGTGTCTCCTGTGGAGTCACCCTGCCACCAGGAGTTGGGTTGGCAAAGCCAACCATTGGCATGGATGGCCTCTACAGTTTTTCATCACTGGCTCCAGTTAGCAGAGTCTGCTGGCTATACTGGTCTTTCTCCCTGAGATGTGTCCCTCTTTCAATCATGTTCATGTTCAGGGAAGGGTCGTGGTTTCCTCATCTAGTATCATGGTAAAGAGATAGCATTCTGATGCCAAAGTGCCTAGACACCAGGGGTATGGCTTAGGCAAGTTACTTAGCTCTAAGCTTCAATTTATTTATCTGAAAAGTGGAGGAGGAATGCAGGCAGTAACAGTATTTTGTTTTGTATGGTCATGATGAGGATTAGATTAGAAGTGTAACCAGCAAGTTTTGTAGCCGGGAGTTATTGGGCTCCTCTGCATGCCTCAGCCCTCTGAACTGCTCTATCCTATGAGCTCCCATAATACTTATTCTCTATACTCTCATTTTGCATTTAAAGATACTATATTGTGGGGGCACCTGGGTGGCTCAGTTGTTAAGCGTCTGCCTTCGGCTCAGGTCATGATCCCAGGGTCCTGGGATCGAGCCCCGCATCGGGCTCCCTGCTCCACTGGAAGCCTGCTTCTCCCTCTCCCCCTGCTTGTGTTCCCTCTCTCCCTGTGTGTCTCTCTATCAAAAATAAATAAATAAAATATTAAAAAAAATAAAGATACTATATTGTGACTGCAATTTCCATTTTTAGATCCATGTCTTACATGTCCAGCTATATTGTCAGTTCCTTTAGGTAAAAATCTGTGCCTAGTACCACCTTATACCTCCCAAGCCTAGCCCAGTGCTCTGCATATAGCAGATACATAGTAAATGCTTATTTTTATTGCTAGCATGAATAATCATCTCATTATTCTAAAAATCAAACATTACCATCCCACAAACTCTGATGAGTTTGCTCACCCCAGAGTTCATTACCCTTGTTGATGGTGCACTGGCAAGGATAAACGCCAAGGCGGACAAAAACACTTACTAACTGGGCGCCTGGGTGGCTCAGTTGGTTAAGCGACTGCCTTCGGCTCAGGTCATGATCCTGGAGTCCCGGGATCGAGTCCCGCATCGGGCTCCCTGCTCAGCAGGGAGTCTGCTTCTCCCTCTGACCCTCCTCCCTCTCATGCTCTCTGTTTCTCATTCTCTCTGTCTCAAATAAATAAATAAATAAAAATCTTTAAAAAAAAAAACACTAACTATCCCATAAACTATGCAGGTGGCAGCTGTCCTGGGACAATGTTCCTTATTAATGATGTTCTTAGACTTACTTGCAGCAGTGGTTAGAAATAACAATGGTCATACTAAAAATCTGCTTTCCAGTTAGCTCAGGAAAAAAAAATGGCATCTGGGACTCAGCCAGTAGGAAACTAAAGAGACTCAGTCCACAATATTTCAGAATACTGCTTCACTTGTAATGGCAGTCTCCCCTCCTCATTAGATAGTTTCAGACTGATAAGTTTCTGGACACCAAGTGCTTTGACTTTACCTACTATTGACCAGTAGTAGAATGAAAGATGGCACAAGTGTCATGAGTAAGTTCAATGTCACATCATCTTTCTTGGAGAAAGGCATTTCACACAATTAACAACTTAAAATTTGGGAGCAGCTTTATGAAAAAACTTATTTGGGTTCTAAGTTGAAAAGCAAAGACACTTGGGCTCAGGCACTAATATATCTGCAGTGAAATGATTATAGGAGAGGAGTGAATCACACAGGTAAAGTTGTTATGGGATATTGCAGCATTTAGATTGGAGGCTACAGGTGGAGGTTGTGAGTGAGGACCTGGAGTTGGAGGAAGGTCAGCTGGGTTCCAACTCCTCCCCTTTCTCAACTGAAAAGGTGGCATTGTCTCTTTGTCTCTTTCTTCTATAAAGTGGGGGAAACACCTATTTTCCTGTCCTCTTTTCTCAGAAGGTTGTTGTAAAGATCATATGTGGTAATATTTGTGAAAGATCCTTCTGGGTTTAGAAGTGCTGAGTAAACATAAGTCAAACAAAATGGTTTTGTTGACTACAGACCCCTTCTGGACCCAGTGGTCTTCCCAGTGCCTGGCATGGCGGCCTGGACAGAGTGGACAGTAGGGTGCAGTGTGCACCATGCTGGTGACTGTTAGCATTTCACTGGAGACAGACTGGCTGATCTGAAGGAGGTCAGGATATTCTTATGAGGTAAGGCTTGCTTTTCCCTTAGATTGAATTTGCAAATTCTGATTTAGGGATCTAGAGGCTTTTGTTCCAGATCACACGGAAAGGGTCCAGGCAACATGGCCAGGGACAAGACTTCTTAATCTGAGTAACTCTCCTTAAGAAATCTCTAGATGTACTAAGAAACAAACGCTTGTTTTCCTATGGTCCAGTCTTCTTTTGGAAGGAGAGAACTGAGAAAAAAAAGGACTTAAAATTACAAAGGGGATATTGTTTGGCAAAGAGGGGAGAGGGTGATTCTTCTCAAGGAAAGAAAAATGTGACAGTAGAGCAAGGGAAGAGTTTTATGTCTGTTTCAGGGTTGGAGGTAACAAAGCCCATTACCAGCAGAGGCCTGAGTAGACTTCTGGATATTTTTAAGAAGAAGAAAGGTAATTACCTTTCTGAGATGGCTTAAGGGCATTTCTTTTTAAGGCCTCTTCAATGTCTTTGCTGAGTCTATAAGCTTTGTGAGGGAAAATAGAAATGTATATCCACTTCAAGAATAAAGTGACAAGCTATCTTTTACAGTAAACTCTTGCTTTTTAGAACTTTTTGTTTTTTAGTGATGAGAATTCTAAGAAATGAAGGATAATATTAAAATTTGAGAGCAGTAGGTCATAAAAAGTCATTAGTAACTAATTTGTTAAGTTGTTATATAATTTCCCATTAGGTTAGCTGTCTTATCTGTTACTTCTAAAACTGTAGCTCCCAAATGCTATCTCTAAAGAGGGTGGGAACGATGAAAAGCCAAAAGCCAAATATCTCTGAGAGACAAATTTCAAACCTGAAGCAATCCATTGTCAAAATTCTCAGGGTCTTAGAAAGAAATTGCCAACATTAGATTGTCCACATTTCTCCAAGAAAAAGAGTTCAAAAGAGACATATAAATAACTGACCCAAACAATAGCTTCAGAGGGTCTCCAAAGAGGATTCCTTAGAGAGAGATGCTTAAAACACTTTTTCAGAAAAATTCAACTTTCTTAACAGCACTAATAACATTAAGCCTTTAAGAAGTACTTTCCATCTACTAAGCTTTGGGGGGAAAAGCCCCACTTATCCAGAGGCAAGAAACAGTTCACACTAGATGATCCATTAATCCATGAACTAGGCCTATAAATTAAATGGTTTATAGAGAAAAGAATTAAAGAATTTACAACCTTTGTCAAAAACTCAAAATAACTCCTGTTATTTCTCTGTTTCAAATAAAGATCCATAGGCAGATACAAACAGTAATGATTTTTAAATTAAAAAGTCTTATGAGATTTTCAAGTAGAGGAACAAAGCTAGAGGGTCAAGCTTTTCCTCTGAAGGAAAAAAAAAAAGAAAAGAGTGGGAAGGAGAATATAAAAGCCAAGCAGGAGAGAAAAAAACTATTTGAGGCATGCCCACTAAAAAATATTTACAGAGTATAGTAAAACTATTTGATCTCAACTTTTTATTACTAAGAGAATGGTTCCCTAAGCAAATTAATAGCATAAAGAAGATTCCAGGTAGGATCCAGAACTTAATTATGAGAATAAGTCATGCTTGTCATTAACAGCATAGTTTGCAAACCAAAATGTCTCACCTGATGATTATGTGTTTACAATAGAAAGGCTGGGAACAATCCTACCTGATGATGCTTTGGTAAATCATCAGTTGGAGTTAAATGTTTATAATAATAATCATAGTCTTTTAGAGATTGGGAAATATAAGAGAAAATCTAAATTGATTCTACCTCTCAATGTATACATGAGAAAATGGAGTTTCTTAGTGATACGATGTTTGGCTAAGGATCACAGCGAGTTGGTTAAAAGGGTCTAAGATCATGTTTTAAAATTTCCCATTCAGGTTTCTTTTCTCTATCATAATGCCTAGCTGAAAACAGTCATAGAATCAGAGAATTTTACTCAGCTTGGGAAGAGGCATTAAAATTCATGTTTTTGGTATCCTTTTCACTGAAGTATAACATATGTACTGAAAAGTGTGCAAGTCTTAGGTATACGGTAAACATACCAACCCAGCAGAGAAATGACACATTACCCAAACTGCACAAAACCTCTTGCACCCCTTGAAGTCAGAGCCCACACTGTATAACACAGTTACATACTTCTATACCCAGCTGAGGAATGAGCAAACTGAGGTCCATGTTGGATATGATTTTATTTGTCCCAAAGCAAATTACTAGCAAGAACACGAAACAAGGTCTTATGCTGCCAACTTCAGTGTTTTTCCACTAAGTTAATTCCATCTAATTTAGGTAACAATACAAAGCCCAACACAGTGTAAAACTGCAGTAAGAGTGCCCCAAACATTTGTTGAATGAATTAATGAAATCATTCCTGAAGTTCCTCCTCTTTCATACATTATTTCTGTGCCCTTGGTGTGTTTTTCTTGGTCTCTCACTCACATTGCAAGGTCTCATCATATCTTGGTGGTTCTGGGCTGTCTGAGTATTTCTGAATGAGGTACCATGAAGCTGTATGTGTGGGTGCTGTTGCCCTTTGTAGGGCTTTTCTCTAGGAGGGTTGAATGTGAGCGCATTTCACTGGGTGAACTCCCATGTCCATATTCGAAGAACTTCTCTCTGGGGTTATTTTATTTTTATAGAAAGGAATCTTTCAACCACCTGGGGAAGCATGAAAACTGTTAGTGTTTTAGAAGCAGCATGAGAGGAGTTGTGTGACCAACTCCTTATGCAGACTTTCACTAAATCCTGTTTTCATTTCTACATCTCATTCCCATTGTCCTCTGGGGATGACTAAAAGTTGATCTACTTTTTATTGTCACCATACAATAACAAGTCTAAACAATGGCAATAATAAAATACTCTCCTACCTTCAAATATTAACTTGGTCTGGTTCTGAACAATTGTGGTTGCTATTTTTTTTCAACTTCATAGATTTAATTTACATACCATAAAACCCTCTACATTAAGAGTACATTTGATGAATATTGGTAATTATACAGTTTGATCAATCTGGAGAACTGCATTCAAGATACTGTTCCATCTCTCTAAAGAGTTTTCTTGTACCCCTTTGCAGTTGATACTCTGATCCAACTTTCGGTCCCTGTCAGCCACTGATCTGCTTTCTCTTCCTATGCTTTTTACCTTTTTTAAGAATTTCATATAATGAAATCAAACAGTATGTGCTCTTTTGTGTTTTCTTTCACTTAAGATGTTTTTGAGATTTATCCATCTTGTATATATTAATATTCCTTTTTTATTGCTGAGCAGTTTTCCATTATATGGATATATCACAATTTGTTTATCCATTCACATGCTGGTGACATTTGGGTTGTTCCAGTTTTGGGAAATTGTGGATAATGCTGCTGTGAACATTTGGTGTAAGTCTTCATGTGGACATACATTTTCATTTTTTTGGATAAACCCCTAAAAGTAGAATTGATGGATCCTATGTTTAACTTGCTAAGATATGCTATGCTAACTTCGGGGGGTGGGGTGCCATTTTGCTTTCCACCAGCAATGTTTGAGAGTTGTCACTGCACTATATCATCAACACTTGCTATCAGTATTTTTAATTTAGGCTATTGTAGTGGTGTGCAGTGTTATCTCATCTGGTTTTAATTTCATTTCTCTGATGACTTGTGATGGTGAGAATCTTTTCATTTTCTTATTTGCCATTTGTTTATCTTCTTTTGGGAAATGTCTATTCAAATCGTTTTTCTCTATTAATGGGTTGTTTGCCTTCTTGAATTGAAAGAGTCTTTTTTATATTTTAGATAAAGCCTTTGTCAAATGTATTTTGGAAATATTTTACCTAGTCTAAATTTGTCTATTTTGCTTCCATCAACGGTGTCTAAGAATAAAAGTTTTAATTTTGATGAAATACATTTTATCAGTTTTTTCTTTTATAGGTCATGTTTATAGTGTCCTACTTAAGAAATCTTTGACCCAGGTCACAATTTCTTTTTTTGTTTGTTTGTTTCCTTCTAGATGCTTTATAGGCACATTTCTTATGTTTGGGTCTATGATCCATTTTGAGTTAATTTTTATGTATGGTATAATACATGAATTGAGGCTAATTTTTTATACAGATACCCAGTTTTTCCAGCACAATTTAAAGACTACTTTTTCTCCATGGAATTACCTTGTCTTAGGAAAGGACTTGGTATATTCCAGAAATAGAAAGGAGGTCAGTGTAGCCTGAAAGTAGTGAAAGAAGAGGAGAATGATATACAATGATGTTGGAGAGAAAAATAGGGGCCAAACCTTGTAAGGTCCTATAGGTCTTGATAAGAAATTTGGATTTCATTCTGATAGTAATATAATTGCTTCAGGCATTTTAAACATGGACACTGGATGATCTGATTTATATTTTAAAAAAGATAATTCTTCATCTATTTGTACCAATCCAGTGAAACCATGCTGATGAAGGTCACTGCTGACCACGCAATAGTAAGCTGAGTTTGATGGAGTTTTATTGTTTTTCAGTGGGAAAATTTGACCCATAGCTCAGCAGTTCTTAAACTGCCAACCACACATTTGCCTTTTCCCTTCTTTTTGTAGGAGTCTGTTTAAAACCAGAGCTAATGTCCTTTTTTGAATGCTAGCTTATATATTGCTACTGCCAGAAATTTTTGCCAGGGTTATCAAAAATGCTACCTGGTGCTTTATGTCCTTTTGGCTTCTCTTCCTTTTGCTATTTCCTTATTGCCAAGGTAAACACTGTGCTAATGCCAATGGGAAAAAGCTTAGGAAGACTTTTTAGTTATTAGAGACTGCATACCCCTTGGTTATTATTACTAGCTTAATTTGAACTATATGAAATTAACTAAACATGAGGAATCTAGGATAGCATTTTATAATAAAGAAGACTTATGATGCACTGTGATCATCCACTGAACTTGAAAATGATTAAATTAGCTTAAATATAAAAAAAGATTTTGATACAGAAAACTTTTGTTCTATATTAGAGTAGATTATAAGAGAAATAAGAGAGATTTCCTAATAATAGAATTGCTTTATTTTGGCAAAACTTTGTTGAAGAATGGTTAACTGGTATTAAGGAGGGCATGTACTGCATGGAGCACTGGGTGTTATATGAAAACAATGAATCATGGATCACTACAACCAAAACTAATGATGTATTGTATGGTGACTAACATAACAAAATAAAATATAAAATAAAATAAATAAAATAAAATAAAATAATAAAATAAAATAAAATAATAAAATAAATAAAATAAAATAATAAAATAAAAAGAATGGTTAACTGGTTAAGTTATATCTAGATTATCTTTTCTGTTTAATTCCAAAAGGCTCTTATTTAAATACATATTTGTGTTTAAACTTTAGTAGTTTTAGTGTATGCTTTAACTTTCAGAACATTAAATATATTGAAGAGAAAAAAATGAAAGTTAAATCAAGTTGAATAAATGGGTTACTATTGTTTTTTCTTTTAATGAGTTTTATATGATTAAAATCAGCTGTTTAGCTGATCAGCTCTACAGATAAATTTCAAATTTGCATCATAACCATATAATTTGTTTAATATTGTAAGAATGTTGGTTAGGAAGTCAGACACTTTATTAAATAAAATGTTGGTACTAGTCTTGATAATGTTGACATTCTTTAATTTTAATTTCTTGATTTTTACCTCCACATTAACCCAATTTTCATTTTAAAGATTATTTTAGGTTTTTAAATATAGAATTTAGTTTTAGTCTTCTAAAGTTTTAACATTTACTGAAATAGCCTTGCTAGAATGGAATTAGAAAAATTTTTTAAATTTTATATTTTTAATTAATTTTTTAAAAATTTGAGTATAGTTGACATACAATGTTACATTACTTCAAGTATACAACAGAGCGACTCAACTTTTCTATACATCATGCAATGCTCACCACAAGTGTACCTACCATCGGTCACCATACAATGCTATTACAATATCATTGACTATATTCCCTATGCTATGCTCTTTTATTTTGGAATTGGGAAATTTTTTAATTTAAAGAGATGTTATATGCAAACAATGAATCATGGAACACTACATCAAAAAAAAAAAAAGAAGAACATAGAGTATGTTTAAACCAAATCTATGATGTTTTCTTAATTTAAATAAATCTGATTCAGACATGGAAAAAAAATAAAGAGATGTAGAGAAACTTCCATTTCTGTTGGACTAGATATTATGAAAATTCTCCCACTAATAGCATGTAGAAATTTTGAGATGAATATCTTCAAAACAAAGAGAAAGCTAAAACTAGAGTGGTAAGCTAGGACTAATGTCCTGATTTTCCTAGAGTGTCTATAACACTAGAAATAGAGGCCAGGGTTTTGACACCTTACTGAAGGAATAGGAGATAAGACTTTTTGTCTAATAAGATGGGCAAATAACTAACACTCATGCAAAAAGGATAGTCAGAGGGCTAGACCCTCAGTGAATGGTTGAACTAGGAAAAGAAAATCATATCTTGGTGAAAGGAGTCAAAAGGAAACTTTAAAGTTTTAGTCCTTGGCTTCATGTGGGGAAAATTGTTCCCTAAAAATTAATTACCAGTCTATCTACACATGAGCTCAGGGTTTGAATTTACAAAACCTTCACAGTTCAAGAAAAACCATATTAACAATTTAATTTAAAGTGCCTTAGGTGAGTAGTGTACCAGAGTGGTAGAGCACCTACCAGAAATAAATGCATATTTATTTGGTGAAAGTCATTTCCAAATGGTCTCCTTCAAATTAAGGCCCACCAAATAAAACACAAACAAGAAAACAAGCTACAGTGAGCAGAGTCATCAAACACAGCAAACAGTAAATTAGACAGACTTGACCTAAGACTTAACACAGGATTGGAAATGTTGAAAATATGCTTAAAATATTTCTGTAAATAAAAAAAAGAATATTGTAAATATGACCAAGGACTAAGATTGAGAATATTTAACAATTACATAACATTGGGAAGGAACTAAGTAGAATCTATAGAAATAAAATATATTTATTTAAATTAAAACTCTGTGGATGGGTTAAACATCAAACCAGACACAGATAAAGAAAAATTAACAAACTGGAGAACTGATTTGAAAAATTATGCAGAATTTAGCACAGAGTGATTAAAAAAGTAAGGAAGACAGGGTAAGAGATATGGAAGACAGAATGAAAAGGTCTAACACATGGCTAATTGGAGTTCCAGAATAAGAGAGTACTGAGAAAAGGAAGAGAAAATTTTGAAATATTTTTTATAATGAGAATTTTCCACAGTTGAGGAAAAACAGATTCTTAGATTTAGGAAAACAATAAGTCCCACGCAGAACATATAAAAACTAATCAGCCCAGTCACACTGTAGTCAAAGTGAGATCATCAATGACAAGATAAAAAGTAGCTTATTAAAATAAGTGGACACCTATCTTCAAATAAAAGTTAGATTGATGTCACAGCAGCAAAAATGGAAGCCAGAGAATACAAACACATCTTCAATGTCCTGAGAGAAAATAGAAATTCATCTAAAATTAGAAACTTAAACTATCTTTAAGAATGAGGATTAAATAAAGACATTTTCAGGACACAAATTAAAGGAGTTAACCACCAACAGATTTCACTAAAGGAATTTCAAAAGGATGTACTCAAGGTAGAAGTAAAATGATTTTAGATAGAAGGTCTAAGATTAAGAAAGAATGTTATATTAAAAGAAATGGTAAACATGAGGGAAAATATAAAATAAGATGGACTGTATATAAAAGTAATAACACTTATTTTGGGGTAAAATTATTAAAATTTTATACTAATAACACTTAAGACGAGAAGGGAGTTGTTATATGTTGAATTATTTCCCCCTGACAAAGATATGTTGGACTCCTAACCCACAGTACCTCATAAAGTCACTTTATTTGGAAATAGAGTCTTTACAGAGGTAATGCAGTTTAAATGAGGCCATTAGATGGCCCTAATCCAATATGACTGATGTCCTTACAGAAAAGAGAAATTTAGACACAGATATCACATAGGAATAAAACCATGTGAAGTTGAAGGTATGCTTTTACATGCCAAAGAATGCCAAAGATTGCCAGAAAACCACTAGAAACATTCAAGGCATATAACAGATTCTTCCTCACAGTCCTCAGAAGGAACCAACCCTGCTGACACCTTGATCTTGGACTTCTAGCCTCTAGAACTGTGAGACAATAAACTGTGATTGTTAGGTCCCTCAGTTTGTGGTTTTTTGTTACAGCAACCCTAAAAAAAACTGACCTATGGGAGGGATGGATGCCACAGGCATGGAGAGGGGAGAGGAGCAGTTTCCACTCCAGGCACCCCAGGCACAGGGGACCCACACTGGGAAGATGAATCCCCATAACACTCAGCTTTGAAAACCAGAGGGCTTAACTTCTCACGTTCTTACAGTTAGTGGGGCTTAACACCTGGAACTTTAAAAATCAATGGGATTAGCTTTAGGAGAGCTGGACAGTGACAGGAAACTGAGTCCCCACCTTGAAAGAGAGAGAACAACAAAAGCCCTGCTGAGATATAGGATAAATCCCTTTTGCACTGTTGGTGGGAAAATCAAACTGGTGCAGTATTCAAACTGTGGAAAACAGTATGGAGGTTCCACAAAAAGTGAAAAATAGAACTACCCTATGATCCACCAAGTATACTACAAGTTATTTACCCAAAGAATACAACAATACTAATTCAAAGGGATACATGCACCCCAATGTTTATAGCAGCATTATCTACAATAGCCAAACTATGGAAACAGCCCATGTCCATCAACTAATGAATGGATAAAAAGATGGGGTATATATACACAATAGAATATTACTCAGACACAAAAATGAGTGAAATCTTGACATTTGCAACAACATGGATGGAGCTAGAGAGTATTATGCTAAGCAAAATAAGTCAGTTAGAGAAAGACAAATCCCATATGATTTTACTCATATGTATAATTTAAGAAACAAAACAAAGGAGCAAAGTGGAAAAAAAAGAGAGGCAAGCCAAGAAGCCGATTCTTTTTTTTTTTTATGTTATGTTAATCACCATACATTACATCATTAGTTTTTGATGTAGTGTTCCATGATTCATTGTTTGCGTATAACACCCAGTGCTCCATGCAGTACGTGCCCTCTTTAATAACCATCACCAGGCTAACCCATCCCCCCATCCCTGTCCCCTCTGGAACCCTCAGTTTGTTTCTCAGAGTCCATAGTCTCTCATGGTTCATCTCCTGCCCCCCTTCATTTTTCCCTTCCTTCTATCTTCATCTTTTTTTTTTTTTAAACATATAATGTATTATTTGTTTCAGAGGTACAGGTCGGTGATTCAACAGAAGCCGATTCTTAACTATAGAGAACAAACTGATGGTTACCAGAGGGGAGGTGGGTGGGGGATGGCTTAAATAGGTGATGGACTTTAAGGAGTGGACTTGTGATAAGCACAGGCTGGTGTATGGAAGTGTTAAATTACTATATTGCATACATGAAACTAATATAACACTGTATGTTAACTACGGGAATTAAAATGAAAACTTAAAAAAAACAGTAGAAAGAAGGAAAAAATAAAGAGTAGAGTAGAAATAAATGAAATAGAAACTAAAACAAACAAACAACAACAAAATGACAGCTCAATGAAACCAGGAGCTGATTCTTTAAAAACATCCCCAAATGATAAATCTTTAGCCAGATGCATCAAAAATTAAAAAAAAAAAAAGATAGGACTCAAATAAACAAAATCAGAAATGAAAGAGGTGAAATAGTAACTGAAACCACAGAAGCACAAAGGATTAGGATATTATGAAAAATGATATGCCAACATATTGGGCAACCAGAAGAAATGGATAAATTCCTAGAAACATACAACCTACTAAAACTGAATCAGGAAGAAATAGAAAATTTCAACAGACTGATTACCAGTAATGAAATCAAATCAGCAATAAACTCCCAACAAACAAAAGTTCAGGACAAGAAGTGTTCACAGGTGAATTCTACCAAAAATGTAAAGAAGAGTTAATACCTATCCTCCTCAAACTATTTCAAAAAATAGAAGAGGAAGGAAAACTTCCAAATTCATTCTATGAGGCCAGCATTACCCTGATTCCAAAACCAGATGAAGACACTACCAAAAAAAACCCACAAACAAACAAAAACTACAGGCCAATATCTGATGAAGATAGATGCAAAAATCCTCAATGAAACAGTAGCAAACTAAATCCAACAATACATTAAAAAAAATCAGTAACCATGATCAAGTGGGATCAAGGGTGGTTCAATATTCACAAATAAATCAATGTAATACATCACATCAATAAGAGAAAGCTTAAAAACCATATGATCATTTTGATAGATACAGAAAAAACATTTGACAAAGTATACCATCCATTCATGATAAAAACCCTCAACAAAGTAGGTTTAGAGGGAACATACCTAAACATAATGAAAGCCATATGAAAAACCCACAGCTAACAATACTCAACAGTGAAAAACTCAGAGCTCTTCCCCTAAGGTCAGGAACAAGACAAGTATGTCCACTCTCACCGTTACCCAACGCAGTACTGGAAGTCCTAGCCACAGCAGTCAGACAACAAAAAGAAATAAAAGGCATCCAAGTTGGTAAGGAGGAAGTAAAACTTTCACAATTTGCAGATGACATGATACTATATGTAGAAAACCCTAAAGACTTCACCAAAAAACTGCTAGAACGGATACATGAATTCAGTAAAGTCACAGGGTACTAAAACAATGTACAGATATCTGTTGCATTCCTATAACTAATAATGAAGCAGCAGAAAGAGAAATTAAGAAAATAATTCCATTTACAATTGTACCAAAACAATAAAACATTTAGGAGTAAACTTAACAAAAGAAGTGAAAGAACCGTACTCTGCAAAATATAAAACATTGGTGAAAGAAATTAAAGATGACACCAAGAAATGGAAAGACATTCCATGCTCATGGGTTGGAAGAACAAATATTGTTAAAATGTCTATACTACCCAAAGCAATCTACAGATTTAATGCAATCCCTATCAAAATACCAATAGCATTTTTCACAAAACTAGAACAACCAATCCTAAAATTTCTTTGGAACCACAAAAGGCTCTGAATAGCCAAAGCAATCTTGAAAAAGAAAATAAAAAACAAAAAACAAAAAACAAAACTGAAAGTATCACAATTCCAGATTTTAAGTTATATTACAAAGCAGTAGTAATCAAAATAGTATGGTGCTAGCATAAAAATAGAGACATAGACAAATAGAATAGACAGCCCAGAAATAAACCCACAATTATATGGTCAATTAATGTTCAATAAAAGAGGCAAGAATATGCAATGGGAAAAAAGACAGTCTCTCAACAAATGGTATTGGGAAAATTGGACAGCCACACGCAAAAGAATCAAACTGGACCACTTTCTTACACCATACACAAAAATAAACTCAAAATTGATTAAAGACCTAAATGTGAGAACTACAACCACAACAATCCAGGCAGCAATTACTCTGACATCGGCCATAGCAACATTTTTCTAGATATGTCTCCTGAGGCTAGGGAAATAAAAGCAAAAATAAACTATTAGGACTACATCAAAATAAAAAGTTTCTGCACAGTGAAGGAAACAACCAACAAAACTAAAAGGCAATCTACTGAATGGGAGAAGATTTTGCAAATGACATATATGATAAAGGGTTAGTATCCAAAATATATAAAGAACTGATAGAACTCAATACCCCAAACCCAAATAATCTGATTAAAAGTGGGCAGAAGACATGAACAGACATTTCTCCAAGGAAGACATAAAGATGGCTAACAGACACATGAAAAGATGCTCAACATCACTCATCATCAGGGAAATGCAAATTGGAACTACAATGAGATACCTCACACCTGTCAAAATAGCCAAAATCAAAAATACAAGAAACAAGTGTCAGTGAGGATTAGAGAAAAAGGAAATTTCTTGCATGGCTGGTGGAAATGCAAACTTGTGCAGCCTTTGTGGAAAACTGTGGAGGTTCCACAAAAAATTAAAAGTAGAATTACCATATGATCCAGCAATTCCACTACTGGGTCTTTACCCAAAGAATACGAAAACAAACTAAGGGTTGCTGGAAGGGAGGGGTGTGGAGGTATGGGGTGGCTGGGTGATAGACACTGGGGAGGCTATGTGTTGTGGTGAGCACTGTGTATTGTGTAAGATTGATGAACCACAGACCTGTACCCCTGTAACAAATAATACATTATATGTTAATAAAAAAATAAAAAAATAAAAAAACCACTAATTTGAAATGATATATGTACCCCTATGTTTATTGCAGCATTATTTAAAATAGCTGAATTATGGAAGAAACCCAAGTGTCCATAGATAGATGAATGGATAAAGAAGATGTGATACACACACACACACACACACACACAGAGGAATATTATTCAGGTAAAAAAAAGACTAAAATCTGCCATTTGTAGCAACATGGATGGATCTAGAGGGTATATTGGTAAGTGAAATAAGCCAGTCAGAGAAAGACAAATACCATATGATCTCACTCATCTGTGGAATTTAAGAAACAAAACAAACAAGCAAAGGAAACAAGAGACAAAGCAAAAAACAGACTCCTAACTATAGAGAACAAACTCATGGTTACCAGAGGGGATGTGGAAAGGGGAATGGGTGAAATAGTTGAAGGGGATTAAGAGTATACTTCTGGTGATGAACACCGAGTAATAAAGAGAATTGTTGAATCACTACATTGTACACCTGAAAGTATACTTTCATATAATACATACATATAATACTGTATGTTAATTATACTGGAATTAAAAATAAAGAATCCTGTATTTCCTAAAAGATATTTTGAGTCCTCATTCTATGCAAATATTTGTCTTGAGAGTTTCTCTTTATAAACCTATTCCAGAAAAGAAATGCTGAAGTTTGAAGAAATTCAAATATCACCATTTTAAACATTCCTAATAAATTAAGAGATGTATGTAATAATCACCAATAGCAGACAAGACCATAAAAAAGAGAGAAATCAAATGTTATATATGTCCTAGTTGAAGTGCAAAACACCACCTACGAGACTGAGTTGAGAAAAAGATCTAACCTAAAATTAACCAAGACTCTAGGTCTAGTTAATAATTTTTAGGAAATACAAGGAGATGGAGAAATGTGCTGAATACCACCTTGTGAATACAATAACAAAAGCCAGACCATAGGAAACCTTAGGACAGATGACCCAGCATATTCAACACATTAAAATGAAATGAGATGAAATAAAATGAAATAAAACAAAATAAAATAGATGGACAGAAAACATACAGATTAGAAGAGACTTAGAAGACCTAGCAAACAATAAAGAATAGCATGGAGGACATTAGGAGAAGGAAGGGAAAAATGAAGGGGAGAGAAATCGGAGGGAAAGATGAACCATGAGAGACTATGGACTCTGAGAAATAAACTGAGGGTGTTAGAGGGGTGGTGGGTGAGAGGATGGGTTAGCCTGGTGATGGGTATTAAGGAAGGAGCTCTGGCTGTTATACGAAAACAATGAAGCGTGGATCACTACATCAAAAACTAATGATGTATGGTGACCAACAAAACATAATAAAATAAAATTAAAAAGAAAGTATAGACCGTATTTAGATACTTGGTTTTTTTTTTTTTTTTTTAAGTAAAAAAAGGTATAAAATCATCAGGGAAATAGGAACACTGAGTGTACATTTTATAGTATTAAATATTCATTTTTAAATTCTAAAGATGCAATAATGATGTTGTGGTTATGTTAGAAGAACATTTTAAAATAACCTGTGACAAGGTGGTGGATATGATGCTGTTTGGAGGGAATGAATAAAGGTCTAGAGAATAATTGGCCATGTATTGGTAATTATTAAAGCTGGGTTATCAGTATATTAGGTTAGTTATTTATTCTTTCTAGTTTTACAGATGTTTGAAAATTCTGTGATACAAAAGTTAAAATGAACATAATAACAATTATAACAATTCCTACTTCACAGGGTGATAGAGTAAAAAATTAATATATTTATTAGCACAGAAGTTCGCATGTAATTCATACCCAGTTTTTTTAAAAACCTCAATCAGTTATAAACAAGAAAGAAGGAAAAATGTAGCAAATTCAGGGGAAACAAGAAGCACAAAATAAGAAAATTTCAAACTTACTAATAGTTAAAAGCCAGTGTTAAAATTTATATGAAAGAGTAAGGAGTACAAGAGCATAAAGGCAATTTGAAAAAGAAAATAAATAAATTTGTTTAGATGACAAATAAAACAGTGGAACAGCATAGACTGAAGGAATATTCCCAAATATCTTACTTAAAGATGATAAATATATCATTGTAGATCAGCAAGAAAATGATGAACCATTCCATAAAGGATGGGCTATTTAGGGAATTAATTTGGAACAATAAAATAAAATCAATTTCAGATCCCTATTTCATATTAAAAATAAACTCTAAGTGGATTAAAGACCTGAAAGGAATATAAAATAAAATAAATAAAATAATATAATAATTATAAATTCTGGGTAGTAAAGGATTTCTTAAACAAGACCAAAAAAGCCCAAAACCAAAAAGGAGAAAGACCGATTAGATTTGACAATTGTTATCTTTTGCCAAAATTAAAAGGGATTATGTTCACAATACATATTACTGATAACTGAATCAATAACATAGATAACTCAATCAATTAAAAAGGACCAATTACATATAAGTGATATTGGCAAAAGAGTTGAATCAGCAACTGATAGAAAACAATTCCTCAAAAATAGTTCAGCAAATTCAACATAAAATAATGAGAGACTATTCACCCATGTGAGATTAACAAAAATTAAAAAGGGCTGCAATTCCAACTATCATTGAGGAGGCCTAGTAACTCTGACTAGAAAATCTACTTTTAGGCATTTAGCTACAGAAGAGAGGATATACAGAAACTTTATCACTTGTACACAAGGGATATATACAAGAACTTCATAGCATCGTTGTTTATATGAACAAAATACTGAAAACAAATGCCCATTGTAAGCAAAACTGATGAACAATTGTGTATAATCACACAATAGACTACTATCAAGCAATCAAAATTAATTAACTACTGTCACAAATATCAAGATGGATGAATCTCATAAACATAATGTTGAGGAAAGAAACCAAATCACAGACTAAATAGGCATCATGGTAATATTTATACAAAGCTTAAGCACTTCCATAAGTATATATAACAGAATTATAAATAAATGCACTGGAATGCCAAATGTAAAATTCAGAATAATAGTTATGGATTGGAGATATGTGGGTATGTTCATAACAGGCAATAAATAGGTTAGTAATATTTTGTTTCTTAATCTGAGTGGTGGGTGCATGGGTATTTATATTATAGAATGTTTACATATAACTTTTATCATTAAAATTAATTTAAAAGTCATTAAGATTAATAAGTTAGTAATAATAAACTATCAGTAAAACAGTTAGGAAAATATAAATACATTCACTGAGTTTCTTAGAGGTGCCAGGCACTGCTAGACACTGAAAGGAGTATCATGTTGAACAAGAAAAGACATAGTTTTTAGCTTTATAAACCTTAAAACCTATCTGGGAAGATAAACATTAAACAAATAGTTACCATTCTAGATGACTTGCCATTCTCAACCATAGTTGTTTTTTTTTTATGAATTCCTGCTTTCTCTTGACCTTGCCTGCTTTTCTCTTAACCCATCTCCTACCATGTAGGTCTCCATAACCACAAAGTTTTCCCTGATGTCTCCCTGCAGTATTGATCCAAATTTCCTCTCTTAGATCACTGTGCTCTCTTTTTTAACCTCTGAATTGCAATTAGTTCACCTTTCTGTTCCTGCCAGTAGCTTGTGAGCTTCTTAAAATAAGAACCATTTTCTATCTAACCACCATTGTAGCACATGATAAATGTTGAAAAACTGTGTTTACATGTGAAAAGTAAAGTAGTAAGGCAATTATGTAGATAATACAAAATTAAAATCCTATTGGGCAAAAATTTATTTTAACATGGCAAATATAAACACAGTGATACCACTAAACCACAAAAGGTTTTTAAAGTTGTAACAAAAAAACCCCCTTATTTTATCATACTCTCTTTTCACTGTTCTCTTTGTCAAAATATTGACTTTCCCCTGTGCATGGAACTTCTTTTATATGCCATCAAAATAAGTAGGTAAATTCAATAGAGAAATTTTGATGAAAACATTCCCATTCAAGGACTTTTTTTCTATATTTGATTCATGCATATTTTATTATTGACCAATTTCCTGGAAAATACTTTTATAAATATATCAGTAAGAAAAACACTAGTATTTGTTAAACTAGTATTTCTTTGAGTTGATAGATCATAAGAACTTCTCTTTGAGCTGCTTTATATGTACAAGTATCAATATCTTGTTGTAGCTTTTTTTGCTATAAATTTGATTACTACTTTTGATGTGCTACCTTGGTGTAATATAACTTTTTTCAAACTACTCCCAAGGATTAAGTCTTACTAAATAAAGTTTTCAGAAAATCTATTAAGTACTTATTATCAGAGTCCTTGTGATTAAAAGAATACCAAGACATTATGATTTATGGTTTCCTGTATGTGATAGCAACTTGAAATTGAGATGACAGCCTTAATATTACATGCATTTTGGCCAGAACATATTATAAAAGATACACTCTCTGCTTCCCTGTGACTAAAATATTTTTTCAAGATTTTCTACACCAAATAATCTCCAATCGCATACACATTTAAGAAGGGAGTGAATCAAATACCTTAAAATCATCAAAACACAGGTGAATTTAATTTTCCATTATCCCCATTAACTGGAATCTGGCTTTTGCCCTAAGACTTGCTCTCACAAAGACATATCCTATTTCTATTGGCAGGGCCTCATTGGTTTTTATTAGAGTACCTCATCAACACAGGGAGAAAGACAGCAATTTGGTATGTGTAATTCAAAAGAATTTCTCCAAGACTTCTTTGGGGTAATATCAGAAAGTTCCCTTGATATCTACCTTAAAAGAAAATTGGATCTTAAATTTAACTCCACAGAAACACATCTTTTGAAGTATCACAAATAAAGCAGGTTTCCTGCCTGGGGACACTTGCCTATTGCTCTAGCAATTGCACTTACTATACTATGGAAAATGGAACATTTCTACATTTATTTGTCTCAAAAATTGCCCTAAGAAGGATGCCCACTGTCTCAACTATTATTTCATGTTGAATTGGGAGTATTGGACAGTGCATTCAGACAAAACAAAAGAAGTAGAGGCACAAGAATTAGGAAAAATAAAGAAATAAAACTATCCTTATTTGCAATTTATGAGATAGTATTCTTGGAAAACCTGAGAGAATCAAAAATAAAATTAACACATACATAAATTCTGTGAAATAACAGAATGCAATTTTAACATATAAAAATCAATAACCATTTAGAAGATATAATGGAAGAAAAACTCCATTTATAACAACAAAAAATATAAAATACTTAGGTATAAACTTAAAAAGAAATGTGCAAAATCTATATGAGGAAAACTTTAAAATATACCTGAAATGCACAAAAGCAGATTTTAATAAATGGAAAGACATTCTTCATTCTTGAATAGAATGAATCAACATAAAAGAGTTAATTCTTCCTATGTTATTATGTAAATTAAATGTGATCCACTAAAAATCCAACAAATTTTATTGCTAGAGCTAGAGAATTTTTTTAAAAGATTTTATTTATCTATTTGTGAGAGAGAGAGAGAGAGCGCATAAGCAGGGGGAGTGGCAGGCAGAGGGAGAAGCAGGCTCCCTGTTGAGCAAGGAGCCCCACGCAGGACTTGATCCCAGGACCCTAGGATCATGACCGGAGCTGAAGGCAGATGCTTAACCAACTGAGCCACCCAGGTGTCCTTAGAGAATTTGATTCTAAAGTTCACACTTTGGAATTCAACATATGGGGACTTCCTGGGAAGATGGTGGAGTTGGAGGACTTAAACTCAACTTGTCCCACTGAGACAACTAGATAACACATCAGTGTAAGTAACTAAGAAAACTACTTGAAGACTGGCAGAACAAACTCCACAACTAAATTCAGAGAAGAGGCCACACTGAAGAGGGTAGGAAGGTGGAGATGCAGTGGGTAGCTAATCCCTGTGGGTCTGGCCATTGGAGGGAAGGAGCTGGGGGCACAGAGAAGAGCAAGAAATAGGCTATCACACTTGGGAACCTGCACAGGGAAGATGAATCCCCATAGCATTTGGCTTTGAAAATTAGAGGGGATGAATTTCATGAGTTCTTACAACCAGTGGGACTTAAAGCCTGGAACTTTAAAAATCAGCAGTGCGGCTCTGGAAGAACCCAGAGGGCAATAGGAAGCTGAGTTCCTGCCCTTAAAAAGAGAGCATGACAGCCCAAAGAGATATAGTGTAGAAGCAGTAGTTTGAAAAATGCCTAGACCATATGAGAGGGAGAGTTGTTTACTAAACTCAGAGCCCCTGAGGGACAGAGGAGCTTGCAGATGCCATTTCCTCCTGTGCCCCTCCAGCAAAAACACCTGGTCACCTGCAGGAACCAGTCCAACACCAGATTTCACTATCTAACTGGCTTACACCATGCTCTGCTCCCTGCAATTTGGTGGATCTGTCCCTTCCAGCCAGGTCTGCCTCAGTCCTGGCACTGCAGGTTCACACCCCTGCCCCAGACCGGTGCAACCTCCCAACACCACATCATCTGACTATGAGCTTTGCAGGGCCCTAGTCTTGGCAGCTGTGGCTGGTCAACTCCTGGAGAGGACAGCGCACTTTGTTAAAACTGCATCCTCTGCCCTCAGAGTGGCCCTATTCTGCCATGGTATCAGCAGCAACTGCATATCCCCTGTGGAAGAGGACCAGCACCATCTTTTTAAAGGTGTGTGCCCCACCCACTACTTCAGGAGCAAGAGACATAGGAAATGAGGAGACAGAGGAATATGTCCCAAATGAGAGAATAGGACAAAATCACAACAAGAGAGCTAAGTGAAACAGAGATAAGTAATATGTCTGATAGAGAATTTAAAGTAATGGTCATAAAGATACTCACTGGACTTGAGAAAAGAATGGAGGACATCAATGAGACTTTAACACAGAGATAAACAAGAACCAATCAGAAATGAAGAACACAATAACTGAAATAGAAAATACACTAGATGGGATAAATGGCAATATAGAAGCAGAAGAAGGAATCAGTGACCCAGAAGAGAGAGTAATGGAAAGTAATTAAGCTGAGAGATGAGAGAGAAAAAATTATGCAAAATGAGAATAGCCTTTGAGGACTCAGCCACTCCATCAAGTGTAATAGCATTCACATTATAGGGATCCCAGAGGAAGAAAAGAGAGAAAAGGGGGCAGAAAATTTATTTTAAGAAACAACAGCTGAAAACTTCTCAAATCTGGGGAAGGAAACAGAAATTCAGATCCAGGAGGCACAGATATCCCCCAACAAAATCACCTAAGGAGGTCCAAACCAAGACATGTAGGAATTAAAATGACAAAAAGGAGTGATAAAGAATTTTAAAAGCAGCAGGAGAAAAGAAAAGTTACCTACAAGGGAAACCTCATAAGGCTATTGGTGGATTTTTCAACAGAAACTTATCAGAAGGGAGTGGCACGATATATTCAAAGTGCTGAAAGGAAAATTCTGCAGCCAAGAATACTCTATCCAGCAAAGCTATCATTCAGAATACAAGGAGAGATAGAGTTTCCTAGACAAACAAGTTAAAGGAGTTCATGACCATTAAACCAGCCCTAGAAGAGATGTTAAAGGGAACTCTGTGAATGGAAAAGAAAGACCAAAGCAATAACAATATGTGTATCTGTAAAATTCAGTCAAGGGACTCACAAAATAAAAGGATGCAAATTATGATGCCATATACCTAAAATGTGGGGAGGAGAGGAGTAAAGAATGGGTTAAAACTTAAGCAACCATCAACTTAAGATAGACTGCTATATTCAGAAGATGTTGCATACAAATATAATTGTAACCACAAATCAAAACTAGTAATAGATATGCAAAGAATAAAGAGAAATCAAAGTATATCACTAAAGAAAGCCAACTTATGGAGAGAGAAGAGAGCAAGGGAAGAAAGGAACAGAGAAGATCCACAAAAACACAAAGCAACAAAATGGCAATAAATACATACTTATCAATAATTACTTTGAATGTAAATGGACTAAATACTCCAATCTAAAGAATAGGGTGACAGAATAGATTAGAAAATAAAAAAGGCCCATCATATGCTTTCTATAAGAGACTCACTTCAGACCTAATGATACATGTAGATTGAAAATGAGGGGATGGAGAAACACTTATCATGCAAATGGATGTCAAAAGAAAGCCAGGGTAGCAATACTTATATCATAAAAGAATTGACTTTAAAACAAAGTCTATAACAAGAAACAAAGAAGGACATTATATTATCACTAAGGGAACAATTGACCAAGAAGACATAAACTGTAAATATTTATATGCCTAACATGGGAGCACCCAAATACATAAAAGAGTTAATAATAAAAATAAATAATTGGTAATAACATTATAATAGTAGGGGAAATTAACACCCCACTATATCAATGGACAAGTGATCTAAGCAGAAAATCAACAAGGAAACAGTGGCTTTGAATGACACACTGGACCAGATGGATGTGACAGATACATCCAGAACATTTCATCCTAAAGCAGCAGAATACACATGCTTTTCAAGTACACACAAAACATTCTCCAGAATATTAGGTCATAAAACAAGTCTCAACAAATTAAAAAAGATGAAAGTTTTGCCATGTATTTTTTCCAACCATAATGCAATGAAACAAGAAACCACAAGAAAAAATCTGGAAGGAGCACAGGTACATGGAAGCTAAATAACATGCTAGTAAACAGTGAATCAGTCAACTAAAAATCAAAGAGGAAATTAAAAAAATACTTGGAGACAAATGAAAATGAAAACACAATGGTCCAAAATCTTTGCGATGCAGCAAAAGTGGTTCTAAGACAGAAGTTTATAGCAGTACAGGCCTACCTCAAGCAGCAGAAAAATCTCAAACAACTGAACCTTACACCTAAAGGAGCTAGGAAAAAAAGAACAAAACCCAAAACCAGTAGAAGGAAGGAAATAAAGATTAGAGCAGAAATAAACAATAACTAAAACAACAACAATAACAACAGAACAGATCAATGGAACCAGGAGCTGGTTCTTTAAAAACATCAACAAAATTGATAAACTTTTAGCCAGATGCATCAAAAATTAAAAAAAAAGAGAGAGGATTCAAATAAACAAAATCAGAAATGAAAGAGGAGAAATAGTAACTGACACCACAGAAATACAAAGGATTATAAGAGGATATTATGAAAAATGATATCCCAAAAAATTGGATGAATTGGCCCAAGACTGATGAATGCATAAAGAAGATGTGGTATATATATGCATACAATGGAATATTAGTCATAAAAATGAATGAAATCTTGCCATTTGCAACAACAGGGATGGAGCTAGAGAGTATTATCCTAAGTAAAATAATTCAGTCAGAGAAAGACAAATATGATATGATTTCACTCATATGTATAATTTAAGAAAAAAAACAAATGACAAAGGGGAAAAAAAGAGAGAGAGGCAAACCAGGAAATAGACCCTTCACTATAGAGAACAAACTAATGGTTATGAGAGGGGAGGTGGGGGGTAGGTTAAATAGGTGATGAGGATTAAGGAGTACAGTTGCTATAATGAGCACAGGGTGTTGTATGGAAGTGTTGAATCATTATATTGTACACCTGAAATTAATATTACACACTAGAAGTCCTAGTCTCAGCAATCAGACAACAAAAAGAAATAAAAGGCATTTAAGTTGGCAAAGAAGTCAAACTCTCACTCTTTGCAGATGACATGATCCTTTATGTGGAAAACCCAAAAGACTTCACCCCAAAATTGCTAGAACTCATACAGGAATTCAGCAATGTGGCAGGATATAAAATCAGTACACAGAAATCAGTTGCATTTCTATGTACTAACAATGAGACAGAAGAAAGAATAATTTAGGAATTGATCCCATTTATTTTTTTTTTAAACTTTTTTTTTTAAAGATTTTATTTATTTATTTGACAGAGAGAGACACAGCGAGAGAGGGAATACAAGCAGGGGGAATGGGAGAGGGAGAAGCAGGCTTCCCGCGGAGCAGGGAGCCCGATGCGGGGCTCGATCCCAGGACCCCGGGATCATGACCTGAGCTGAAGGCAGACGCTTAACGACTGAGCCACCCAGGCGCCCCAATTGATCCCATTTATAATTGCATCCCAAACCATAAGATACCTAGGAATAAACCCTAACCAAAGAGGTAAAGGATCTGTACTCTAAAAACTACAGAACACTTATGAAAGAAATTGAGGAAGACACAAAGAGATGGGAAAACATTCAGTGCTCATGGACTGGAAGAATAAATAGTGTTAAAATGTTTATGCTACCCAAAACAATCCACATATTCAGTGCAATCCCAATCAAAATACTACTGACATTTTTCAAAGAGCTAGAACAAATAATCATGAAATTTGTATGGAACCAGAAAAGACCCCAAATAGCCAGAGGAATGTTTAAAAAGAAAACCAAAGCTGGTGGCATCACAATGCCAGACTTCAGGCTATATCACAAAACTCTAATCATCAAGACAGCGTGGTACTGGCACACAAACAGAAACACAGATCAATGGAACAGAATAGAGAACCCAGAAATGGACCCTCAACTATATGGTCAACCAATCTTCGACAAAGCAGGAAAGAATATCCAATGGAAAAAAGACAGTCTCTTCAACAAATGGTGCTGGGAAAATTGGACAGCCACATATAGAAGAATGAAACTGGACCATTTTCTTACACCATACACAAAAATAAATTCAAAATGGATGAAAGACCTAAATGTGAGATAGGAATCCATCAAAATCCTAGAGGAGAACACAGGCAGCAACCTCTTCGACCTCGGCTGCAGCAACTTCTTGCTAGACATGTCTCCAAAGGCAAAGGAAACAAAATAAAAAATGAACTATTGGGACTTCATCAAGATAGAAAGCTTCTGCATAGCAAAGGAAACAGTCAACAAAACTAAAAGGCAACCTATGGAAAGGGAGAAGATATTTGCAAATGACATATCAGATAAAGGGCTAGTATCCAAGATCTATTAAGAACTTATCAAAGTCAATACCCAAAAAACAAATAATCCAATCAAGAAATGGGCAGAAGACATGAACAGACATTTCTGCAAAGAAGACATCCAAATGGCCGACACATGAAAAAATGCTCCACATCACTTGGCATCAGGGAAATACAAAACAAAACCACAATAAGATACCACCTTACACCAGTCAGAATGGCTGAAGTTAACAAGACAGGGAACAACAAATGTTGGCGAGGATGTGGAGAAAGGGGAACCCTCTTACACTGTTGGTGGGAATACAAGCTAGTACAGCCACTCTGGACAATGGTATGGAGGTTCATCAGAAGTTAAAAATAGAGCTACCCTCTGACCCAGCAATTGCACTACTAGGCATTTACCCTAAAAACACAAATGTAGTAATCTGAAGGGGCACCTTCACCCCAATGTTCATAGCAGCAATGTCCACAATAGCCAAACTGTGGAAAGAGCCAAGATGTCCTTTGATAGATGAATGGATGAAGAAGATGTTATACACACACACACACACACACACACACAC
>NC_138376.1:52420230-52427155 GCF_054177405.1 Leptonychotes weddellii
GGAGGAAAAACTGAATGGAAAGTCATCAGAGAGGGAGAAAAACCACGAGAGACTCTTAACTATAAGAAACAAACTGTAGGTTGCTGGAGGGGAGGTTGGTGGGGGAATGGGGTAATTAGGTGATGGGCATTAATGAGGGCATGTGATATGATGAGCACTGGGTATTATACACAACTGATAAATTATTGAACACTACATCTGAAACTAAGTATATACTATATGTTGGCTAATTGAATTTAAATTAAAAAAATATTACACACTGTATGTTAACTGAAATTTAAATATAAACTGGAAAGAAAAGGAACTTATACAACTTAACACCAACACCCCCCAAATAATCCAATTATAAATGGGCAGAGAGGGGCGCCTGGGTGGCTCATTCGTTAAGCGTCTGCCTTCAGCTTGGGTCATGATCTCAGGGTTCTGGGATCAGGCTCCGCAGCGGGCTCCCTGCTCAGCGGGGAGTCTGCTGCTCCCTCTCCTTCTGCCTCTGCTTGTGTTCCCTCTCTCGCTGTGTGTCTGTCAAATAAATAAATAAAGTATTTTTTAAAAAAATGGGCAGAGGACATGAACAGACATTTCTCCAAAGAAGACATCCAGATAGCCAACAGAAACATGAAAACATGCTCAACATCACTCACCATCAGAGAAATGCTAATCAAAACCACAATGAGGTACCACCTCACACCTGTCAGAATAGCTATAATCAAAACCCCAAGAAACAAGTGTTGGCAAGGATGGGAAGAAATAGGAACACTTGTGCACTGTTGGTGGGAATGCAAACTGGTGCAGACACTGTGAAAGACAGTATGGAGGTTCCTCAAAAATTAAAATAGAACTACCTTATGATCCAACAATCATACTATTGGGTATTTACCCAAAGAATATGAAAACACTAATTCAAAGGGATACATGCATTTCTATGTTTATTGCAGCATTATTTACAATAGCCAAATTATGGAAGTAAGCTAAGTGTCCATTGATAGATGAATGTATAAAGAACACGTGGTTTATATATATACAATGAAATATTATTCAGGCAAAAAAAAGAGAATGAAAGCTTGTCATTTGTAACAACATAGATGGAGCTAGAGAGTATAATGCTAAGCAAAATAAGACAGTCAGAAAAAGACAAATACCACACGATTTCACTCATATGTGGAACTTAAGAAACAAAACAAACGAACAAAGGAAAAAAATAGAAACAAACTGAAAAACAGATCTTAACTATAAAGAACAGAGGGCAGGTGGGTGGAGGATGAGTGGATAGGTGAGGGGGGATAAAAAGTACACTTATCTTGATAAGCACTAAGTAATATATGGAGTTTTTGAATCACTAAATTTTATACCTGAAATGAATATAACACTAACTATATTGGAATAATAATAAAAAGGGGAAAAAAAGAAAAAAAATTCAACATATGATGAAGGTGGCATTTCAAATCACTAGGGAAAAATGTAGGCTTTTTAATGAATGATGTATGAACAACTGGGAGGCCACCCATACTTCATATCATATATCAGAATAAACTCCAAATAGGGCAGAGATCTATTGTAAACTGTGAAACTACACAAGGACTAGAAGAGAACAGGTGAAGGTTTTAAATAACCTCTGGGTGAGTTATGACTCAAATCCAGATACAATAAAAGATTGATACATTCAAATACATTAAAAATACTTTTAAATTAACAAAACCACCATAAACAAAAGCAAATGACAAATGACAGATGAGGAGGAATATTTGCCACCTTATCGTAAAGGGCTAACATCTCGAATATATAAACATTTCTTTAAAAAACCTACAACCTAATACAAAATAAGCAAAAATACAATCAGGTCATGGAAAAAAGATATACAGAAGGCCCTCAAATATATAAAAAGTTTCATAACTTCTCTCATAAGAAAAATGCAAACTGAAACTACATTGAGATACTATTTCTTATGTATTAGAAAAACAAGAATTCAAAATCTCAGTAACATATTTTGTATACAATACTACAAGAAACAGGTCCCCAGATATTGCTAATGAGAATTCAAAATGATAGAACCTCTTTGAAAGGAATTTGGCATTATCTAGCAAATGATTTACTATTGACACAGCAGCAATTCCCACATATAGGAATTTAACCTGAAGATACACTTTCACAAATGTGAGGAAAAAAATATGCACAATGTTATTCATTGAAATATTATTTTCTAATTAGCAAACTACTGAAAACATCCCAAATGTCCAGCCACAGGAAACTTGTGGAATAAATTATGGTGCATTCACACATGGAGTACTATTCGTTGTAAAAAAAAAACAAAAAACAAAAGGTTGAGGAAGAATTCTATGAATTGGTATGAAATGATTTTCAGGCACATTGTAATTTGGAAAAAAAAACCCAAACCCAGGTATATGTAGTATACTATTTTTTTGTGTAAGAAAGAGAAATGAGGCTATACACATACATTTTTTATATGAATATAGATAAGTGTGTGTTGCAAAACATAAATACAGGAAGGATAAGCCAAAAATGAATAAAAATTTTTACCCATACAAGGTATGGGGGAATGCAGTGGAGGGACAGTACTGGGTGTGAGACTCCTCAGAACATATTGTTTTAACTTTTGAACAACGTAAATGCTTTACATATTCAGAAATAAAATAAAATTAAAAAGAATTTTAAAAAGATAACTCTACAAATGGATACAAATAGAAACAAATGAACCTAACTATATATCAAATTGATGATTAATCGTATGGAAAAAAGAAATTCATTCAAGTAAATTTTAGACACAGTACCCTATGTATCATAAATGGGCTTTTCTCTAAGTACAAGAAAAACTGCAAAGAAATCCTGAAGTCTATTGTTTTGTTGTTAATGGTATTGATGTAGTAATACTAGACATAATTTTTGTATATTGTAGAAAAGGGAAAATTGATGAATATATTGATGTTCTTGGGAACAGATATTTTCACTGTGAAAAAGAGATACTAACTTGGAGGGGGTTTAAGTGTCTGGATTTGGATTGTAGATTTCAGTATGAACTCCTGACTTAAATATGTACATATATTTCTTAGTTTTGTCCACTGAATGGGTTTAAAGAATGACATCCACTAGCCATCAACACACTCAACATCCTGATCTCAGTTTCTAAATACATTCCCCACTAGAAGAAATCAAGGGAGCTTCTTGCAGAAATGCCTGGTTCTGAGAAGGGATCAAGAAAGAGCAAGGTAAGCCTGGGACATTTCACCAGAGGTATAACTTGTTAAAAGGACCCAAAGGCTTCATAGAATCCCACTTGTCATGTCTGGGACAATTAGAGCATCAAAAAGAATAGTGTAGGTAATGGATTACAACATAGCTAACAAAGAAGAAAACATGAATCCATAGTAATACCCCTAACAAGGCAGAAGAGTATGAAAGTCACTTCTTTACAAAAAAATGCCAGCTAATGAGTGTAGAAATAATAATAGAATTAGAAATTTTTCCATTTTGGGGGGTGTCTGGGTGGCTCAGTTGTTAAACATCCAATTCTTGGTTTTGGCTCAGGTCATGATCTCAGGGTGGTGAGATCCAGCCCGGCACCAGGCTCCATGCTCAGCGGGAGTCTGCTTGTCCCTCTCCCTCTGCTCCTCCCCTCACTCGAGCTTTTTCTCTCTCTCTAAAATAAATAAATATTTTAACAAAAGAAAATTTTCCATTTTCAAACACCAATATAGTAATTCATTCAGGTAAAAATCATGAATGGATGGTGAAACCACTGAGTGAAGATTTGCTGGGCATAGAATACTCACGCAGACCTTCCAAATTATTATTCCACAGATTACATATTAATTTCAAAGTGTAAAAGATTTCTTTACATCGTGGCAATATGGGGAACACCACCATAACCAAATGACCAGTGTTAGTATTACCAACAATGGGACAAACTGATATTTTGTATTTCTTGACATGAAGCAGTGGGAGATATATCGATGTAGTATTCGTGCCAAAAATGTCCAACATGAACTAAACCATTAAAAAAAACTCAATCAAGTTGAAGTTTGGGACACTATAGAATACGGCTGGCCTCAGGTTTTTGTTTGTTTTTTTAGAGAGGAGGGGAGGGAGAGAGTGCAAGCAGGAGCAGGGGAGGGGCAAAGGGAGAGAAAGAATCTCAAGCAGGCTCCACACCCAGCACAGGGCCCAATGTGGGGCTAAATCTCACAACCCTGAGATCATGATCTGGGCTGAAATCAAGAGGGGGGCACTTAAACAACTGAGCCACCCAGGTGCCCAGCCCCTGAGTAATTTTTTTTAAGTCAATGTCATGAGAGGCAATAAATAAATAAATAAGTAAAGAAGTAAGTAAATAAATAAATGGTGAGGCAGAATATCCTAGTTTAAAGGAGGCTGACAGAAATGAAAACTAATGCAACAATTGATTCTTGATTAGATTTTAGAAATAAAATAGGCATAAGAGACATTTGAGAATAACAGGAAATTTGAATATAGATTTCAATTTTGATATCCATGTATAGATTCAATTTTGTTCCATGTAAATTTCCTTGTGAGTGATAATCTTATGATATTGTGGTTAAGAAGATAATATGTGAGGAAGGAAAGTACTGCTTTTAAGTGATAGATGCTAAAGCACTCAGTGCTGAAGTGTCATGCTGTCTGCAACTTATTCTCAAGTGGTTCCAGATATGGCTGCAGGAGAAGAAATACAGAAAAAAAGGTAGTGGTAAACATGGCAAAATGTTAACTATTGGTGGAGGTAAAGAATATATGGATATTTATTATACTATGCTCTTAACTTTTTTTTTGTTTGACTTTTTAAAATAAAAATTGAAGAACAAATCAGACTGCAAAAATGATTTTTTTTTGAGTGTGTTTCTACTCTGTTGAGCATCCTAAGACAATTTTACATCATTTACATTCAAGTAGTATACATTCAAGTGTAGCAACATTCCCCTAGAGAATGCAATCAGATTGGCCACATTCCAAATTACAGGAGTGGAATTTACATTTTCATTTTTCTGCTTCTGTTTCTCAGGGCTTCACCTCTCCCTTTATCCACAGCAACACCTGCTTCAATCTTAAATGCCCAGTTCTAGCTACAGAGGAAAACTGTGTGATAGAATTTCCCCAAAGTCACAGAATCTTCATTTCTTGTCATATCTCCTAAAAGGTTTTACATTTTTAAGGAGACTATGGAAAAGTTAATAAATGATTCTTAGATTGAAAAATATTTTTGAGCAGGGCTAGCTCTTCTCAGTGTGCCTTAAAACAAAATAGCCATATTTGAAGACTTACAAAGCAACCGTTCACTTAAGTATTCTTGTATCTGACTCACATTATTTCTTACCCATTAGGTGCAATTAAAGGTAACTAGATTAGTAGTTTGCACTTCACAAAATCATGAGCTACTCCATGGCAATTTATAGTCTCTAGACAGCTTGTTTCCCTAACTATTTTTTTTAGGGTTTTTCTTTAAATGCACATAACTTCTCCAAATGGCAAAATATATGACTTGGGGTATCAAAACCATGTAACCAATGACCAGGGCCAAATTCTTGTGTAGGGGAGAAGTGCACCATCATTTTGTAATTAGTGCCCACTAGTCTGGCCAGTAAGGTGAAGTTTACTTCGAATTTTTTCTTTTACCAATTTTCTGATATCAATTCTGATCACCTTCCTGGTGAGAAATTAGACATTCAAAGCATTATTATTCTAGCGCAATGATTTTTATTTTGTTAAAGCTCTGAGCTTTCATTTTTGTAAATAATATATAGTCCTAAAGCATAGTGCGAAATGGGAAGTCTCTTATTCTCCCTTTTATCTTTTTGTTCATGATGGTGCTCAAATCATAATGTCTGTAACTCAAATCAGCATGTCCATCAAGGCTGGTGGAGCTATGTGGTCATCAAACAGACATATATTTTTTAGGGCCTGAAGTTGATAGGATTTTTGTGACCCATTTTAAGAAAAATCATAAGTTATTAATAAAGAGTCAAGCACAAATGTGAATATTTATTTAGAATGAGAAAGAAGTGATGTCTAATACAACAGAAAAATCCTAAAAAATAACATATCTTTTTTTATTAATCAACTGCCTAATACATATTTTTATTTTGACTATAATTTCATCACCTTTTCCATGAAATGTCAATTTTGTAATAACTTTTTATAAAGAAAATGAGATGGTAATTCAGTCTTTCATCAAGCACTGCTGATTGAAATTTATAGAATTTTTCAGAAATTTTCTCCTTCCATAATTTGTTATTGGTACTGTCATGAAATTTTAGGACTGTTGTCAAATTTGGAAACATCTCTACCAAGTTTCTTTCATATATGAATTACAAGATTTCAGATAAGATTTGAATATTAAGTATACTTTCGATAGGAGGCAACTGACTACTGGAAAAATCTTCCACAGATTAACTCATGCTTCCATAGAGTTCAAACTTCATTTCTCCTTCAGTACCCTAATAGTTCTAGGACTAGGAATTGTGGGCACCTTTGTGTAATATGCTGAGTTGAGTGGTGGCGGGAAATGGTAGGGGTTTTTCTGGAAACAAATTCTATGCAGAGTAGCTAGCAGTAATTTGACGATTCACGGAACTGACTGTGAATCACTTACGTATATTCCCCTGAACCCAACACTTCACAGCTGCTATGGGGCCTCCTGCCAGGAGGGGCAGTATGATGGAGAAGACGTTGCAGTAGAAAATGATAAAAGTTTTTGTGGAAAGAGCCAAGATGTCCATAGACAGATGAATGGATAAAGAAGATGTAGTATATATATACAATGGAATATTATGCAGCCATCAAAAGGAATGAAATCTTGCCATTTGCAATGACGTGGATGGAACTGGAGGGTGTTATGCTGAGCGAGATAAGTCAATCAGAGAAAGACATGTATCATATGACCTCACTGATATGAAGAATT
>NC_138376.1:52427255-52443976 GCF_054177405.1 Leptonychotes weddellii
ATGGAGCACTGGGTGTTATAAGCAAACAATCGTGGAACACTACATCAAAAACTAATGATGTACTGTATGGTCATTAACATAACATAATAAAAAAAATGAAAAAAAAAGAAAATGATAATAGTTTTAACTGATTGCGATAAAAATATCTTACTTTTGCAAATTTTTCTAAAGCATATAACCATGCGAACATATTACTAGGGATTGACCTTCATTAGTTTCATAGTAAACCCATTTCTGGCCTTTACTACAATATAAAGCTGTCCTTTTCCATGTCCTTAGTAAAACTGTTGAAAAGCTAGGGATCTCAGATCATGCTCTATGGTCCTCTCCATTCATCCCATGCCATGCACATCTAAGTAAGAGCAAAAAGAAAATATATTTTCACTCTTTAGTTAGTGAATTTTTATATTTAAATTTGCCCACATGCAGAGGTAGGGATGAATGAAATTAGCAAGCTTTTTTGGGTACATAGTGGTTATATGGCTTAACAGAATGTTGTTCAGAAACTTTTAATTGAACTTAGGTGCCTCATAATTGCACAGAAAAATATTTCAAAGGACATTTTCAAAAGTAATAAAGGTTTAGCATTTAACAGAAAACTTACTAGGTGGAAGGGACTAATTATGATCTTAAAGGGAAATGGGAGAGATTAAATATAATGTCCACAAAGGCAAAAGTATATTAGCAGAACACTACAAAATCCAATAGAAATACTTGTTAAAAAAATAAGGGTAAATACTATTCTGTGCATTTTCCCTTCTCCTAGGGAATTAGTTATTTATGTGGAGTAGAAAATCTGATGGGATACTTCCTTTATGAAGGAAGTAGCAGGTGACTGTCTTTTGGAGTGTGGAGAAAAAAAAAGTAGAATCATTTGGATGTAATTTAAAAAAAATAATCAAATGACAAAAATACAAATGGAAAATAATTCTCCCTCCTCTTGGAAATTTTTCTATGCAGATATTTTTCTATGCAGTATTGGAATTAGAGGAGACAATAAACTATGTATCTAAGAAATTATAATTGCCAACCAAAAAGAAAAATTACGTGGTAATTTAGACAATGAAAAGACTCTTATCTTTCAAAATATATTCAATATAGTTTTCCTCTTTTCTTATGGTTTTAAAAATGATTTACACACAAGTCTTCCAAAGTACAATACACACAATATTGCAATATTCTCATATTATAGCCCAAATAAACTAACAAAGATGATTTTTTTTACCTGAGATTAGTAGAGTCTGATAAAAAAAAAGTTCTTTTTGATTTTTTTAATGCACAGGGTGTTTGTGTGTGGGGGTGTGTGGGTGTGTGTGTGAGCTTTCATACAATAGGACTGAGAATCTGAAAACTTATGTTTTATTTCTACTTCTCTCACAAGCTAGTTCTTTTATTTTAGAAAATTACTTAAACGGAGTCTCAGGTTTTTTAATCTGTGTAATGAGGCTTGGAGTATATAATATCTAAGAGTTCTTTTAAGTTCCAACCTTCTATGAGTCCATGTATGTCTGATGAAATATTTGTATTCTTTTACTCGGAATGGATCAAACACAATTTAGGCTACTGAAAAAATGAAAATAATTAAAATCAATTAACATTAATGATATAATAACTAAAGTAACTAGTTTGTGAGTACTAATGGCCCCAAGATTATTTTAGACTTTTGCCTAAGGCTGTCATAGCCTATTCGCTGACAAATCCCAGATTTATATAACCAGTGTAGAACTATTTGCACTCCAATCTGTGTAAGCAACTGACTACAAGATTACTACTTGTATGTTTCTCAAATGTTCAAATTTAGGACATATAAAGTCAAACTCTAGACCCTGCCTGTACCCCTCTTAACTTGGAAATAACACGTTCCATTCTACTTCTGTCAATGGCCTCCATGATTCCAGTAGCTTGAATAAGAAACTTCAGCATCTGCCCTGACTCCTCTTCTGCATATCACGCACATTCAAGGCTAGGAGTCCTGTTTTTCTTCCCTCCAAATTATGCCATGAATCAGGTCGCTTCTCTTCATTTCCAGTGTGAGCATCCTAGCCCATAACCATATTTTCTCACTTGGGCTTTTGTAATCATTTAGTGGCCTCCTTGCTTCCACTTTTATCTCCTTATAACCAATTACTCTCCCAGCACTCAGAGTATGCAATAATGATGTTATTATTGTAAAAGTTATATAAAGACATGAATTATTCAAGGAATACCACAATTTAGAAATATTAGAAGAATATTATTATAAACATCTCTTTAGACATTAGACAGGTGAACAGAAATTATTTTATAAAAAGAGATACTATTTAATATGATATCTTTCTACTTTTAGATTTTTAAAATTCTAAATTGATTAGTCATGATTTTTTGGATTATCTATGTTAAACACGGTGTATTAACATCCTGCCATGGTAAATGAGGATTTAGTTCACTTGTTCTTCCCTAAACTCCCCTCTCTCCCTCCTGCCACAGTAATTATTTCACTACTCTTAGGTCTTCTTTTGACCACATTTGTACCCCCCAAAATATACATTTTCCCTTTATTTCTCTGTCCAGTAGTAAGAATCTATCTTGACTCCTTACCTTGTAAAATGAGGCCTTCAATTCCTCACCCTTGCATTGTTTTTATTTTCATATTAACAAGACTGAAAAAATTGCCTTCTGTGCTATAACCACAGTTAAGTTTTGCATGCTTTGCCTTTGTTTAGCTTTTAAAAGCTGGAAAATCAGTAAGTGTTGCTTTACATTACTATAACTATACAAATGTGGTTTGTTGCTGAGCCAAGCAGTGATTACAGGATGGCATATACTTTTCATGTATAGTGTGTCTCTTCATTAAATTTCTAATTGCCTTTTTTTTCTTTAGTCAATCTTTAGGTTTGTTCTTCATTTCAAGAATACTATCAAGTCTATGGAGTATACCCCACTGCACACACTTTTTATTTTTTTACTGCATCCTTCTTTCTGGACCTCACTTCAAGAATGATTTTGCCACACATTAGTCATGTTAGGTCTTCCCATCATTATTGTCCCAGGTTAGATTGTTTCCTACATCCTATGCTTTTCTAGTTCTTAGTTTCTTGTTTTTTCTGACCCATCTTAAGGAATCCTGTAAAGAAGGATGCATGGGAGAGAAATTTTCTGTGTCCTTAGATATTTTAAAACCTTTTATTCCATCATCATACTTGATTAATATTTTGCCTAGGTCAAGGTTTTTAAGTTTATCAGTTGTCATCAGAATTTTGAAGGCAATGCTGCTTGCATGCTAACACTCAGTACTGTTACCTCTCCTCTCTGAAAATTTCTAGGATCTACTCTCTGACCTTGGTATTCTTAAATCTATCAATATTATGTTTAGGAATGGATGTTTATTGCACTCATGCTAGACATTTCCTGGGTTCTCTCACTTGAACACCTATATCTCTCCTAAGCTGCGGTATGTTCTTGTCTATTATTTCTTTGATATTTTTCTTCTCCCTAATCTCTTTGTTTTCAATACTAATACTAATTTTCTAAGTGTTCCTTCCTGCTATTTTACTGTTCCTTTTTCATAGATCCTATTCTTGCTGTATGCATGTAACCTCTAACATATCTTTAGTATAATAATTAAGATATTTAAAAGTGCTTTTCCATTCCTTAATTTTATCTTTCTTTCTCTGGGGTATTTTACCATGTTTATCTTGGTCTTTAAATATTTTCCCTGGAATGTCAGATAATTCATAGTTGTTCACTGCTTTAGAATAATGGAAAAGAGAACTGGAAATAACATGCAAGTGGCTTCCTTAAAGGTGAGTGGGTAGTGATCTGGCCCTTAAGCTGAAGAATCCCTAAAATGAGAACATAGGCTTTATTCTAAGTGTCAACATCTCTACTTTGGGTTTCCCAAACTATTAAATTGACTATACTTACTAATACTGTATTGTATAATTCAAAGTTGCTAAGGGAGAAAATCTTAAAAGTGTTCGCTACAAGACAAATAATAAAAAATTTATAACTATATATGATAAAGGATGTTAATGAGATTTATTGTGATCATCCACAATGTATAAAAATATTGAATCATTATGTTGTACACCTGAAACTAATATGTTATATGCCAAGTATACCTCAAAAGAAAAAGAGTAGAGGAGGGAGCTAAGATGGCAGAATAGTAGGGGGGACCCAATGCTTGCCTCATCCCCCAAACATAGCTAGATAAATATCAAATTATTCTGAACACCCCAGAAATTTATGTAAAGACTGAGAGACCAAACTGCACAACTAGAGGGAAAGAAGAGGCCACATTGTGGAAGGTAGGAGGTGCGGAGATGTGATTTGAGGGGGAAAAGTATTGTGGGTTCTGTGGAGGGGAGGGAGCCCTGATCATAGACAGAGGTGAGAGAGAAAGAGAGAGGGAGTGAACGGGAGCACAGTGTACAGGGAGTTGCACAAGAAAACCACTTCCTCCAAACCACTGACTGGGAAAATGAGAGGAGCTGATTATAATGAGTTTTTACAACTAGTGAAATTCAAATATTGAAGTTTTAAAAGTCCACACTGTGGCTGGTGTGGAGCCTGGTGGGCACAGCAGTACTCCTGTGGAGGAGAGCAGAGGCCCAGGAGCAGATGGAGCGATCTGAGGATCTCCTGGGAGGCACTAAGAGAGAACTTTCCCCCTTCTTGGAGCACATCGGGGAGAGGTGGCACTGCCTCTCAGGGGACAAAACAGCTGGTAGGTGCCATCGCACTGCCCAGTTCCTTAGGATAGGGGCAGAGACACCTGCCAAGGGCAGCTACACTGGATGCCTGCTTTTTGTTGTGCTTTACTCTAAACTCCAACCTACTACACATTGGTGTAACTGCCCTTCTGGGACAAACCAGCACCAGCCACAGTGCAGCAAGATCCTCCCCCAGAAGACCAACACAAATACCGGGGCACACACCAAGTCTACTGACCATAGAGTGCTGCAAAGCTTCAGCTCTATTGGAAATAACATCAGGCTTCTTTTAACAAGCCGATCAGAGCACACCTACTTAAAACTTGCCACACGCTGGACAAGGTCCAAACACTCCCTACTGCAGGCAAGGAGAAACTCTACAGAGGACTGACTTGAGGGAAAGAGCAGCCAAAACACAGCAGCAGAGTGACCTAGACAAAATGCCAATACAGAGGAATTTACCCCAAAAGAAAGAACAAGAAAATGTCATGGAAAGGGATCAAATTGAAACAGATGCAGGTAACATGCCTGAACCAGAATTTAAAACAACAATCATAAAAATACTAGCTGGGCTTGAGAAAAGCATAGAAGACACTAGGGAGTCCCTTACAACAGAGATAAAAGACCTAAAAACTAGTCAGGCTGAAATAAAAAATGTTACAATTGACATGCAAAACTGACCAGATATAATGACCACAGGATGGATGAATCAGGAATTAATCAGTGATACAGAAGATAAAATTTTGGAAAATAATGAAATTGAAAAGAAGAGGGAGAGAAAAATATTGGATCACAACTTTGTGGTAGACTTAGGGAACTCAGTGACTCCATAAAGCATAATAATATTTCTATTATAGGAGTCCCAGAAGAAGAAGAGAAGGAAAAGGGGGCAGAAGGTTTATTTGAGCAAATTACAGCTTAAAATTTTCCTAATCTGGGAAAGGAAACAGACATCCAAATCCAAGAAGTACTGAGAACACCCATCAAAATCAACAAAAGCAGGCAAACACCAAGACATATTGTGGTAAATTTTGCAAAATACAGAGATAAGGAAAAAATCCTAAAAGCAGCAAGGGAAAAGAAATCCCTTACTTACTAGGGAAGACAAATAAGGTTAGCAGCATACCTATCCACAGAAACTTCACAGGCCAGAAGAGAGTGGCAGGATATATTCAATGAGCTGAATGGGAAAAATCTGCAGCCAAGAATATCTTATCCAGCAAGGCTGTCATTCAGAATAGGACAGAGAAACAGTTTCCCAGAAAAACAAAAGTGAAAGGAGTTCGTGACCACTGAACCAGTCCCATAAGGAATATGAAAGGCGACTCTTTGAGTGGAAAAAAAGACCAAAAGCAACAAGACTAGAAAGGAACAAAGAAAATCTCCAGAAAGAACAACTTTACAGGTAACAAAATGGCACTAAATTCATATCTATCAATAATCACTCTGAATGGAAATGGACTAAATGCTCCAATCAAAAGCCATAGGATATCAGAATGGATAAAAAATAAGACCCATCAATATGCTGCCTACAAGAGACTCATTTTAGATCTAAAGACACATGCAGATTGAAAGTGAAAGGATGGAGAACCATTTATCATGCTAATGGATGTCAAGAGAAAGTCAGCATAGCCATACTTATATCAGACACACTAGATTTTAAACCAAAGACTGTAACAAGAGATGAAGAAAGGCATTATATCATAATTAAGGGGTCTATCCATCAACAAGATCTAACAATTGTAAATATTTATGCCCCCAACTTGGGAACACCCGAATATATAAATCAATTAATAATAAACATAAAGAAACTCATGGGTAGAATACCATAATAGTAGGAGACTTTAACACCCCACTTACAGCAATGGACAGATCATCAGATCAGAAAATCAACAAGGAAACAATGGCTTTGAACGACACACTGGACCAGATGGACTTAACAGATATATTCAGAACATTTCATCCTAAAGCAGCAGAATACACATTCTTTTCGAGTGCACATGGAACATTCTCCAGAATAGATCATGTACTAGGTCACAAATCAGGCCTCAACAAATACAGAAAGTTGAGATTATACCTTGCCTATTTTCAGACCACAACATTATGAAACTTGAAGTCAACCACAAGAAAAATTTGGAAAAAAACCACAAATACATGGAGGTTCAAGAACATCATACTAAAGAATGAATGGGTTAACTAGGAAATTAAAGAAGAAATAAAAAAGTACATGGAAACAAATGAAAATGAAAACATGACAATCCAAAACCTTTGGAATGCAGCAAAGCCTCTCATAGGAGGGAAGTACATAGCAATAAAGGCCTATCTCAAGAAGCAAGAAAAATCTCAAACACACAATCTAACCTAAAGGAGCTAGAAAAAGAACAGCAAATGAAACTAAAGTCACCAGAAGAGAAATAATAAAGATTAGAGCAGAAATAAATGATATAGAAATAACAGCAACAACAACAAACCTCAGTAGAACAGATCAGTGAAAATAGGAGCCAGTTCTTTGAAAGAATTAATAAAACTGATAAACCCCTAGCCAGATTTATCAAAAAGAAAAGAGAAAGGACCAAAATAAATAAAATCATGAACGTAGGGCACCTGGGTGGCTCAGTCAGTTAAGTGTCTGACTCTTAATTTTGGCTCAGGTCATGATCTCAGGGTCATGAGATTGAGCCCCATGGTAGGCTCCGTGCTGGGTGTGGAACCTGCTTAAGATTTCCTCCCTCTGCCTCTGCCCCTCCCCTCTTGTGCTTTCTCTCTCTCTAAAAAAATTTAAAAATAAATAATAAATAGATAGATAGAATCATGAATGAGAGAGGAGAGATTACAACCAACAGCACAGAAATACAAACAATTATGAGAGAATATTATGAAAATTTATATGCCAACAAATTGGGCAATCTGGAAGAAACAGATAAATTCCTAGAAACATATTAACTACCAAAACTGAAATAGGAAGAAACAGAAAATTTGAACAGACCCATACCCAGGAAAGAAATTGCATCAGTAATCAAAAACTCCCGGGGCGCCTGGGTGGCTCAGTCGTTAAGCGTCTGCCTTCGGCTCAGGTCATGATCCCAGGGTCCTGGGATCGAGTCCCACATTGGACTCCCTGCTCGGCAGGAAGCCTGCTTCTCTCTCTCCCACTCCCCCTGCTTGTGTTCCTGCTCTTGCTATCTCTCTGTCAAATAAATAAATAAAATCTTAAAAAAAAAAAAAAAAAAAAACTCCCAACAAACAAAAGTCTCAGGCTAGATGGCTTCCCAGGGGAATCCTACTAGACATTTAAAGAAGAGTTAACACCTATTCTTCTCAAACTGTTCCAAAAAACAGAAATGGAAGGAAAATTCCAAACTCACTCTATAAAACCAGCATTACCTTGATTACAAAACCAGACAAAGACCCCATTAAAAAAGGAGAATTATAGGTCAATATCCCAGATGAACATGGATGCAAAAATTCTCAACAAGATACTAGCAAACTGAATCCAACAGTACATTAAAAGAATTATTCACCACGATCAAGTGGGACTTATTCCTGGGCTGCAAGGATGGTTCAATAATCACAAATCAATCAACATGATACACCGTGTTAATAAAAGAAAGGATAAGAACCATATGATTCTCTCAATGCAGAAAAAGCATTGGACAAAATACAGCATTCATCTTGATAAAAACCCTCAACAAAGTAGGGATAGAGGGAACATACCTCAACATCATAAAGGTCATATATGAAAGATCCACAGCTAACATAATCTTCAATGGGAAACTGAGAGCTTTTCCTCTATGGTCAGAAACAAGACAGGGATGTCCACTCTCACCATTACTATTTAACATAGCACTGGTAGTACTAGCCTTAGCAATCAGACAACAAAGGAAATAAAAGGCATCCAAATTGGCAAAGAAGAAGTCAAACTTTCACTATTTGCAGATGACATAATACTCTACCAAAAATTGCTAGAACTGATACATGAATTCAGTAGAGTTGCAGGATACAGAATCAACATACAGAAATCTGTTGCATGTCTATACACCAATAATGACACAGCAGAGAGAGAAATCAAGGAATCAATCCCATTTGTACTTGCACCAAAAACAACAAATACCTAGGAATAAACCTAACTAAAGAGATAAAAGATCTGTAGTCTAAAAACTCTAAAATGCTGATGAAAGAAATTGAAGATGACATAAAGAAATGGAAAGACGTTCCATGCTCAATTGAAAGAACCAATATTGTTAAAATGTATATACTACCCAAAGCAATCTAGACATTTAATGCAATATCTATCAAAATGCCACCAGCATTTTTGCACAGAGCTAGAATAAACAATCCTAAATGTGTATGAAACCACAAATGACTGTGAATAGCCAAAGCAATCTTGAAAAAGAAAAGCAAAGCTGGAGGCATCACAATTCTGGATTTCAAGCTGAATTAAAAAGCTGTAGCCATCAAGACAGTATGGTACTGACAAAAAAACAGACATAGATCAATGCAACAGAATAGAAAATCCATAAATGGACCCATAATTATATGATCAACTAATCTTTGACAAAGTAGGAAAGAATATCCAATAGAAAAATCCAATTTGTTTTTTCAACAAATGGTGTTGGGAAAACTGGACAGCAACATGCAGAAGAATGAAACTGGACCACTTTCTTACACTATACACAAAAATAAATTCAAAATGGATGAAAGACCTAAATGTGAGGCAGGAAACCATTAAAAATCCTAGAGGAGAATGTAGGCAGCAACCTCTTTGGTGTCGACCATAGCAACTTTTTTCTAGGCATGTCTCCTGAGGCAAGGGGAAAAAAAGCAAAAACGAACTATTGGACTTCATCAAGATAAAAAGCTCCTACACAGCAAAGGAAACAATCAACAAAACTAAAAGGCAACTTTGGAATGAGAGAAGATATTTGCAAATGACGTATCAGGTAAAGTGTTAGTATCCAAAATATATAAAGTACTTGAAAACTCAACACCCAAAAAACAAATAATCCAATTAAAAATGGGCAGAAGATGTGAACAGACATTTCTGCAAAGAAGACATTGCAGATGGCTAACAGACACATGAAAATATGTTTATCATCACTTATTATCAGGGATATACAAATCAAAACTACCATGAAATATCACCTCACACCTGTCATAATGGCTAAAATTAACACAGGAAACAACAGATATTGGCAAGGATGTGGAGAAAGGGGAACACTCTTACACTATTGGTGGGAATGCAAACTGGTGCAGCCACTCTGGAGAAGGCTATGGAAGTTCCTCAAAAAGTTAAAAATAGACCTACCCTAGGACCTAGCAATTGTACTACTAGGTATTTACACAAAGGATAGATACAAAATGCTGATTTCAAGGGACACATTCGCCCTGATGTTCATAACAGCATTATCAATAATAGCCAAATTATGGAAGAGCCCAAATGTCCATTGACTGATGAATGGATAAAGAAGATGTGGTAAATATACATACAATGCAATATTATTCAGCCATCAAAAAGAATGAAATCTTGCCATTTGCAACAACATGGATGGAGCTAGAGTGTATTTTGCTAAGTGAAATGAGTCAGTCAGAGAAAGGCAAATACCGTATGATTTCATTCATATGTGGAATTTAAGAAACAAAACAGATGAACATAGGGAGGAGGAAAGAGAGATGAAGGCAAGCCATAAGAGACTCTTAACTATAGAGAATAAACTGAGGGTTGCTGGAGGGGAGGTGGGTGCCGGGATGATTTAAATGGATGATGGGTATTAAGGAGGGCACTTGTGATGATCACTGGGTATTATATGTAAGTGAAGAATCACTATATTCTACTCCTGAAACTATTACACTCTATTAACTAATTAGAATTTAAATAAAAACTTGAAACATTAAAAAGAAATGGAATATCTGACTCATGAATAAAACTGCTAAAAATTAAGAAAAAATAAAAAGAGATACAGTATAGACCCTGAAACCGTATCAATAAACTTTTTGCACTCTTAAAAATAAAGTATAATTTCTAAAAATATCTGAAGTTATCTAGTATTTTTATACTCTCAAACCAAGAATCTAAATATACATCAATTATAAGTTGAATATCCATTTCCCTGCACTTGTTTTTTGTTGCCAAGTTATCAGTGTATAATATTCTAAACTTAAAGTCCCCCTTGTTATGCTGAATATATTTCTCTATTGTTTAATGGCATCTATTGTTGCTGTGAGAAATCTGCTTGGTCTAACGTTTAATTACTATGTCTATTGGTAATCCGTCTTCTCTCCTGATAGCTGGTATGAGTGTCTCTTAATTCTTGATTTTTTTCTAGTTTAACTATGATGGGTCTAGATGTGAATATGTTTTCATAGATCCTGCTTGGTTCTTATAGTTCACTTTCTATTTGAGCATGCATGTCTCTATTCAATTTTCAAAAATTCACAATACTTTTCAAATATTACTTTTTTGTGATTCTATTGTTTCCTTTTGGAAGTCTTATTTGTCTTTTAGTCTATCCTATAGATTTCTTAACACTTGGGTGACCATATAATTTATTGTCTAAATTAGGACATATTTGAGAGTTAAAAGGATTGTCACTAACAATTACATCAGGACAATGGATATAAATTGGAACTCTACCAAGCATACTGCGGTATACAATCTATTTACCATTTTTACAGATTTCATTCCCTATGTTGTGATCTGGGTGAATCCTCAGTAATATTTTCTAATTGATTATTTTCTCTTTTATTGTCTCTGTTCCAAAGTTTACCAAGTCTTTTGAATTTTTATTTCAGTCCATAGATTTTTCATTTCCAGTATGTCTAGTCTTTCTGCTTTTAATTTGACTTCTTTCATTTCTGTTTCTCATTGTTTTTATATAAATTTTTAATATAATTTGTATAATTTTCATTTTAATCCTTAGGCATTCAAAGCATATTTATACTAAAGTTTTGGCTAGATAGTTTCATAAATTTTTACCTGGAATGAAATTTTGTTGCAGTTGTTGATTTTTGTCTGGGTCACATTCACAGCATTAGAATTCTCCATGTGTTTTGAAATTTTGTTTTGCAGCCTCATTTTGAATGAGGCTTCTTCTTTCTCTTCACACTTCTCTGTCTAGTGGTTTTGCAGCTTTATTTTCTCAACTTCCTGAACCCCAGCTCTAAGCCAGGTACTGTACAGAATCGCAGAACACCTGGCCATGGTCTCAGTAGGGTTAGGACATCAGGTTCTGGCACAGTTCCTCAGGTGCATTGAGTGTTGGGTCCTCTTGCTTCTGAAGCAGTCTACCAAGTCATTACCGCAGGTAGTGTGTGGCTGCACATTTCCAACCTCCTTTTCCCAGAAGGATCCTCACCTTGCACCTGTTTTCAAACCTGGCTCCAGTCTTCTCATTTCTATAGAACACCTTCAGTGTTCCTTCCCCGAATTGCCAGCTGCCACTGCCTGTTCCAGGACTAGAGCCCAGCATGCCTGTGACCTCGGTTCTACCCAACTCTGGGTTTCTCTTCTATTTTGGGTACACAGCAATGCTTAACAGGTTTTGAACCCAGACATGGGTTTTAAGGTTTTTGCTTTTATATCTTTATATACTTTTGCTATGTGTTAGATCGAGAAGGTACATTAAAGCAGGAACTAACTGTTCTATTTTGACCAGAATACATACAATTTTAAAATAAAGAAGTACACTGTATTTTTTTTAAACTAAAATGGGTGATTATGAAGTATCCAGATTTACCAAGTTTGGAGGACATTTAGAGGTATATATTTTTTGTACAAGTCTCTGAAACATTTTTGTAAATATGCAATAGTGGTAGTACTAATGGAATGAACAGAACCCTTTGTCTACAGGATGGTTTAAAATAACTTTTGCCAAACTGCAGTTATTTCTTTCCTAAATTACATCATATGGAAATCTTTTCTATTAGCTGAAACATTTTCTGGTGCTATATGACATTGTAACTTGGCTATTTTGAAATGAGACATATTTTACTCAGTTAAAAAAGACAAATATTAAATTTTCCATGTAAAACAGTTATGAAATCTGCAGAAAAAAGAAGAAAAGGAAGAAGGAAGAAAAAGCACATTCCCTCCAGTATTTTGAATAGTACCTGGCCCTTAGTAAATATTTGTGGAAAAAATGAAAGGATAAGTATCTGAGTCTCACGCCATTGCTGGTTAGCACTGCAGAGTCAAGGGAGTAGGGTAGGGAATATGTTGTGGATAGGACAGGGATAAGGGCAGCATGAGGGCTCACAGATATAAGGTAATGGATCAGGTGAGAGTGAGAGGCAAAGCAAAGCACAGAGTTAGAGTAATTGTCAGAGTGTTTGTTGTTCTATACCTGGTTGTAAAAAAACAGTGATTTTTTTTTTTATTTTGACATTTTTATGTGGTTGTGAGTTCTCTGAGTCACATCAAAACCATTATGCCAACTCAGCCATGTCTAAATGTCCTGCTTCCCATTTTGAGCCTATTTTACTGAGCTCTACTCGTCACTCAGAGGTGAGGAGACAGGCCACAGGGTGAGGTTATATATAGATATCCTCCAGACTGTGGAGGGAACACATTTGGAGAAGAGAAGTACATGAGTCATCCCCCTGCTGCAGTCCCTGCATCGTGGAACCTAAAGAGAAGGTCCATTCAAGGCTATATTGGAATGAACAGCAGTTTCCAGCAACATGACTTTACCAATCTTTATGTCACCCAAGCCCCTAGAGGAGAAACAAGAGAATAGGTTGGATCTTAAGGAATCAGCCAGACAGAATGACTCTGATTGAGTCACTGTGGCCTCCGCCTCAACTCTGTGAATATCCTAGCCCCTGTGTGTAACAGCAGTGGGCCTTCAGTTTCTATATTGCTATGTGGGAAGCAAGTAAGGTCCTCTCTTTGGGTCATTTATTCCCAAGACCCACTCCCAAGAGCAGAACTCTTCAATAACTACTGACTCAACCATTTTATCATATTAAAGGAAACAAAATAGGGTGTATGAAAATATTTTAATGCGCAGGTCTCACTCAACAAAGTTTTCTCTGAGTCATTGTATACTCTAAGTTATAACATACTCTATAGCTCAACATAAATACATTCCTTTTAATTCTTCATAGGTTGACACTTGCTCTTTATTTATTAGCCAAAGACTAAACAGAACTTTGAGCAATCTCCTGAATAGGTGGGGAAACCAGTTCCAGTAGGTTCAAATGACTCCTACTTAGACTAGGAACTGGAAATCTGTATAAACACTGTGAGGAAGCTGGGCCAAGACTAAACCAAATCAGAATTAAAGAAAGACAGGGAGGGGAGTTACACCACAAATTCTCATGTCTGTTGGCTTTATTGCTGTAGCATTAGCATTAAAAAGGGTCATAGTTGCTTCTTTAATTTCTGTGTCATTGAAAAGAATTAGCCAGGGCAATGGTTTATTCATCCTTGTGATTCATACATTATTTTAACTGGGAAGAAGAGCATTTATGTTTGTTTAGTGCCTCATGCATGGGATTTTCCTTACGTTAGCTCATTTTATCTCCATATTAATGGTTTGAGATACATTTTATCTTTTTACACATAAGGAAATTATAGATGCGAGGTAAATAACTTGGCCGAGGTCATCAGCTTTAAGTTGGAGAGCTATTACTGAAACTCAGAAAGGCTGTATAGGATCATGAATAAGACGTGTAAGTCACTTAAGTCTGTGGAGTTTGTTAAGCTGCTTAACCTTCCTGTGCCTCAGTTAACTCAGTTTTAAGTCAGGAATAATATTCATACCTCCTCTTATGGTTGTTATAAGTTAAGATTTACAGCGTAGTTTGACACATAGGCATTTTCGTTTATTATTGGTGGGAGTATGAATTGGTATTTCCTCTTTGGGAGGCAACTTGGTAATTGCTTAAATGGGAAGCCTAATATATCACCATTATTACTGTTGTTAAAAATTTGTAATGTAATTGAGAAACACATGGACAAATTAAAAAATTTAAATTAAAAAATTTAAAATGTGCATTTTCTCTCTCCCAGCAATTCTAATCTAGGAATTTATCCTTCAGATATGTTCACACATATGCATGAAACTATTTATACATGATGTTCATTTTGGCACCAGTAGTAATAGCAAAGACTAAGAAAACAGAAAAATCAATTAGGAACAGATTAAATTAAGATATGTAAAATGTACTGTATGAAAGAAAAGGTGGCATATTATTTGTACAATTCTGCCATTTGGATATAAGAGTGTGTGTGTAATACAAACACCAATACTTTTATGTACCTTAAGTATTTTTTCAATTATATACAAGGAACTGTTTACCACTGTTAGCATTTGGAGAAGGAGGTTGAAGAGATAATTTCTTATGCAAATATTTTTTTTTAAATACAAAAGAATCAATTTTTAAAAATACTACAATATTGCATTATTGAACTAAGGAGAACTGTTAGCTACTCATATGCAGTTGGATTGAGATAATCCCCCAATCCTGGTAGGCAGGACCCTTTTAGTGAAACGTAGGGGCTGTAAGAACCTGGCTGCCCATGTGGAGATCCAGAAGATGCCCCTGAGTGTCAAAGAAAGATTGAGATTCACTACAATTTTATCAGCACAATTAGGATTTAAAAGAAGCATCTAAAACACATTTCTGTATTTCTTTCATATTTTATGACTCTTCTTTCTAAATCCTACTATGTCTTCAGCCTCATCTCTGTATTAGTCAGCTCAGACTGTTGTAACAAAATACCATGACTGGATAGCTTAAACAAAAGGAATTTATATCTCACAGCTCTGGAGGCTAGCAAGTCCCAGATTAAGGTGCTGGCTGACAGTTTCCTGAATTCCCTGGTGAGGGCCCTTTTTTTTTCCTTGTAGATGGCTGCCTTCTCACTGTGTTCACAAAGGGTGGAATTGGAGGAAGCAAGCTCTCTTAGGTCTCTTCTTTTATAACGGGCACTAATCCCACAAGGGGCCACACCCTCATGATCTCATCTAAACCTGATTACCTACCAAGAGCCACATCTCCAAATACCATCACATTGGGAGTTAGGGCTTTAAGATATGAATTTTGGGGGGACACAGTTCAGTCTATAGCACTTTCATTTGCACTAAAATATTAAGCTTAAGTTTTATAATAGGATATTAACTGTATCAGCAGCTTGTTGTTTTCTAAAATTCATGAAATTTCCTTAATTAGCTACATAGAATGTCTATAATCCAGGTCAACTGCCTATCGTATCAGAATCTTAAACACCTTGTTTAAATGGTACATACTAAAAATCTGGCAGAGAGGTAGTTAAGAAAGATTGTCTTGGGTTATGCATGTATTCATTGCTGTATATACTCCAAATTCTCTTAATGTTTTTTCCTTAAAAAGGCCTTCCCTAAATGCAAGCTGGTGCAGCCACTCTGGAAAACAGTATGGAGGCTCCTCAAAAAGTTGAAAATAGAGCTACCCTACGACCCAGCAATTGCACTACTGGGTATTTACCCCAAAGATACAAATGTAGTGATCCGAAGGGGCATGTGCACCCCAATGTTTATAGCAGCAATGTCCACAATAGCCAAACTATGGAAAGAGCCAAGATGTCCATCAACAGATGAATGGATAAAGAAGATGTGATACACACACACACACACACACACACACACACACACACACTGGAATATTATGCAGCCATCAAAAAACCCCAAAATCTTGCCATTTGCAACGACGTGGATGGAGCCAGAGGGTATTATGCTAAGCGAAATAAGTCAATCAGAGAAAGACAAGTATCATGATCTCACTGATATGAGGAATTTGAGAAACAAGACAGAGGATCATAGGGGAAGGGAGGAAAAAATTAAACAAGATGAAACCAGAGAGGGAGACAAACCATAAGAGACTCTTAATCTCAGGAAACAAACTGAGGGTTGCGGGTGTGGTGGGGGGTGGGAAGGATGGGGTGGCTGGGTGATGGACATTGGGGAGGGTAATGTGCTATGGTGAGAGCTGTGAATTGTGTAAGACTGATGAATTACAGACCTGTACCTCTGAAACAACACATTATATGTT
>NC_138376.1:52444076-52513752 GCF_054177405.1 Leptonychotes weddellii
CCCGGGATCGAGCCCGCATGGGGCTCCCTGCTCCGCGGGAAGCCTGCTTCTCCCTCTCACACTCCCCTTGCTTCTGTTCCCTCTCTCGCTGTCTCTCTCTGTCAAATAAATAAATAAATAAAATCTTAGAAAAAAAAAAACAAGAAGATAGTAGGAAGGGAAAAATGAAGGGGGGGAAATCGGAGGGGGAGACGAACCATGAGAGACTATGGACTCTGAGAAACAAACTGAGGGTTTTAGAGGGGGTGGGAGGATGGGTTAGCCCGGTGATGGGTATTAAGGAGGGCACGTACTGCATGGAACACTGGATGTTATATGCAAACAATGAATCATGGAACACTACATTAAAAACTAATGATGTAATGTATGGTGACTGACATAATAAAATAAAATTTAAAAAAAAAAAAAAGGCTTTCCCTAATACTAGATGGAAACAAGAGGATATCCTCCCCCGCTTTAACTCTTGATGGATGCTAAGAAGAAAATTAACACTGCTATCACAATTTGTAACTATTTTATTTTTATATCTTTTTTACTTTATTTTCTGACTCCTCTACAAAAATGTAAGCTCCATAAAGGCAGGGACTATGGCTATTTTGTTCGCAAATGTGTCCCCAAACCCAGTACAAACACTTGCTAAATATGAACCAATGTTCTTGGATCAAGTTAGATCATAAGAAGGCTACATATCTGGACAATGACATCTTTGTATTGCTTTTATAGAACTGTCTCTCAATTGTTGGTCATGGATTTTTATCTTAGGTTGCTCTCAAAACTAACCATGCAGATTTAATTTATCTATTCATTGCAAAACCAATATTGATATTATTGATATCTTATTCCCTCTATTGTCACATAGGAGCTAGGTCTCTCCCAGGAAAATCTTATCCCTCAAATATTTGTAGGTAATTATTTTAAATTATAAAACATTCATTAAGTATAATTAAGTTTTTATCTTAATTGCAGCTAAAAGAAAACTCCAGGTTTGATGCTCAAACATAGCCACTCTGTTGACTCTTATTATTGGCATAGACTTCCCCCTCCCAATTTTGGTTCTATTTAAGGAGTCTTATTGTAAATATCTCCTCCTTCTGTCTCTCTCTTTTTTTTAAAGATTTTATTTATTTATTTGAGAGAGTGAGTGAGTGAGAGCAGGAGCCGGGGGAGGAGCAGAGGGAGAGGGAGAAGCAGACTCCCTGCAGAGCAGGGACTCAATTCTAGGACCCTGGGATCATGGGCCCAGCTGAAGGCAGACACTCAACCAACTGAGCCATCCAGGCGCCCCTCCTCCTTCTCTTTTTAAATAATTCATCTCAAATACTTTCTATATGAAGTAAAATGTGAGTACATTAAATTGATGAAAATAAATTGTGTTGCTTTTGTGTTATTTTCCCATTTCTTTACTGCTAAGATTTGAGTCCAGGACATATTTTGGTTTTTGGCTTAATATTATCAGCATCTGGTCTCTGTCTGTCCTTTCTCTTTTCTGTTTTCTCCTGTTCCCTCCCACCAAAGACATCTTTCTCTCCCATAATACCACTGTTGGCTGCCATCTCTTGTATCATGAACTGTCCCATAACATCTGACAGTATACCATACACACTTGCTTCCTCAGGATGTGCCTAGCTTTGCTTCCTCTTCTTTGTCCTGTGTATAGCTTGGCTATAAATATATTCTTGGCTTCATCTTCTCTACTTTACAATACCTCTAATGCTCCTGTAACACAAACTATTACCAATATAAAATCCGTGTCATTTGTTTCTTCTTTAATAATCCTTGAAGTCCATTTACTGGTAAAAATCCTTTTAAACCTTAGGAATAATACTCATCTATCACTAAACAGATTTTCTATATTTATAGATTAGATTATAATATAATGCCTTATTTTATTAGTTGTATTGATAAATAGCCCTACATAATTGTAAATTAAGCATTAGAATTAGTCCCTTAGCCCTCTCTTGTCCAAACCAAAAATATAATTGTATATTATATAGTATATATAAAATATATAGCACACATACATATACACATGTACATTTTCCCCAAAGTCCTTTCAGAATGATATAACATAATAAATTTACCAAAAGACAAAATTAGGATGATGAGAGGCAATTAGAAACTGGAAAAACATAGCATTAATTTGGCAACTGATTAACTACTTTTCTGTTGAGAAGATAAGAATCCAACCCTGAGAAGAACTAAGTCTCAATCTTTGACATTGTTTCCTCAAATGTGCAGGTATTAAAAAGAATTAAAATTGAGCACAGCGTTTCAAATTTATTACTCAATATATAACATAGCAGGTACTAAATTGAATTGAAGAATGAAACTAAAGAAGATATCATAGGAAAATAAAGTGGAATCTTGTAAAATTAAAGACCTCGTTTTTCATATAAATTGTTTAGTAGAAGTTGCTTAACTAGGAGTGTGGAAGAAAATTGCAAAGTCTCTTTATTTTAGACATGGTTGTATTCACACATGCTTCAACCTGGTAATAAATCAGCCTGGGAACCTTTTACATAAAGGGATGTCACTATAAATTAGCTTTTACATTTTATCTTAAGTAGTATCATCATAAAATATTTAATCAAGACACTAAAGCTGTCAAAGTAGGTGGATAATTTGAGACCTGGTGTGTAAAAAAGACCTGATTCTTTCATTCTTTCTTGTTATATAAATTTTGATCTGTGAATTTACCAGAAATTGCCACAGTAACAACAATAGATAACTTATTTACAAATTATAACTATAACAAATGTTTGGCAATCAGAGAAGCTATTTAAATACTTTGGTTAGAAACTAACCAGAACAGACTAAATTTAAAGAAAATAACACACCAAAATGCTTTGTCTTATTTTGTTCTGAAACAAAGAAGAAGATATTCTTACCATGCAGATGGTTTTTTCCTATTCTTTCTTTTTTATTTAGGTTATCTTTCCATATATTTCTCAGTTTTTTTTTACAGATTTGAATAATAATAATAATAATAATTTGACTTTACATACAAGATAAAAATTGATCTTTTCCACATTCTTTTTTTTTTTTAAGATTTTTTATTTATTTATCTGAGAGAGAGAATGGAAGACAGAACGCATGAGAGGGGGAGGATCAGAGGGAGAAGCAGACTCCCCACTGAGCAGGGAGTCCGATGTGGGACTCGATCCTGGGACTCCAGGATCAAGACCTGAGCCAAAGGCAGTTGCTTAACCAACTGAGCCACCCAGGCGCCCATCTTTTCCACATTCTTATTAGGCAGGGAGAGTAGGAAACAGATAAAGAAACTGAAGCCTAGAAGGGTCACTGGGTGTTCCTTCTGTCCTGGCTTCTTATACTTCAGAAGGCTGCATGAGCCCATCTTATGGCTACTTGTGAGGATTACCATTTTGTTTGCTTCTTCCTAGTGGAGGATCCTTGCTTTTCTTTTCATTGGCTCTTTGACCCACAGGCTGCACCAGTTAACTATTGCCTGCCTTGGGCTCTTCTTGACTTCTTCTATGACTGGTTTAGCTCTGCATTTCTGACTTTGATCTTTGACTTTACTGTTTGTTCTCTGCCTCCCTGCAACCACAGAGGCTATGAAAATCACTTCCTGCCATCTGCCCCAGTTCCTTGAGCCTATTTCAGCCAGGCCAGCTCTGTCCAGCCTCCTACCATGGGAGGAGGATTAGATAGCCTGCCTGGAGCAACGAAGTCCGGATGATAACACAAATAAAAGCACTTTTAGAATATGCCATTCAAATTGTTGAAAATGACAACCGTCACAAATTCTTAACTATTTTCAGTCATTACCAGCCTGGCTACATTGATCAAACAAATATTGTGAAGGTAGATCTGAGAATTCCTCTTACTTTTTAAAGCTGAAGTAATAAATTCCCCAGGTAAAGACTTCAAACATCTGTTGACTTAATTAGAGAAGAAATGCTTCAAGGATGAATTCTTTTCCTAAACTTGGTTGTCTTTTCAACAGATGATACATCTGAAACAATAGGTAGGGAGCAGATGTGGGATAGTCTGAGTCCTAGCTTGCATTTGGCAAAACTCTGACTACAGAGTGAAACCATTAAAGATGTTGTCAGTGAGATTGATGATGGTACGCATTTTGAATTGTCCTTGACAAATTATATAAAATGCACAATTCTTCTCCAAAGACACATCATGAATTGTAGCAAAATGTAACATACACTTTCTCAGGGGCAAGAATTTTATTAGTTCACTGAGGCGCATTCAGATTGAGTTAAGACAGATTCTGAAATAATTCTACTAAAATATGTCATTGTAAATAGGTTCAGAATCAAATGGAAAAAGAAGCATGAATGAACTGAGAAGGGGCTGTTTAAATAACACATGACCCTCTCCCAGTGTTTGATTCCCCCTTCCATATTGGAGTGAGGAAGGTGGGCCTTGCAGAAGCAGGTCCCAAGGGTTGTGAGATCATGGATGATAAACCTGAATCCAGAGAACCAGTCCAATGTTTTGGTCTGAGTTTCTTAAGCAGGAGTGACTTGCTTTGTCCTATGAAGGAACCAGAGGCATATCTTCCTAGATGGATTGGGTCAAATTTCACCTCCCCTGCCCCCAGTTATTGATAACTTAAAATATTATTTTGTATTAAAATAGAAATAGATATGATATATAATTTTAAATTCCCATCAACTTTTAAAATGAAGAATAAGAATTCAAAGAAATCTTGAGCTTGCATTGATTGACCACCCCTCCAACTAATGGCATGCCTTTACCTGCCTTTCACTTAAGGATACTTGTATGGATATGCTGAAAAAGAACAGAAAGATAGCAAAAACGCTGTGTATCTAAGCATGGAGTCAGAATGGACAGGCAAGGTACAACCTTAGGAAGCTTGGAGCAACTCCAGAGACCAAAGCTGAAATCCATGCAAGATGAATAAATAAGCTAGTTCTCTTCCTTATTTCCTACCTGCCTCCTTTCCATAGAATTAAAGCAGAAAGTCATTGAGTCTCAGGGTTCAGAGAGACATTTTAGGGCCATTAAATCCGATCTTCTTATTACATAAAAATTCCACAAGAGTCTTAAGAAGTAATTTTCAAGTGTCTTCTGGAATACTTTCAAAGACAAAGAACTCTTTACTATGTAAGGAAGCTCTTTCTACCTTCCAAGGATGTGAATTGTTTAGGAGGTACAGGGTTGTTATGAACACTAGTTTCTAAAGTCAGATAGTAAGAAGAAAAATTGGCCTTAGGAATCTATTTATCCTGACTTCTCATTCAGTGCTTTTTTCCCACAAAACTTCAGTAGAAATACTTGATTATAAATTGGTCTAAAGGAAACTGACTTGGCAGCTGTAAGGGAAGTCCTAATTTAAGCCAGAGGGAAAAGAACAAATGACATCATAGGAAGTTATGAAACCGAATTCAGTAGAGAGACAGGCAGAGTTATTGACCACAACCTAAGACAACTTATTCTTCAGTAAAAATGTCCTAAGACCCATTAGTGGAATATTTCCTCCTTTTTTCCTCATTTTCCCCTCCTAAATTCAAGAGTTTGCAGGTGGCCCAGATACACACCATTACCTCAGAGGGGAAATATTTTAAAGCTATTGTCCTAATTTTAAATCAACAAAATTAAAGAATCTACAATAAATCACAAGTGATTTTAGCATTCTACAAAAAAATTCTATAAAAATATCCACAAAAAATCCTACAAAAACAAAAATCATAGTCATTCTATAATTACCTCCAATTCTAGAGCATCAACTGCATATCACTTTCCAAAAAAAATATATAGGACATTATTTTGAAGTGACAAAAATGTTTCACTTGTAATTAAGCAATGGATTCTTCTCTCTTATCAAGTGCAAAACTTCTGTAAAGATTTTATTTGTATTTTATACATAATATCCACCACTCTAGGATATCATCATCATTCCCCTTTAATGCCATATTAATTGAAAATCTATCCAAAGATAGGATATATATGAAAGCCAACCAAATTTGGGGATTCCCAGACTGACATTTAGCTCCTGCTCACCAGCCACTAAAAGGCTTATAGTGGAATGTGCCTGGTCTACTAATGTACATAGAGTTCTCAAACTCTTATTAGAGAGACCAGTGAGGAAAATCATCCTATTCATACAATAGCAGAAGAGACTCTAGTGATTCAAACCTCCTTAAAGCATGACTGGACATCCTAGGATAAGGAGACATGTGAGAAATATCATCAGCATTAAAGAGAACAAGCAAGGCCAACATATAGAAAACTGACTTGAGGAACTAATAATAATCTGAGCTATAAACTATTTTGTATTTACTTGTAAGTTCAACCACTGTAATAGTCTTATGGGGTAGATACTGTATTATCCCATTTTATGGATGAATAAATTAAGACACAGTGCATCCACGGGCCTGGCCTCACATGCAGGGAACAATCTGTTCATTCTATAGTGCCCCCTGCATGAACCCCTAGGGTCACTTGGCTAGAATGGCTCCAGCAATTCTAAGAGAAACGAACTCAGAATGGAATTCAACCTTCTCCGCTTCAAAACAAAAAGCAGAAAGAAGCTACTTGGACTGAGAAGGCAAAGATCATGCTTAAAGCAGAAAAATTTTAATATCAAATTATTAGCAGAAAAAGATAAATACAGTCTTTTCCACAACCCCCCCCCCCAAAAGACTTCATTACTGAACATAGTGTGGTGGAAGAACTGGAAAATAAATTATTGGTAGAAATGAGGAAGAGCAAAAATCCAGCAACAATTGGCCAAAACACATAATGATGTAGAGACTCCAACGTTAGTTAAAGGAAGAGACACTTACACCTAATTTTATTGAAAAGCTCAGAGAAATAATGGAACTAGTTGAAAATGCAATGAACACTTTTAAATAAGAGAAGCTGATAAATGAAGAGCTTATTAAAGAAGAGAAAATAACTAATGAGTGTCATATCCAGAAAAACTGACACCGGGGCTTTGGGTCACTCAGAAACACAGAGAGATTTCATAGAAATGTCAAGCAAAGTTCCTATAAACAAAGTACCATCACATGTTCTTCCAAGAGAAATATAGATTCTAAAAAACTCTTTCAACAAACAGAAAGATGACAAGGGCACTGGACTATGATGATTACTAGAACTTTGTAACAGTGAGGAACAAACATAAAGAGAAGCCTACATTTATGGGAGAAATTCTAGAACACTACCCTGGAAGAACACAGGATGAAGTGCAACATCATGAAAAATGCTAGACAAATTTCTGACTCTAGGAGAAAGGAAAAAAAAAGTCTATTAAGAATTGGAAAACTAAAAACAGCAAAAATTTGGGGATTTTCAAGTTAAAGACAGGCTATACTTATGCGTCTTCATAATAAACAAGAAGACAATGAAAGTAAAAAGAGGAACAAAGAAGAAAATTGCCAGTTGAAGCTTGCAAAAAACCAGAAAAGTATATAAATATCAATGAAATATGTTTCTTATATTTAAAAGCAGTTAAGAGAAAGAGAAAAATGTAGCAGAAGGAGCACCGGTGCTAGTTCAAACTAAAGTTACTATGAGAAAGTTACGCCCAGGAGAAATAAAAATAGGAAGGACTTCTGAGGCTTGAAAAGGAGACATGGGCAAAGGCAGAAACCAGGACAAACACTGGTGATGAAATTTCCAGGTTTCAAGAAAGAGATTTACATAACCTTGTATCAAAAATTCTAGATAGGCAAAGGAAGAGGAGAGGGCAGAAAACCAAGAAAACCAGACAAATTAAGAGTGAAAACATGCTAGTAGAGATCCCTCTAGGCTTTACAAACTTATCAAAATTTGGAAAGAACGAACCAAAGATATAGGACCAACTTCTGGGCCACTTCTGCATATTCCCCACTGGGATCTTTCGACTTAGAGACAGGGACAACAGAGAACATGAGATAATGAACGTGGTATACAGTTGGTGAGAATGTTAGCAAATTCAATTATTCTGGGAAATATAGTGACAAAACATCTTTAAATAATACTAACCTCATCAGTTAATTATTAATTGCATTATATGTGAATTGGCAGGTATGAGGTTCCATACTGACATTGCCATGAATATTTTCTATTTATATTAAGAAAATATTTAGTTTATAAGTTGGCCTGTGACTGATGTAAAAGCTATTGAAGTGAGTTTACATTACAAACATTACTTCATTTAATGCACAGCAAATTGAGAAGATTTTTGTTTCCTTATGGAATAACAAAATTAATTGGAACAAGTTCAGAGTGGTACTTTTTTAAACCAAAAATCTGTAACTTTTAGAACTTGGAGGTAAGTTGGCTTGAGTAAAAAAAAAATGTAAAGTTTTCTTTTTAGAGTTATAAGTTCATACTTCTAATAACAAATTGATAGTTTGACAATTACTGCATTTTTGTATGATAAGCATTTTGCATTTGATGCAAAAAAACAAACAAAAAAAAAAAAACAAAGGAAAGAAAGAAAATGAAAAAGAAAAGAAACTAAAACACAAAGTTCCCAAAGGACACAAAACCGTTACACAGCTGACATTCAAACCCAGGCTGTCTTGTTCTAGAGTCCATTCTCTTAACTACTATCTATGCAGACCACCTCCAGTAGCAGAAAATTTTAAATAGCTAATATTCTATCTAAGTATCTAGTGGATACTGAGAAAGTGTTATAAACTTAAAATAAGAACAGGATACTCTGAGAAAGGAATAAACAGAAACCCAGAAAGAGTGCCTAGATGTGAAAAATGTGACTAAGTTGAATAAAACAATAAAAGGACCAGAAAAGCATTTCTCAGAGCTACCACCAGAGTAGTTCCAGGGGATTCGGTTTATGGAGGACCCCACATCTAGTGACTGAATCCAGCAGTCCCTGGAGCTGTTCCCATGGTTATGGAGTCAGGTTGCTGCTGCTGCTGCTACAAAGGGGTCTGCGGTGACAGCTACTTTTGGTCCCTTGGGCCACCTAAGGACACAACCTGACAGCACCTTGCCTGCTGCACCTGCGGCATATTTTGCCTCCTACCCTGGGGATTCTTTGTTGTTGCTGAGGAACTCGTGGGCACCAATAACTATACAACCTGCAGTTACTGAGGACTTACCCCATGGAACGATCCTTGACCGAAAGGAGACGGGACTGGGCACAAACACTCTCACCCCTCAGAGGGACTGTGTGGAGACGCAGAGCTTTCCGCTTCCTTTCTGAAGCTGTGCTGTAGGACCCAGCGCTCAGCTTTTCACGAAGCTGTGGCCTCCTCCATAATGCTCTTTCCTCTCTTTGCTCTCTTGCTTCGTACCCATTTTCTCTCTCTCCTGGTTCTCTGGCACTGCACTCCCCAGCACTAAGCTTTTACCTCAGGTGCTGTCTTCTAGGAGATCCAGTCCATGACAATAGTCTTCGAGAAGGGCAGAATCAATGCTGAAGCGTTACAGCGAGGACCACGCTTCCCCGAAGAAGCCTCATCTCGCGGGATCTCGGCCGTTCTTCTGAGGCAGGCCGGGGAGCCCTGGGATGAGAAACACCTGAGTGCCCGGGTACCAGAGGCACCTGCGCTCCTCTGTAAGGGGTCTAGCTCACGCCATCTGTCAGCCAGACCCCAGTGCTCATGCAAGCCTCGGCTCCTCTTGCCCCCTTAGAGTCACAGGGCAGCCGGCCTTGCCCCAGGGGGCCGGCCCGGTGTGGGGAACGGGCTCTGGCCCAAAGGCTGTGCAGGAGCCAACCACTGAGGCCAGATGCAGGGCGGGAACTGTGCATATGTGGGCTGGAAATCTATAGACTTCCAGGAAGGCTCACCAAGTGCCCAGAAAATGAATGAAAAAGATCATTTCCTAGACAAATCAGCAGGACATGCTGAGCAATAAACAAGAGCAACAAGTAAACGAAAGATCATAAAAGCTTCAACGGAAAAAAAAATATGTCATTTACAAAGGAACAAGAATCAGTCTGGCATGAGCACTGTTGGAGTCTAGAAAACAGGGGAGCAATGCCTTCAAAGATTACAATCGTCAAACTGCCAGCCAGGGTGAAAGCAAAACAAAACAAAGAAAAAATTCAGACATGCAAAGAATTAGATAATTTACCCCATACACATTTTTTATTTTATTATTTTTTTAAAGATTTTATTTATTTATTTGACAGAGAGAGGCACAGCGAGAGAGGGAACACAAGCAGGGGGAGTGGGAGAGGGAGAAGCAGGCTTCCCGCCGAGCAGGGAGCCCGATGTGGGGCTCGATCCCAGGACCCTGAGATCATGACCTGAGCCGAAGGCAGACGCTTAACGACTGAGCCACCCAGGCGCCCCCTCCATACACATTTTTTAAAAGAAGTTACCCAAGACTGTACTCCAGGAAAAGAGGCATATTCAAGAAAAAAAGAAGACAGACTGACGAGACAGTGATTTCCACTTGGAAGGGCAAAAAAGAGAAGTTCTAGGATCACAGGTAACCAGACAACTAAAAACAAAACCAGCCAGATTGGAACAGGAGAATGGAAGTCTGGGTAAAAAAGGACGCTGCATGGACTAGCATGATGTAGAGTCTGAAAATGTGAAGGAGATGATCAAGGCAAATGCTATAAGAAATCAAGAAAGCAATTTAAAATTTTAGGCAAAATACATAAGAAAGTCACTATCTAAAGAAGGAAGGGACGCCTGGGTGGCTCAGTCGTTAAGCGTCTGCCTTCGGCTCAGGTCATGATCCCGGGGTCCTGGGATCGAGCCCTGCCTCGGGCTCCCTGCTCGGCGGGAAGCCTGCTTCTCCCTCTCCCACTCCCTCTGCTTGTGTTCCCTCTCTCGCTGTCTCTCTCTCTGTCAAATAAATAAAATCTTTAAAAAAAATAAAAAATAAAGATGAAGGAAATTATAATGTTACCTAATTTTAAATAATTGGGGAGTATACGAAAAGTTAATCCATTTGACCTCGATGCTTGGAATTGTCCAGCAGCGGCATAGGGTCATGAAATCAGGGAATGAAGTGTAATTCCAGCCCACTATTTGGCAACATTATAATTTCCTTCATAGTGGACAGTATTTACAGAGTACAAGTAATAGAATGCTGTTTGTTGGTTTCCATCGTTTAGCATAATCTATATATAAAGCAAGAGAGATTTGGGTATGGTAGAAGGATAAAGTGTAATGATAAAGTCCAAGTGTAACTGATACAAGATAGGAAGTGGAAGGAGAGGGATGAAAGGAATGTTCATATTCTTATTTTACCGAATGGGGAAATAAGAAATACTGTTGAAGGTGGATGGAAAATTCAACCATGAGAATTAATAGATTACTTTGGGATAGAGTGCAATGAAAAGTGAAGAGGGATACCCAGGATAGAATCCCAAAGAATATCAAAAGTTAAAAAAAAAAAAGCGTGAGGCAGTAAGCACAAACACCTGGAAGTCACAAAAAAGGAGGCAGAAGAGCAAATGAAGAAGGTGTTCTGACAAGGAAGTCTTGGGGAGAGGCTGAGCTCAACTGTAACAACTGCTGCTGAGGTCAAGCAAGATCAGGACTGGGTGTGTCCTTTGCATTTGGCGGCAGGGGGAAGAATGATGGGAGCTGTAGCCACAGAGCAGCGTGTTGACAAAGAAAGTGAGGCACAGTAGCAACAGATTTGGGTGATGCTACAGCTTGGGAGTGAAGGAGAGGAAAGGAAAAGGGTAGCAAACAAACAGTGACATTGGATCACAGGACCATTTTGGAGTTGTCAGGCGTCGAGGGAGATGGACACATTCAAATGCTGATTGGAAGTTGGTGGTGGAGAGGGAGGGGTTGATCCGGAAGGATACGACCAGCGGGTGGACTCCAGAGACTAGAGAACGTTGTCCACAGAACAAGGCACTTCCTCCTCTGCAGGGGGAGGAAGGAGGTAGCAGATGATGTAATTACAGTTAGATGTGTAGCAGGCAGGAATTTGGGGAAGTTCCTGTCTGACAGCTTCTAATTCCTTTATGAAGAAAGAAGCCTGCCCATGTCTGCTGAAAGAGAACAAGCAAGCAGATTAGGACTTGCTTTATTGTGTGATTTTTCTTCAGCATTCAACAATCCAGGGCAGAGGCAAGGCAGGTGGAGAGCTGAGTCCATTCAGGATTGGGGTTTTGCCAGGTGGGTGCAAAAGGTGCATAGGTGTTTTCTGGGAGCGCAAAGGGAGGAAGGCAGGGACAGGCCAATTAGCAAAAGGCTAATTTGTCAAAGGCTAATTTTGCAAATAGTGAAAAGAATTTCAGTTATGTAATGAAATAAACTTTTTTAATGGAAAGCAGGAAACAAGAGGGTCATAAGTTGCACTTTGAATAACGAACCCAACACAAATTATGTTTACATTCAGGATTTATTAACCTAACTTGGGCTAGAGGAAAGCCCTGAATGCCCTCTTCTAAAGCTGGGTAATTGAAAATTCCAGAACGTAGGGATTCTCTCCTACTTAAGCTCAGTCTTTGCAGAAAATAGAGAAGCATCCTAGAGAAATAGGCTCAGCTCACTTGAAGAAGCCTCATGTTTAGGTGCCAACTGGGGCAGGAAACATCTGATTGTAAACTTCTTTGGAACTATTCCACTGTGATGGGAAAGATGCATGAAAATGTGGACTATTCTAGAAAAGGGCTTGATATTCCTGGAGGCAGCCAACTGGGCATTGTGCTTCCCTGGCCTCAGCTCTGCTCAGCTTTTCTGGAATGGCATTTTGGCAGCTCAAGTCCCTTCATCAGGCATCTGTGGGACTTCAGTGATGGTGCTGGCTCAGGAAAAGAGCTATGCCAGGTGATGATGAACTTTGGTCCAAAGACACTATGAGTTTGCAATGACTGCAGGAGCTGCTTTTGACTCAGGTCCTCTAAGAAGGTCTAACAGTCAGGATTCTGTTGCATGAAAACAAAGAGCTCCCCATATTAGGGGATGTTGAGGGATACAGAGCATTTCTGAAGATGATTGAGATGTGTAGTGGTGCTCGCTGCTGCCATATATCCCGTAAAATAGACCTGACCAAAGTCTATTATTAGAGATTAATTTCAGCCTCTTTTCTTTGTTTGCTACTATTGCCTGCAAGCTCAGGAGCATCATTTAGCAATACACTGACACGTGCTTTTTGTACCAGAGGTGAGGCTGAGAGGAGAAGGGAACTGCGGATTTACCCAAGTCCAAGGATTCTTATTCATTAGGGCGCAGGGTCTATTTCCTTTCTTCTTTTTCTTCTGAAACCTCACATTATCTGGGTCTCCTTTGAGATTTTTATCTCCTTTCACTTTGAACTATAGTTATTTATTTAAATGTCATCTCCTCTTACACTTTTGGCCAGATTTTGCAAAACGGCTGTGGTGGGTACATTTGACCTGCAGGTATTTTTTTTTTTCCTTTTACCTCACGTAGAACTTTAAAAAACAAAAAACCTAGAACTGGTTACCAGATATAACATTTAGAAGCCTTCACATAAAAATGTGGATTTATAACTTCTCTTAAAATATCAGAGGATCTGCAGCACTAGCTACAGTTTCCCACGTCTGAAGCTGAGTAGTAGCTGCCCCTTTTATTAGAGCATGCACTTTCCAGGACACCCCAGTCCCCACCCAGGTGCTTTGCCTACTGTAATGCCTTTTTTTGCCTCTGGAAATCTTGAGACTAGTTAGGAAAATATGATTGTAGATTGAGTGTGAGTCAGTAAGAGCTTGGACTGCTCCAAGTGGTGGCTGGGAAGAAATAAGAAGGGAAGAACACAAGAAAGACAGTATAAAGGAAGAATTTTCAACATTTAGTGACTGATCCAGTATGGGTTGACAAGAAGGGAGTTGTGACCCTGAGTGGCCAGTGGAGTGATGATGTTTATAATAAGTATGGTTGGTAGCCAGTCAAATGCTTTTTAACAGATGGTGCACACATCCCCCAGCTGCTTCGAGAGTTGGCTGGTAATTACTTGCAGTTGCCCCTTTCTCCAGAAAATCGCTATCCATGAAAGGAATGAGAACACTAACATTGAGAGGTTACACATAGCGCTCTCTGGGGAGATGGCAGCACAAAGTCAATGGTTCACTGACATGGATGTACAAAACACAAACCTTCTTGCCTCAAGATGGGATCAACTCAGTGGTATAATTTATGCTTCACAGATCCCCCCAAATCAGGCAGAAGCTGGATTCCGGTTGGGACCACAGCCTTATTTAGTTTCCTTCTCTGAATCTCACTTGCTTCACTCCATTTTTTTTTTTTTAAGATTTATTTATTTGTTTTGCGGGGGAGGGGAAGAGGGAGAGACAGAATCCCAAGCTCACTCCCCACTGAGCATGGAACCTTATGCGAGGTTCTATCCCACAACTCTGAGATCATGACCTGAGCAGAAGTCAAGGGTCAGTCGCTTAACTGACTGAACCACGTAGGTGCCCCTGCTTTACTCCTTTTATCCTGAGAGTGCTTTCTCAATAAATCATGAACGCCAGAATCTCAGTAAATTAGGTACTTCTTGGGAACCCAGCCTTAGATAGTTTTCATAACAGAATTATGTAGCTTAAAACTTGGGAAATGGCTAACAGTGCAGAGATACGATCTAGGAGTTCCTCCCCATAGGGATTCTTTTATAATCATGGTTTTATCTCTAGCTCCACAGCACAGGGCCCGGCATATACATTGTGCAGCAAATTTTATATTGTTTGTCAAATGAATTTGATTTGGAGTCTATTGAGTTTGAAGCAGCAGCAGGGCATCCATTGTGAGATACAGTACATGGGCGCAGGAAAGTGATTGTGGTTGGATATTTAGGACTTTCACTGGGAGAGAAACAATTCAAGAAGGAGGCAGTAATTAGTGTCAAGTCTAAATAAAATCTTGAGTCTTTTCAACATAAAGCTGCCAGTATTTGTCTTTACCTCAATTAGGTACATAACTCCAATTACTTTAGATCAATGATTTACAATCCTTTAGTAATGTTTAGGCAAAATTCCAATTAGTGAGTTTTGCTCACTACTAGTAAGTAGGTCCAGTGGAAAAGATTAACAGTCCACAGGAGAAATACTTGTGGATTTTGATGATTTCTTCTGTATTCTATTCCCAAACAATTGAGTGAGCCATCTGAGATTCTTTTAGGACAAGGAGGTGTGCAAAATAAATAATCAAGTGTTTATTGTACTTACACTTAAGAGATTTATGCCTATCTCTCTTCATTACATTAATTATATTTTAAAAATTAAAAAAAACAGACAAAAGCATCCAGATATTCCAAAAGTTACACTATTTATCTTTTCAAATACAAGTTTCCAATATCCTAAGGAGGGTGGTTTTGAGTGCTTTAAATCTTGGTTGTCTAATTTCATCCCACAAACTGTAATTATAGCCCTTTATAACATGCTAAATAATTCCTCCCCGACTGGATGTTTATACCTTTCAAATATTTATAGACTGTCATCATTCCTTAGTCATCTCTTTGCAAAGTTGCACATATTTTGTTCCCATAATATTTTTCATAAATCAATTTCCTCAATACTAAGCTGCTTTTCTTAGTTCTCCATTCAATTTGTCTCCATCCTTTTAATAGAGTGCTAATCAAAGTTAAATGAGATATTTTGGGCTCAATTTATCCTAAGGTTGTTTGAGAGGGTTTAAAATTTCCTCACCTGGATTAGTTCCTCATTTATATATATAGCTCAGAATAGTGCTGACTTTATCAGTGTTTTTTATCATTTTACTTGAAAAGTCCTAACTAATTTCCCATGTAATGGCACTCAAAAATCTCCATGCCATTACTGTTTCTTCACTGATCATTGAATAAGCAGGAATTAAATGAGTTCAGAATATATTTCTATAATTTGCTTCTTATTATGCAATATTGAATCACACTTCCAGCTTCTTAATATACATAAACTATTATTATTTCTCATCGTCCCTCCAAATCAATAGTATCTGGAAACTTAAAATATATTATTTTCATTCTAGATTGTTCAGAAAGATATTAGATTATTTCTTGCAACTGCATTTTCAGTCTTGCAACATAATTATTTCTTTCCAACCAATGTTTCAGTTGACCTGGCTGTGTCATTAAGATGACAATTTATTAAGAGAGTTCCTTTCGCTTGTTAAATCTTAAGCATATCCCCCTGTTGATGGGATACTATATATATATCCTAAATGTAACAGAGATGTAAAAATAATCTGAAATGCTCAATATTTTCTTCTTCCAGTAACATCACTGCTCAACAACCATTTCCTATACTTATATATTTCAAGTTTTAAAACATTTCATTTCCCTTTTTCAGTTTAAAAGCCTCATCTGGCTTCCTAGTGCCATCTGGGTAGTAACGTGGGTGTGGCCCCTGCAGGGCCCACTCAGTCTGCCCGGGCTCCACTGCCCTGTTTTCAGCTCTTTTCAACCAGGCCCATGAGAACTGTTCTCCACCACACACAATGGATTTCTGTGAAGACTTTAGAAGGATCCCCACAGAATTAATTCTTCCCTCTCCCAGCACTTGTTGCCTTAATTTGTGCCTCTGTAGAAGCCCTTGTTTTCACTGAAAGCTTTACTATTATTTGTATATGTTGCTGTCTCCCACACATCATTATGTCAATTTGCTTTTCCTTACCTGGTGCCTCATAGGAGAAGTACTTAAAAAATGCTGAATAATGGTAACTCCAGATTTTCCACCTCCACAGGGTTTTGGGTGGTAGTCCAGCTGGAGAGAGAGCTGGAAACTAGGAGACCTGTCCTAAAGCCGCATCTGTAGGGCAAAACACGACATTTACTTAGACTGCTTATTTGGGAGTGGCTCTGGGTGACTCGATAGAGGTCATGAGGGATTACAAACTTCTGTGCACCCCTTGGTGTTGGAAGCAATCCAGAAGGAAGGAAATGAGGACAGTCAGGCTCAGAATGGCGAAATGACTTGCAGAAGTCACCCTGTGATTGACTGGATTAAAAATCATGGGCTCGTGTTTTCACTCATGGTTTTTTCCCCATGATTCATTATTCTGTTTTGCTTGGGTGTTTCTCTTAATGCCTAATTCCTATCTCAGAATGACATCAGGCAGAGCAGATGACATTTTTCTACCCTCATGTAGCCTGTTTGGAAGATAGAATCACCTTCTCCCATCTTGGCCCCATATTAATCAGCATCTAGTCAGAAAAACAGAAACCACTCTAGGTTTTTCAAACGGAGGGGACTTTATACAAGGCATTGTATAACAGTGTAGAACAGCCTGATGGAGCAAAAGGCAGAAGGTGCAGTAACAAAGAGTTAGCGACTACAAGAAGTCACCACCAGCCCTGGCTGGAGGAACGCAGGAAAGAGGCAGTGTTGCCAGACCCAGGATGTTGCTCACCGTGGACATTCCTAGGGGCCAAAAACCACACCACTGACAAATCCATTGTTATTGCTGCTGCAGCTGCTGAAGGCCAATGGAGGGCACAGCCAGCTGGCTTCATGGCTGCTCTTTTGCTGCTTTAACTGTGGATGGTGCTGGAGCTGCGGCCATCAGCCTCAGTCCACAAGGCCAAAAGGCCACTGAAGCCTGAGACCTCCCACTGCTGTCAAAAATAGAATTTGTTAAAAATAAAATAATTTTTTCCCTTTCCTTCAGCTTTCTGATCTTCTGCTAGTGCCTCTTTTTGGAAGAACTTATCCAGGAGTCATCTGGCTGACAAATCAGGGAAATTTAATTTCCAAGTGTTTTAGGCCTAGAACGTGACAAGGTAGAAAAGAAACTAACAGAAAAATGGGCAAATGAGTGTCACACACCCCTAATTCCACCAAATCTCTGGCATAATTCCAATTCCCTATTCTTTCCATCCATGAAATAATAGCAGCTTAAGTTTAAATATCAATACAATAAACTTGATAACCAGGTAAAAGTAATTTTGGGGTGTACAAAATTTCCAGTTATTTCTTTAGATCAGTGCTTCCTACAATGTATTCTACAGAATACATTCTGAAGAAATATCTGTCAGTCCCATGAGTTTGGGAAACTCTCTGCACTTTATACCCACCCTTGGGATTGCACACTTCATATTAGTACACGGAAGTCTCTGAGAAGTTCATTAGTCCCAATTGAAGTTGACATTTTTGACTTTGTAATTGGTATGCATTAGTGACAAAAATGGTCACAGTCCCTGCCACCTGTAATTTAGGAGGGAGATGGAGGGAATAAAGTAAGCAGAGAAATCTGTGTGTGTGTGTCTGTGCATGTGTGTGTAATTTAAGTAAGGGTTATGAATGAAACAAATAGGATGCAGTGATAGCAAATATTATAAAGGGAGATGGACCTTATTGGATAGCGTGTTCAGTGCAGGCTCTTTGAAGAAGTTACATTTTAGCTGAGACCTTAAAGAGTGGATGGAATCAGTCATAACAGAGAGTACATCAACACAGGGCCCCTCAGTAGCCTATGGATCATCCCTGTCAGCAAACTGCTCTGGAACCCTGGTGAGATCTGTCCAGAAATTGAGAATAAACATTTGAAATATTTATAGTAACTTGATAGACTACCTTTATGGCATTAACTCTAAAAATAAAACATATTTCTTTTAATTGTTTTTTTAGTAGTTGATTTTTACTCTATTTTAGAAAGTATTATTCCATGATAGATTGAAGAAGAAAAGATCTGATCTTTCACCGCAGATAATTCAAGAAACTCTGCTCTAGCAGAAGTAAACTTTGGTTGCAAAAGCTCTAAAGAAGGAAAGAGGCAGCTGAGTCTGACAGGAGGCTCATGACTGAAAGTGTAGTTGTGTGTAGAGCTTTGAGGATAAAAAATAAATAAATAAAGTGACTGGATTTTATTTCAAATGCAGTAGGAAGCTACTGAAGAATTTTAAATAATTTAAACAGATGCATGATATGATTTAGATATTTAAAACAATCATTCTAACTGCTTTATGAAAAACCAGCTAAAATGAAATAAAGAGTGTAAAATATGCTCATCGGCTTGGAAGCTTTCAGAAGTTTCTGGAGAGATGATGATGGCTTAGACGTGGCCATGATGGACAGGAGGGGGGCTAACTGGGGGAGAATTGGAAGAGAATTGGCACATGACTCCCTGAGGAGTTGGAGGCAAATGGGGAGAGGGGGCTGGGAAGGGAGGGGGCACAGGAAGAGGCTGAAGTTTCTCTGGGGAGAAGATAAGGCTAGATGTATACATTCAGGGATCAGCAATATTTCGTTTCCATAGCCATAAGGACTAGATAATATTGAAGAAAATGCAAAGGGAAGAGTTGAGGGCTCAGGACTAGACCCTAAAGAGTATCTTTGGTCTTTTTAAGGCCCTGGGGAGTCCAGCTGGAAGAGAACTAATTACCTCAAGGGCATGTTAATTCTTAGACATTCAGATTTGTGTCTAGATATCACTAATATTAAATTCCATTCAGTAAAATTACTGAGCACCTGAACTATTTAGAAGCTGATGGAGGTGTGGTAAAAGATAAAAGCCAAGCAAGACTCTTAAGAGCTTGCTATCTGGAAGGACATCTAGAATAGCTACACAAGTATAAGACTTGGACTGTAAGTGCTGTAAGAGAATATAAATTGAAATGGGAATCTGGAAATCTTCATGGGGGAGGTGGCACTGAGCTGGTCTTAAAGGAGGTGCATGAATTTGAGTCAATAAAAAGTATATAATATGTGTATATATATATATGTATATATAATATATAATATTAGCCCCATGCATATACACACATTTATATTTACTTCTACATCTTTTTTGGTACATATATAGTATGTATATATATACACACACAGTAATTAACTATGTATAGTGTATATATAAATACTCTAAAACCTATATATATGTATATATACTATATAGTGTATGCACACACACACACGCGCACACACTAAAATTATGAGTTCATAGATCCATTCCAATTCAAATCCACTACTACAGTGTTTATTCTTTCTCTGACAGAAACCTGGCTTTCAGAGTTTATATTTCTTTTCTTTTTTTTTTAATTAAAATTTTAGTTAACATAAGAGTGCAATATTGGTTTCTGGAGTAGAATTCAGTGATTCATCACTTACATACAATACCCAGTGCTCATCACAACAAGGACCCTCTTTAACACCCATCACCCATCTAGCCCATCCACCACCCACCTCCCTCCAGCAACCCTCAGTTGGTTCTCTATTGTTAAGAGTCTCTTGGGGCACCTGGGTAGTTCAGTCGGTTAAGTATCTGCCTTCGGCTCAGGTCATGATCTCATGGCCCTGGGATTGAGCCCCACATCAGTCTCCCTGCTCAGCGGGGAATCTGCTTTCTCTCTCCCCCTGCCCCTCCACCCTGCTTGTGCTCTCTCTCTGTCGCTTACTCTTTCTCAAATAAATAAAATCTTTTTTCAAAAAAAGAGTCTCTTATGGTTTGTTTCCCTCTCTTCTTTTCCCCCTCCTTCCTATATGTTCATCTTTTTTCTTTCTTAAAGTTCACATATGAGTGAGATCATATGGCATTTATCTTTCTCTGACTGAGTTATATTTCATTTAGCACAATAGACCCTAGCTCCATCCATGTCATTGCAAATGGCAAGATTTCATTCTTTTTGGTAGCTGAGTAATATTCCATTGTGTGTGTGTGTGTGCGTGTGTGTGTGTACCACATATTCTTTATCCATCAGTCAATGGACATTTGGGCTCTCTCCATAGTTTGGTTATTGTTGATAATGCGATCAACATCGGGGTGCATGTACCTCTTCAGATCTGTATTTTTGTATTCTTTGGGTAAATACCTAGTAGGACAATTGCTGGATCATAGGGTAGGTCTATTTTTGATTTCTTGAGAAACCTCCATACTTCTCTCCAGAGTGGCTGCACCAGTTTACATTCCCACTAACAGTGCAAGACGGTTCCCTTTCTCTGCATCCTCACAACACCTGTTTTTTCTTGTGTTGTTAATTATAGCTATTCTGACAGGTGTGAGGTGATATCTCATTACGGTTTTGATTTGTATTTCCTTGATGATGAGTGATGTTGAACATCTTCTCAAGTGTCTGTTAGCCATCTGGATGTCTTCTTTGGAAAAATACCTATCCGTGTCTTCTGCCCATTTCTTAACTGTATTATTTGTTTTTTGGGTATAGAGTTTGATAAGTTCTTTATAGATTTTGGATACTAACCCTTTATCAGATATGCCATTTGCAAATATCTTCTCCCATTCCATAGGCTGCCTTTTAGTCTTATTGATTGTTTCCTTCACTGTGCAGAAGACTTTTATCTAGATGAAGTCCCAATAGTTCATTTTTGCTTTTGTTTCTCTTGCCTCTGGTGACGTGTCTAGTAAGAACTTGCTATGGCCAAGGTGAAAGAGGTTGCTGCCTATGCTCTCCTCTAGGATTTTGATGGTTTCTTATCTCACATTTAGGTCTTTCATCCATTTTGAATTTATTTTTGTGTATGGTGTAAGAGAATGGTCCAATTTCATTCTTCTGCATGTTGCTGTCCAGTTTTCTCAACACCATTTGTTGAAGAGACTGCCTTTTTTTCCATCGGATATTCTTTCCGTTTTGTTGAAGATTAGTTGACCATATAGTTGTGAGTCCATTTCTGGGTTCTCTATTCTTTTCCATTGATCTATGTGTCTGTTTTTGTGCCAGTATCATATTGTCTTGATGACTCCAGCTTTGTAATAGGTTTGAAGTCCAGCATGCCACTAGTTTTATTTTTCTTTTTCAGGATTCCTTTGGCTATTTTTTTGTGGTTTCATACAAACTTTAGGACTGTTTGTTCTAGTTCTGTGAAAAATGCTGGTAGCATTTTGATAGGGATTCCACTAAATGTGTAGATTTCTTTGGGTGGTATAGACATTTTAACAATATTGGTTCTTCCAATCCATGAGCATGGAATGCTTTTCCATTTCTTTGTGTCCTCCTCAATTTCTTTCATCAATGTTCTATAGTTTTCAGAGTACAAATCTTTTACCTCTTTAGTTAGGTTTATTCCTAGGTATCTTATTGGTTTTGGTATAATTGCAAATGGGATTGATTCCTTGATTTCTTTTTCTGCTGCTTTGTTATTGGTGTATAGAAATGCAACAGATTTCTGCACATTGGTTTTATATCCTGTACCATTACTGAATTCATGTATTAGTTCTAGCAATTTTTTGGTGGAGTCTTTTGGGTTTTCTACATCGAGTATCATGTTATCTGCAAATAGTGAAAGTCTGACTTCTTCCTTGCCAGTTTGCATGCCTGTCATTTCCTTTGTTGTCTGATTGCTGAGGCTAAGATTTCCAGTACTACATTAAATAGTAATGGTGAGAGTGGACATCCTTGTCTTTTTCCTCACCATAGAGGAAAAGCTCTCAGTTTTTCCCCATTGAGGATGATATTAGCTATGGATCTTTCATATATGGCCTTTATGATGTTGAAGTATGTTCCCTCTATTCCTACTTTGTTGAGGGCTTTTATCAAGAATGGATGCTATATTTTGTCAAATGCTATTTCTGCATCTATTGAGAGGATCATATGGTTTCTCTCCTTTCTTTTATTAATCTAGTGTATCATGCTGATTGATTTGCAAATATTCAATCACGCTTGCAGCCCAGGAATATATCCCCCTTGATCGTGGTGAATAATTCTTTTAATGTACTGTTGAATTTGATTTACTAGTATTTTATTGAGAAATAAAATGGATTTGCATCCATGTTTATCAGGGTTATTGGCTTATAATTCTCCAAGAATTGGCTTATAGATTCTCCTTTGGTTTTGAAATCAAGGTAATGCTGGCTTCATAGAATGGGTTTGGAAGTTTTTCTTCCATTTCTATTTTTTGGAACAGTTTGAAAAGAATAGGTATTAACTTCTTTAAATATAGGTTAGAATTCCCTTGGGAAGCATCTGGCCCAGGACTTTTGTTTGTTGGGAGATTTTTTTATTACTGATTCAATTTCTTTGCTGGGTATTGGTCTGTTCAAATTTTCTATTTCTTCCTGTTTCAGTTTTGGTAGTTTATAAGTTTCTAGGAATTTATCCATTTCTTTCAGATTGTCCAGTTTGTTGGCATATAATTTTTCATAGTATTCTGCTATAATTGTTTGTATTTCTGTGCTGTTGGTTGTAATCTCTCCTCTTTCATTTGTGATTTTATCTATTTGGGTCCTTTCTTTTTTTGATAAGTCTACCTAGGGTTTATCAATTTTATTAATTCTTTCGAAGAACCAGCACTTAGTTTTGTTGATCTGTTCTACTGGGTTTTTTTGTTTGTTTCTATATCATTTATTTCTGTTCTAATCTATTATTTCTCTTCTTCTGCTGGCTTTAGGCTACACTTGCTATTCCTTTTCCAGCTCCTTTAGGTGTAAGGTTAGGTTGTATATTTGAGACTTTTCTTGTTTCTTCAGGTAGGTCTGTATTGCAATATACTTACCTCTTAGGGCAGCCTCTGCTGCATCCCAAAGGTTTTGGACTGTTGTGTTTTCATTTTCATTTGCTTCCATGTATTTTTTTATTTCTTCTTTAATTTCCCAGATAACCCATTCTTTCTTTAGTAGGATGTTCTTTAACCTCCATGTGTTTGTGGTCTTTCCAAATTTTTTCTTGTGGTTAACTTCAAGTTTCATAGTGTTGTGGTCTGAAAATATGCATGGTATGATCTTGATCTTTGTGTGCTTGTTGAGGGCTGATTTGTGATGACCCAGTGTGTGATCTATTCTGGAGAATGTTCCATGTGCACTCAAAAAGAATGTGAATTCTGCTACTTTGGATGAAATATTCTGAATATATCTGTTAAGTCCATCTGGTCCAGTGTGTTGTTCAAAGCCATTGTTTCCTTGTTGATTTTCTGCTTTGATGATCTGTCCATTGCTATAAATGAGGTGTTAAAGTCCCCTACTATTGTTGTATTATTATCCATGAGTTTCTTTATGTTTATTAATACTTGATTTATATATTTGGATGCTTCAAGTTGGGGGCATAAATATTTTCAATTGTTAGATCTTGTTGATGGATAGACCCCTTAATTATGATATAATGCCCTTCTTCATCTCTTATTATAGTCTTTGTTTTAAAATTGAGTTTGTTTTATATAAGTATGGCTACTTGGGCTTTCTCTTGACATCCATTAGCATGATAAATGGTTCTCCATCCTCTCACTTTCAATCTGCAGGTGTCTTTAGGTCTAAAATGAGTCTCTTATGGGCAGCATATAGATGGATTTTTTTTTAATCCATTCTAATACCATATGTCTTTTGATTTTTTTTTTAAAGATTTTATTTATTTATTTGAGAGAGAGTGAGAAACAGCATGGGAGTGAAGAGGGTCAGAGGGAGAAGCAGGCTTCCCGCTGAGCCGGGAGCCCAATGTGGGACTCGATCCCAGGGCTCCGAGATCATGACCTGAGCTGAATGAAGGCAGTTGCTTAACCAACTGAGCCACCCAGGCACCCCACCATATGTCTTTTGATTGGAACATTTAATCCATTTACATTCAGAGTGATTAGTGAATTTAATGGATTAGTTCCATTTACATTCAGAGTGATTAGTGAATGGATTTAATGTCATTGTGTTACCTGTAGAGCTGGTGTTTCTGGTAATGTTTTCTTCTTTAGTTGGATGTTCTTTAAACTCCATGTATTTGTGGGCTTTCCAAATGTTTTCTTGTGGTTAACTTCAAGTTTCACAGCATTGTGGTCTGAAAATATGTATGGTATGATCTTGATCTTTGTGTGCTTGTTGAGGGCTGATTTGTGATGACCCAGTGTGTGATCTATTCTGGAGAATGTTCCATGTGCACTCAAAAAGAATGTGTATTCTGCTACTTTAGGATAAAATATTCTGAATATATCTGTTATGTCCATCTGGCCCAGTGTGTCATTCAAAACCATTATTTCCTTATTTCTAGGCTTTGTTGCTTTTGGGTTCCCCCCCCCCACTCAAAGAATCCCCCCTAATATTTCTTGCAGGGCTGGTTTAGTGGTCACAGACTCCTTTAGTTTTTGTTTGTCTTGGAAACTCTTTATCTCCCCTTCTATTCTGAATGACAGCCTTGCTGGATAAAGTAATCTTGGCTGCATATTTTTTCCATTCATCATATTGAATATATCCTGCCTCTTTCTTCTGGCCTGCCAGGTTTCTGTGGACAGATCTGCTGCAAACCTGATCTGTCTTCCCTTGTAGGTTAAGGACTTTTTTTTTCCTTTGCTGCTTTCAGGATTCTTTCCTTGTTGGTGTATTTTGTGAATTTGACTATGATATGCCTTGGTGATGCTCAGCTTTTGTTGAATTTAATGGGAGTTCTCTGTTCTTCTACAATATATTTCTTTTTTGCTATTGTTTAATCTTAGTATACACAGGTAGGTTCAGAATTGCTAAGTCATATCTCTGTGAGAAACACATTTACTTTTACCAACTAGAATATATTTGTATAATAATTTTTGTCTTTATCCTTAATAGTATTTGATCAAAATATTGCTTTCTAAAGTTTCTTAGGTTAGTTCTTTTCTTCTCCACCTGTGTTAGTGTGGTAATGTTATTCATAGGTTAGGTTAGTAACTTTTGTTAGAGCTTATATTCCATTTTGGTATACCACCCCACATCCTGTTATGTTTTTATTCACTTTACATAGAGTGAAATTCACTCATTTTGGGGTATAATTCTTTGGGTTTTGACATAGGCTTAAATCCATGAATCTACCACTAGACATGATAGAGAGTACTTTTATCATCACCTAAGCTCCTGTATACTGCACCTTTGTAGATACCACCCCTCGCAAAGTCCTGGCAACCATTCATGTGTTATGTCTCTGTTTTGGCAATTTTCAGAAAGTTATATAAGGAGAATCATATAAAAATGGTCCTTGGGTCTGGTTGCTTTCACTTGGCAAAATATACTGGAGATCCATGATGTTGTTGGAAGTATCAACTGTTTGTTCCTTTTTATCACTGAACAGTATTCCATTGTGTGGATGTGCCATGCTTTGTTCATCTGTTCACTGATTAAAAAATATTGGGTTGTTTCCAGTGGAGTGATTGTGAATAGAGATATGAGAAACACTCATGTATAGGTTTTTGTGTGAACACAAGTTTTCAATTCTCTAGGGTAAATACCTAGGAGATTTAAAATTATTTCCTCCTTGTGTTTCAGTTTAGGTCATGTCTATTGACCAATCTTCAAGTTCACTGATTCTTTGTTGGCTACTGATGCTCATTGAAGGCATTCTTCACCTCTGTTACTGTGGTTTTCATTTCTTACATTTCAATTTGATTGATACTTTCTTATTACTTTTCATCTCTCTGCTGAAATTACCTATCTGACCTTGCATGTTGTTCTCCTTCTCCACTAGAGCTTTATAATAATACTCATAGTTATTTTAAATACCCTGTCAGGTAATTTTGACATCTCTGTCTTTTCTGAGTCTGGTTCTGTCAATTCCTTTATTTTTGGACAGTGTGCTGTTTTTTCTCACCTCTTCATATGCCTCATAATTTTTTGTTTTAAAGCCAGACACCTTGTCCAGGACAGTAGAGCTGTGGCAAATAGATTTTATGCCTGAAAATGAATATACCTGTCCTTCTGCTAGAATTTTAGCATGTGAATTTGAGTTAGGAGTTGGGCTGAGTTTGACATTACCTTCCTTAGCTGCAGTGTTTGCCCTCAATTCACCACAGGGATCAAATTCCGTTAATGGCTCCTTGCATGTCAGTTGGGGGATAGTTTGCTGGTAGTCTCCCTCCCCGCTCCCCCACTGCCACAGTGTTTGCTCCACCCTCAGTTAGGTCTTCCCTTTGTGCTGTACCTCAGAGAGGGTCTGTCTCCACTCTCTTGGGCTTCTTCCAGCAATATCCACTGTCACTTGTTACAAAGCTTGTGAGTCTGGTGGTGGGGGAGAGGGAGTTCTCCATTATTATTAAGACTCAGCCTTAGATAGGCACTGTGTCTGTAGGGTGTGGTCTTCCCTGTCCTCATGTTCTTCCTTTCACCTTAGTTGTGGCCCCAAGAGATATTCTAGAGCCTTACCTAGGTTAGGGTTAGGATCACCACCTCCTCCCAGTGTGCTAGGGACTTTCCCAGTTTTAACACTGAAAGTCCTATGTCCATCCTAGGCAAACTGGAACTAAAGGTGGAAGGTTATTTTCTATTCCTCTCTTCAGCTGCAATGGGTTTTCACCAGTGTCCTAAGGATGACAGTGCTTGTTACCTATTCCCTAATAGCTTAAAACATTTGTTCCATAAGCAAGATAAAGGAGAAAGGTCCTACTTGAGGTTTCTTATCCCTTTAGCAGATACTGCTATTTGGCTTTTCAGTCCTCCATGGTCAGGGATGCTTTCTCAGTGTGTGCTGGGTGGCGTTCATGGAGAAGAGTCTGCAAGAGGGTTGCAAACTCTCCCATACCTGCAACTTCAAGGGGCTCCACATTCTCCTATGAGCTCCATTCAGGCTCTACCAGTTTATGAACTATTCTGGCTGAGTTCTTTCACAACCAGTATCTGATTGTGTCTGTCCCAGGTAAGCAACTGGCCATGTCTAGTCTTTCCCTGCAAATGTCTGTCTATTCTTAGATTTGGGGCTAATTGGTTATCCTGTGACCTCAGCTGTCTGATGGGTTCAAGAAAAGTGATGAACTTGCAGTCAGTTGGACAGGTTTTTTGTCATGAATGACAAACAAGTGACATATTTTTAAGCTCTCTATGTCCTTGGGCTAAATCTTTGATTTTTACATTTGTACTAATAAAAAGAATTTCAACTGTGCACACATAATACACACACACACTCTATACAGTCAGCTCATAGCTGCCCTATGTTGGCAAGTACACTCATAATTGGCCTGTGTTAGTTGGATGTCCAGTTTAGAGCAGACAGATTTGGTTATAGCTTCAATGAACTATCCTAAAAATGTGTCATTTCCATATCTCTTTTGCATGCAATCTGGGAATATTATGGAAGCTTCTTTGGCATCTAGGATGTCAGCCACCATATTGACATTCTATCTCCCTGCACATCAGACCTTCTCTTTTCTTCACAAATTGGACTTGAATCATTTACTTAGCTTTATTTTTGCTGTAGTAGATTAATGTAAATGTATTTAATAAATACATATTGAGGGCGCTTGGGTGGCTCAGTTGGTTAAGCGACTGCCTTGGGCTCAGGTCATGATTCTGGAGTCCCAGGATCGAGTCCCACATCAGGCTCCTTGCTCAGCAGGGGGTCTGCTTCTCCCTCTGACCCTCCCCCCTCTCATGCTCTCTCTCTCTATCTCATTCTCTCTCAAATAAATAAATAAATAAAATCTTAAAAAAAAATAAAAATAAAAAAATAAATAAATACATATTGAATGTCTTACAGAGAGTAAGGCATATTAGAATATAAAGAGTATGATGAGTTTTTATGGAAAATCCCTGTATCTTATCCATTTGGAGCTCAAGAGTGTCCTGTAGGTTGATATTTCATGATTTTCAATGTTGTACAAGTCTCTGTGTTGGGAAGACCTGTATAAGCAGATTCATAGAAATCCTTCTGCTAGCTGAATCACCTGGCATTTCTCCACAATGGCATATCCTCAAATATGTACAGGTTATCTTTATAATCTTTATCTTCCCTGAATGTTTAACATAACATTTTTAGCCAACCTATATGATGGTCTTTATACCTACAATTGATCCTTTAGTTTATATCTATTATAACCACTATCATAATTATTGTTTTATTACCTAGTACTATGCACATTGTTTCTGTCTCATACTTATTATCTTTAACCCATAAAGGTTACAAATACCACTTGGTACATTTTATAGCTACTTAAAAAATGTTTATTGAACATTTGCAACCCCTTTGCATTCTTCATCCTTTATCGAAAGATATATTTACAGTATATTGTAAATCAATATATTTACAAAGAAAGTATCATTTAAAAAGAGGACTATACCATTTGTAACTACTATAAGTATAATTTTTATTAAATACATTTATTAGCATTAGTTTCAGGGTTGTTTTTAATAGCAAAACATTCTAAGAAACCTAAATGACAAAAGAGGTGGTTCTGGAATTATATCCAGCCACTTAATTCCAGTTTTTATTATTTTTATCACTATTAAAACTTTGTTAAATTAACAAACAATAAAAGTAACTCTTTTGCTGGGGTGCCTGGGTGGCTCAGTCAGTTAAGCGCTGCCTTTGGCTCAGGTCATGATCCCAGGGTTCTGGGATCGAGCCCCACATCGGGCTCCCTGCTCAGCAGAGAGCCTGCTCCTCCCTTTCGCTCTGCCTGCCGCTCTGCCTACTTGCACTCTCTATCTCTCTGTCAAATAAATAAAGTTTTTAAAAATCTAAAAAAAATAACTCTTTTGCTATACAATTCTATGCATTTTAACATGTGTATAGATTCACATAATCACTAACACAATCAGGATATAGAACGGTTCCATCACTGCTAAAATTTCCCTAGTGCTATCTCTGTTTATCCATCACTCCCCCTCACCCCTAACTCCCTGCAACCACTCATCTGTTCTTCCTCCCTATCTATTTCTGTAGTTTTGCCTTTTTCAGAATGTTATTTAAATGGAGTCATACAGTATGCAACATTTTAAAACTAACTTCTTTCACTCATTATATGGTCTGTGAGATCCTTCCATGTTATTTGTGTATCAATATTTTGTTCCTTTTTATTCTTGAGTAGTTTTCCATTGCATGGATATACCACATCTTGCTTATCTATTTACCTATTGATAAATATTTAGATTATTTCCATGTTTGATGATTATAAATGAAATTGCTATAATCATTCATGTACAGGTTTTTTTCTGTAAACACAGTTTTTATTTCTCCAGGTTAAATGGGATTGCTGAGTCATATGGTAAATGTATTTTTAACTTTATAAGAAATTGCCAACCTGCTTCAGACTGTCTATATCATCTTGGATTCCTATGAGCAGTATATGAGAGTTCCAGTTGCTTTGCATCCTCATCAGCACTTGGTATTATCAGTGGTTTGTTTGTTCATTTATTTTTGTCATTCTCACAGGTAGGTAGTGGTATCTTATCAAAAATTTAATTTGCATTAGTCATAAATGGGTAATGATATGGAGCATCTTTTTATTTGCTTATCTGCCATTTGGCCATCTATTATTTTCTCTGGTGAAGCATCTATTCAAATATTTTGCTCATTTAAAAATTGTACTGTTTGTTTTCTTATAGTTGGATTTTGAGAGTTCTTTATATATTCTGGATACAAGTCCTCTTTTTTTTTTTTGGATATGTAATTTACTAATATTTTTCCCACTCTGTAAATTGTCTTTTCATTTTCTTAGTAGTATCATTTGCAGAGTAGAAGTTTTAAATTTTGATAAAAACTAATTTATGAATTTTTACAAGTTTTGTGGATTGTGCTTTTGGTTTCACATCTAAGAATTATTTGCCTAACCCAAGGTGTCCATGAGAAGACAGACATACTGAGAGTAGGCATTCATAAACTTGAGTGAGAGAAAAAGACAGACCAGCAAAGCCAACCTCCCATCGTAACAATATGGGGGCACACTGAAGGTATTGAGCAGGGAATGAAGGGATATTTTCAATGGAATTTATGGATGATTGGTCTGGCAAAGATATACTACATGAACTGGAAGAAGGAGAGTGGGTAGAATCATAAAGAAAAAGTGGGAGACTATTGAAGTAATCTAGGTTTGCAGTGTTAAGGGCTTAAACTAGCATTGTGACAATATGCCATGGAAACATGAAGGAACAGATGGATAGGACAACCATTTTAAAGAAAAAAATAATTCAATATATAAGATTTACCAATACAAGAAATAAACAGAAAAAATTAATCAAGTGTGATTCGAAGATTTTTAATTTGGATAATCACAGGGAAAGTTGGGGTAATGGCAGGAAAGTTGGTAAAGCCACTGGTTTTAGAACAAAAGGTCATCATGGAATGCCTGGGTGGCTCAGTTGGTTAAGCGACTGCCTTCGGCTCAGGTCATGATCCTGGAGTCCCTGGATCGAGTCCTGCATCGGGCTCCCTGCTCAGCGGGGAGTCTGCTTCTCCCTCTCCCGCTCCCCCCTCTTGTGCTCTCTCTCTCTCTCATTCTCTCTCTCAAATAAATAAATAAAATCTTAAAAAAAAAGGTTTAAAAAAAAGAAAAAGAAAAAGAAAAAAAGATCATGAGTTTAGATTAGGATATCTTAAAGAGGGCTTATGTATCCCAGCACCTAAAACAGCACCTGATACTTAACAATGTTATTCTTTAAATAAATGACCTTGAGACTTTGAGATGATAGGAAATATCCAAGAGGAATTGTATAGTATTCATTCAAAGGTACAGAAGTATAGGGTGGCCATAAAGTCTGGAAACATAAGCAAACATGCATAATGAATGGTTTAGAATATTATGTTATACAATATACAGTGACATCATATGATATGCTCAATGTATTATTCCTCTTGAGCAATGCATATTCGATGCAAAATTGCAATGAATGTGGTAAAAAATGCAGCATTTCCATCAATTCCTGCACATATATGTCATGCATTTCCTCAGAAAATTTGTATCTCTGATTTTCACTAATAAGCCTTTAACTTATCCAAGAAGAAGCAATCATGAGAGTTCAACCAGTGAAAAAATAAAATAAGAAGTTTCAATTCCAGACTTTTTGGCCAACAGTAGAACTCCCACGAGAGGACAAGGCTGTAGATATAGAATGGTGGCCATCATCAGGGAGGTTAGATTTTTTAGAGTGGATATTGTGCTAACTGATGAATTTCCTAAGGGAGGCAGTACGGAGGAAAAAAAGAACAGATATCAAAGGAAATGAGAAGAGAATTAAGGAAAGATTTGGAGGTAATGTGAGGAGAACCAGGACAGTGTGGAATCCTGAAAGTGGTGGAGCAAAGGGTTTAAAGATGGAATATGTCACCCAAGTGATAAACACAGTGAGCAGAATGACAACATCACAGAGATCATGAAGTTTATGCAATAACTTCTAGCAGTTTCAGTAGAGTGTGGGGAATGGATACAGTTTTGGAGGGGATGAATAATGAGACTGTGGAAACATACAGATCACTTACCATTTGTAGAAGTTTTGTAGTGAATGGAAGAATTAAAAAAATGTAAATAGTAGCTAAGGAAGCATCTGATCAAGTTTACTTTTTTTTAAAGCTAGGTAAGTGTGTGCATGTGTGTGTGTGTGCGTGCGTGTGTGTGTGTGTAAAGGTAGAGCCTGTGGAGAAGGAGAGATTAACAATGTTGGAAAAGAATGGTAGGTATTAAAGTAAGGTCCCTTAGGACTTGGCTGGAAGGGGATTGCAAAATTCTATTTCCTACCTTAATCGTCACTCCTATCTTCATCCTCCGGGTTTGTAACCAACCTGCACAACTGTTAGAACATTTCTATTTTTCTGAAAAACTACTAAAATACTCTGGGCACAACTGACTTAATAGGTGGTGTTAACACTTCTGGGTCAATTTCTTCTATTGAATTATCCAGTTTTGCTTCTTCTCACTTTCAAACATTTCATGTAATAATCTCAATCATCATCAATTAATATTCACTGAGAAATCCCTCCATTTTGGGCATTATACACATTACAGACTGATTGTTACTATGAGATCCTAGGAATGACATTTTTAGTTATTAAAGTAGAACCTTGAAAAATGCCTTTTTGGGAATTTTTCCATATACATTTCCACAACTCTAAAATGCAAGCCCAGTATTCTCTTACACTCTTGAGTTTTTTGTTCCTTCTATTTTACAAAATATAAAAGAAGAACTTAAAAAGTTTCCATTTAAATGGATTACTAGATGCAATATTATATGAATAGAAGGATTGGCCAAGACCAATGATTCATGCAGTTACTTTGGCAGGGAAAATGACAAGATGATTTAATAATTATTTTAGTTAAAAATATGTTTATTTTCTTACACTTGGCAGTTGTGGCTCACGTAGCTCAGATCAGACTGGGCTCTGTCTGTGACCTCCCAGTGTTTTCTGAATGATTGTATCTACAGCATAGACACAATTAAAAGTTTATATCATTGACACTTAAGGAAATGTTCATTTTTGCTATGCTTTTGAAACTCAAAACAAAAATCACCGCTTCTGTTTTCATAACTGTAAAGATAGCTACAGATACCATATTATTGAAATTAATGAATGAGTGTGTTGTAGTTAAGTCCATGGACTGCTAACAGATATCAATGACAAGTAAATTGGTGAATTATCTTTGTATGAACAGTGTTTGTTAACAAACTTTTGATAAAAGTAAGGGGTATCAGTTTAAATGAACAAACAACTACTAGTTTAGGCTTGTTTGTTCATTCATCTAAGTATTCATTAGAAAGCATTTAAAAGTGCATATAATGTATCACCTCTTATAGAAGGCTCTGAGGAAGAAAAAAATCAACCCATTTGCTAATTTATGTTTCTAAGCAATGAAGTATCTTCAAGGACTTGGGAATAGAGTTTTCCTCTGAGACCTAAATTTTGATTCAACATTAAATGGGTTCAGATTGAATGAGTGATTACCAAAAAGAGGAGTGGCTCCAAGAATTTCAAGGGAACGTGTCCCCTGTTCAAGGTACTCACGAAGAAGATGGATAGTGAGCCTGTCAGTACTTAAACATCGAAATAGTCCAGCCAGTTGTTACATAGTCATGACCCCAATACCTCAGTGTTCCTCCCCTCTCTCAGCCACCTTGAAGCTCCCCACAACCCAGCAATTGGCAGAGCAGGGGGCATCCAGGCCCTCAGCCCTCCTGCTGGCATTCCACTTGGCTGGAGCCCACATGATGTGGGCTCTTAGGGATTTGGAATATCCTCCCTGAATAAGCCACTCATAAACAGTGTAGTCATTGATGAATCCTCAGAAAAAATAGAGTCTAAGTGGCACAATGTGCCAAACAGATCAGTGCCTGGGCTAGGGGACATACTCTTCCACGCCCCATCACAGGCAAGAGGAGGCTGCAGGCTTTGGGACCCTAAGATCTTTAAACATTTGAATTCTATATTGTTTCTGGGTTTGATTTCATGCTCACTGTGTTAGTTTGGGTTGCTATAACAAAAATACCATAGACTGGGTGTCTTAAACAATGAACATTTATTTCTCACAGTTCTGAAGGCTGAAGTTCCAAGATCAGCACGCTGGCAGGTTTGATATCTGGTAGGGCCTGCATCCCAGTCCATAGATGGCCATTTTCTCACTGTGTCTTCACATGATGGAAGGAGTGAGAAAGCTCACTGGGGGGTCTCTTTTATGTGGGCACTAATCCCATTCATTGGAGCTCCTCCCTCATGCCCTAATCACTTCCCAAAGTCCTCACCTCCTAATATTATCAGACTAAGGGCTAGGATTTCAACATATGAATTTTGGGGGGACATTCATGAAGCCTGATAAGCAGACACTCATACATACACTAGGGATTGCCAGTTACAGTTCTCATCATGAATTAAGAATTGGTATCCTGGTTTTATGGACTAGTCTTTTTGAAGAGCTCTGTTAATATCAGTGAACACCCTCAAGTCAGATCAACTCAAAACAATGAGATGCTAGAGATTCTGAGATTGTGTGGCTGAGAGCAGCTTCTCTGCCTTGCTGAATTCACTGTGGCAAATGCCGCCCAGTCAGTTCTCATGGGAAGAGCCAACCCTTCCAGTGATCCTGGTCTGCTCACCATTGAAGAAGAGGAAGTGACCAGCAGGGTGATGAAACCAGTAGAGCTAATGGAAGCAAGATCAATGCACAGGCAAGAAGGAGAATCAAGCTCTTGAACTTTCTCCTTTTCTCTACTACTGACACTCTGGCGGGGAAAAATGTATATGTTCCACACTAGCAGCCTCTACTTCCTCTTTCTAATCTAATTATTTTTACCATTTTACAGAAACTGCTCTCACCAAGGTCATAATATGGCAACCTTGATTACCTAGTTTTAGCTTTCCTCCAATGTGTTATCTCCTCAGCTTTTGCTATTAACCTTGAGAGCAGGGGTGTGTCTTGTTCACCATATTTTCATCAGTGTCTATCACAGATCACAGTGACTGGTTCCTAGGAAGCAATAAATACATTTTTATTGAAAGAATGAGTAACTCTAAAACTCGTCTTATTAACAAAAGAACAAAAATCATTCCTTTTTTTTGGTGCTGTCGTAACATTTTGTCATAAGATCCTGTATCATTATTTATATTTACTCATCTATATTCCCACAGAATTGAGGGCAAGAACTGTGTCTTGTACATCTTTGTATCCCAGCCTAGCACAGGGCCCGACATATAATAGATGCTTAGTAAAAGTTTGTGGAATAAATAAAGTAGGTGACTAGTGTTGATTTAGTTACTCCAATAATTTGTAATAAATCACGCCAAGATGTAGTGGCTTAAGGCATATTCCCTTATTTTCTCTCATGGTTTCTGTCTTGCCAGGAATTTGGGAAGGGCTAGGCTGCAGAGTTCTCATCGTTGGAGGGGAGAGTGCTTTCAGGTGCTTGTCGTCAGATGTCAGCTGGAGCCGTAGGAAGCTGAAGGCACGGTTGGGGCTGGAGGATCCATTTCCAAAGCGCCTCACTCACTTGTCCGCCAAGTTTGTGCTGCCTGTCTGTGGAGGCCTCTGTTCCTCTCTCTGTCGGCCTCTCCACGGGTCCTCTTGCGTGTCTGCAAGTCATGGCAACTGGTTTCCCTCAGAACAAGCAATTGAGGAAACTGAAGTTGCAATGCCTTTCCTGACCTAGCCTCAGATGTCACATGCTAGCATGGTCACCCCATACTTGACTGGTTGCACAGGGTCAGACCTCATTCGGTGTAGGAGGGGGCTTTTCAAGGCCATGAATATCAGGAAGTGAGGATTATTAGGAGTATCTTGGAAACCAGGTAGAATAGACGAAAATTTCAAAGTGAGATGAAGCCTCTGTCTAAGCACTTCTAAAGGTCGTTGTAAGCTATGAAGCCTGGAAGAAACAGTTGTTGCCAAATAGGATGGTGCCTTTCTTTGAAGAGACAGCCATCTGGATGGATTGTACCTCCCCTTGCCACATGCACCATGCATCAGTTTTTTCCTGATGGAGTTGCTGACATCTATGAAGAATTATTCTTTAACACCCTACCCCCCTGCCCCACACAGCTTGCCCATCTCATAGAAGGCTAGACCAGAGTCTGGGGTTGGTTAGGGCTTAAGCAGCCTACCCTCATCTTTGGGCAGGAACATAACTTGGCTCTCTGGTATATTGAGGCAGTCATCAAGCCCTTGAATAAAGTGCCCAATGCTTGCCTTTGGGTCTCTCAGCATCCCAGGGCTCAGTGACAGCACGTCTGCTCCTTCTCCTGTGTCCTCTTAGGGGCACCTGTGCCCTGAGTAGCCTGGAGGAGATCCACTCCTACAACGTGCCTCTGGGAGTCTTTTCACAAGATTAAAAGTAACTGTAGAAGAGAAGGGCAGGAACTCTGAGGAAGCCTGGAGGAACCCATGAGAGTCCCATATTCCTTGACTATATATTTAATAACAAGCACCCTCTGAGCTGGCCGAAAATCCACAATGTGTTTACATATCCATTCCATATTCAGTTACTGTCATACTTTGAAGCAGTCAGATAAATTTAAAGGGCCAAGAACACAAATTATATAAAATAATAGCAAATATTTAATAGTAATTGGAAAAAGGGGATTTGGGGATACATACCTACTTATATTCATGGAAAAGAAACAATAGGTTTGGAGGCAATAGGTAAAATTTCTTCTTTTCTTTTTTGATTGAGGTGAAAATTCCTGTATTACATACTGTTTATATCAATTTCCTTTTGAAAATTAGAATGTTTTGTTTTTTTTAAATGTGGCTAGAAAAGATATTTTCAGGTTCTCTTTTTAGCATAGCATCTTAAATTAAATACAAACCCCAAAATATGGATCTAAATGCTGCTGAATTATCCAAATAAAGACTCCAAACAAATGTTATTATTGAACAAAGGTTATTATTTTTTCAATTTAAACATGGCTCTATTTTTAGTCTATAGGCTGAATTTATTTGCTTAGTTATGCAAATGATGGTTTATTACCAAATTCTTATATTAATTTCAACTTATCTCCACTGATATCTTATTATATACTAATTCAATACTCATAAATTCTATGAACTTTTCCTTTTCTTTATTAATAAGTTAGTGTGATTAGTACAAAGGACTCTAAGCTATGAAAATACTCAGAGTTGGAAATGAATCTAGAGCTGGTCTTTGAAGTGTAAACTACTTCTTAGGAATAAATTAGTCCTTTAAAAATGTTAAACTTCTCTCTTGGCAAACCACCATATTGCATGGATTGTACAATGTACAGTTTTCACATTTAAATATCTCTGAAGTAGGATGCATCTTAGAGTTGATTCCTTCCTAGGCTCCATGAAATACAATATGTTGTTGCTTCAGGGTATTGGACAATAGTCCAGCAGTCAGAAAAAGGCTGCAGAAGACACCTCACATATGTGGCTAGGATGGCTCCAACTTCTCAAGTCTGTTGAGGATGTCAGTTATTTACTCCCTACAATTTTACTTTACTACAAAATAATAAAACAACAAACACTCCTATCAAAAATAATGGAAATAGAATTGCTTTTGATAAAAGAGGGTAATTTTTTTTTATAACACTATTTTTTTTCTCCGTAGGTCTTACGTTCCTGGGAACTCCTGAGAAGTTAATTCCTGAGGTTGGATAACATGGCCTTTTATTTGAAAGGCTCTCAAAGGAAATTATATAGCAATAAACCTTTTTTCTTAACATCCCTAAAACACAATTCATTATAAAAAAACACTTTAAGATATGTCACATATGTCTTGGGTTCTATTTTTAAAAGTTTCATTCCAAAAGCCCCAGTTCCTCTTTCAAAAGACCTCACCCTTCAAGGACATGGCTGAAACCATGACAAGTTTGAAGACAGTTACACTGGAGCATGGCTACGGTATCTGTATAGCTTAGAGTAGGTTCTGGATACAGGGAGTTAGGAGTTATACTTTAAAATAGGCATTGTCATAGTAGTTTCTCTTTGTTCCATATACATTTATATTATTAAATATTATTATATTATTATTATTTTTTAAAGATTTTATTTATTTATTTGACAGAGAGAGACACAGAGAGAGAGGGAACACAAGCAGAGGGAGTGGGAGAGGGAGAAGCAGGCTCCCAGCAGAGCAGGGAGCCCTATGCGGGGCTCGATCCCAGGACCCTGGGATCATGACCTGAGCCGAAGGCAGATGCTTAACGACTGAGCCACCAGGCGCCCCAATATTATTATATTATTAAATATTATTATTTATATTGTTAAATTCAATCCTCTTTGTAGATATATTAGATAAATAGTTATTAGAGCTAACAGATATTGATAAATTAATATCTGCCTGGCACTGGCTAAGTGTTGAAGTTTTTACATGAAGCAAAGACACACTTCCTTAGTGTCAGTGCAGGAGTGTTAAATACTCTTAAGAGTTAAGAAATTGAAAAAGTTTAGGTTTTTGGGTAGGGTAATTCCTGTGTACAGAACCAAGAGACGACAGATCTCCAGAATTTTCTTAAATACACAGATTGGATACAACATGATCAATTATGCTGTAAACTTTCAAAATTATTACTTAAGGTTTTATAATACCTCATGTAAAATTATGTTCTTTAGAAAATGTATTGCACGCTTGGCACAAAATCTATAGCCCTATAAAAATCTGATATATTGGCCAAAAGCTAGTTCAAAGGTAAGGATTTAATTGTAGCAGTTATATACATAAACATATATAGGCTTATGCAGACACTTTTCACTGTGCCATCATCTACTGCTGTATAACAAACTGCTGCAAAATTTAATGACTTAAAACATCAGTCATTTTATTATATTTCACTGTTTTGAGGGTCAGGAATTTGAGCAGGGTTCTGCTGAGTGGTTCCCTTGTTCTACATGGCATCAATGGAGGTCACTGAGAGGTATTCAGTTGGTGGATGGTCCGGTCTGGAGGAGCCAATAAAAGTCAGCAGGATTCAACAGGGGATGCTGGAAGGCAGGGCTCAGCTGGGACTGGTGACCTGAAGACATACACAGTGGCCTTTCCAGCATGGCAGTCTCATAAGAGTTAATCTTATATGGCAGCTCAGGGCTACCAGAAAGTATGTTCCAAGACAACTCAGTAGAAGACGCAAGTTTCACTGTAGCTTAACCTTGAACATTTAAGATATTGTATTTTTGAAAATCCTCCATATCCTAGTTTCCAAAGCAAGTCACTGAGGTCAGTCCCAATTTAAGGGGTGAGGAATTAGACTCTATCTCTTGATGGGAGGAAAGCAAAGAATATGAGGCCAACTCTAATCTACATACAACTAGACCAACTGATGGAGCACCTGGGCATAGCAACTATCCTTAGACTCCCTCTGTCTGGAATGCTTATGGCTGGACGGACAGCATTTACTTCTGCAATGTGTCCTGGTTCTCTGCCAATGGAAGATGAATCCAAATCCCCAGATATGAGCAGTTGGATTCGTGTGTTCTACTGTTGCTCCATTTTTTCTTCACTGAGCCATTATGATGAAAAAAGTTGTTCTGTGTGTCTGGCGTCTATTATGTATTCGTTTTAGAGCTTTTCCCAGTCTCGGACCCCAGAGGGTCAGAGCTACAAAGGACCCCAGAGATAAAATCTGGTTGTGTTTTATAGATGAAATTTAGGTCTAAAGTCACTATGTGACCTGTCCAAGGTCAGAAACTGATTAGGGACAGAGCCACAGCTGGGGTCTCCTGCAGCGAGCTTGAAGAGAGGCAGTCTTGATTCATCTGTAGAATGGGTACCCTGTTCTCCTGATTCTTCCCCTAGAAATAGACCAGTGGCCTTGACTCAGTCTCCTATTTTATCATGCAATATTTAAAAAGAAACTACATTTTCAAGTACACCAATTTATAAGATATATCTAACCTGTTTTCTCAGTTCACATTCAACAAATGTGTGCGGAGTACCTACCAAGTTCTGGCATATATACAGACATGATTGCTTTCAGGAGGCTTTCCTTCCAGTTAAAAGGCCATAACACAAAGTTTACAATGGCCACTTTGCTCTGGGCTACTTATTTGATCACGCTATTTTATCTTTAAGTATTTCTATAACACGTTTTCCCTCCTCCTTTCAATTCCAGAACAGACCAAGAGGCCTACGATTCTGAGGTTTTAGTCTACTCAGAGCATGGATTTGGAGTGGGTGATAGTAAAACAATCCTCAGATCAATGGGGAAGCCTAGCTGTTATTGCTCCTTTTGTTTCAAGAGATATTCGCTCATCAGATGAGGTGACAGATAGCTTTGACTCCATCTCGTCCATGGGGACTCTAGGTGGCTGCCCTAAATACATACATACAGTCGTGGTAGCTGGGATTTTCTGTTTATGTGGTGCCGTCACCATTAGCTTTTGTCTTCTGCTGTGGCTAATTTATCTTTCTCCCGGACCAGCCGGGAGAGGAGGAGGAGGAGGTGTGGACAGGACTCGCCCGCAGACTGTGACACCGCCTTCGAAATCACGTCCACCCCAGCCCGCGGCTCCCAGAGCTGGGCGGGACCACTCTTCCCGCTCAGCTGGGAGGAGCCCCAAGCTGGTGGTCCTGCCCCGGGTAGGGGTGGAGAGGGACTGGCGGTCCTGCCCCGGGTAGGGGTGGAGAGGGACTGGCGGTCCTGCCCCGGGTAGGGTTGGAGAAGGGCGGGTGAACTGCAGACCCCGATCCTCCCCAGGAGACGTCAAAGGCCCAGCGAAGGCAGGCCTTCCGGGGTGGAAAGGGGGCAGTGAGGTGTGTCCCTGAGGCCGCGGGTGCGGGGAGCGGAGGCAGTTCGCTCCCCGGGGCTCCGGGCCGGCACCGGCTCCCGCGGGTGGGGAGGAGAAGGAACCAGATGGGCGGGTTCAAGCGTTGGCGGCGGCGGTCCCGGGGCCGCCGGCTCCTCCCCGCGAGTGTGCCTGTCTGCCGCTCGCCGCGCTGAGGCAGTGCGGCGGCGGGCGGGCCGAGGCTGCCGCCCAGCGCCTTCGCCGAGGCCATGCCCGGGCCCTAGGGTGCCTGCCGCAGCCCGCGCCAAGCGCCCCGTCCCGCAGCCCCGTAGCCCCGCGCCCGCCGCCGCCTCTTCAATGGGCAACCTGCTCGGCGGGGTCAGCTTCCGCGAGCCCACCACCGTGGAGGACTGCGACTCCACCTGGCAGACGGACTCGGAGCCCGAGCCCGAGGAACCGGGGCCGGGCGGCGGCGGCGAGGGCCCGGGGCAGGAGCCCGAGCAGCCCGCGCAGCCCCCGGAGCGAGTCGGCGGGCGGCCCCGCGCCGGCACCGCACCGGACGAAGACGCCGAGGCGGCGGGCGCCGAGCAGGTACGCGGCCGCGCGGTGGCCTCGGGCTGGGCCAGGGCGCCCCTGCCCCTTGAGGAAGGACGTCGCCGGGGACAGGAGCAAACGCCGAGCGATCCCCGCGCACAGGGGGCCGGGAAGCCAGCGGCTGCTGGTGCTCTGCGGCCGGACCCCTGGGCACTCGCGGCCGTCCCGCCGCCCCGCGGACCCGGGGGGCCTGGCGTGGCCGGGAGCGCCGGAGCCGTCCCCTGCCGGCCTGGGGCCTGACCGCGGGCACGACGAGGAAGTCCCTCAAGGCAGAACCCAACTTGAATGGGTATTTTCTTTGCCTCTGCAGCGCAGCTGGGTGCTGCGAAGGTGGGGTGGGAGGAACCTGTCTAAAAATAGAGGATTGTTGAAAACTGCTCTAGTGCGTGTTACTGGTAAAAATTACCCAGAATAAGGAGGGACTGCAACTAAGGAGCTGCGAGCACTCTCCCCTACAGTAGGGTCTACAGCCATTAAAAGTATTGCGGAAGGTCCCCAACAGAAGTTGAAATGCCACAATTCTTACCCTAACTAAGGCCTTTCAACTGAGGAGTTCAGGGCACTCTTCAAAACTCTTGTATCACCCAGAGACTTGTTGATCCAACTGTGCTTAAATCATTTGCCTAATACAATTTGGAGGAGAGGTTAGTAAAGAGATAAATATCCCTTTTAACCTCTGACGGACCGAAAATAATTCAGAAAACTAAAAAGGAGGAACTGTATAACCAGCCCTCTAAAAGAAGTGCGCATCCTGGAGGTATTTAAGGTTTGGGGTTCTGCATTGGGCCCTCCTCTTTATCAGCTGGGGAAGAATGAGAGTGAGGGAAAAAAACAAAAACAAAAACAAAAAACGGAGCCCGAAGTCAAATATGACCACAGGGTGCTTGGCTGGAGTAGAGGAGTCACCACCTAAATATTACAGCTAAGGCTGCCTCATAAATTTGGATGATCATCTCTGTGTAGGTCAGGAGAAAGCAAAGTCCTAGTGCAGGCTCTATGCTAAACATGTTATTTCAGTCACCTGCAATTTCGGGGGTTGGGGGGAGTTGCTGTTTTTCATCCCCATTTTAGACGAAACTGAGGCTTAGAGAGTTTGAGAAGCTTGCCCAAGAACATCCAGGGAGAGAATGAATGATGCAAACCCAAGTATGTCTGTAACCAATGTAGAACCTTTAACCTGTTGGAATTGTGACTCTCTCTGCCCCTTGTGTTCTGGTTTGCTGATGGGTCATTTTGCATTGTGAATTCAACAACCATCCCCCCCACCCCCCCCCACCCCTGCCAAAGTATTAGAGGCTGTATGCCAGTTTCCCTTTATCTTGTCTCCCAATTAAGAGCTTCTCAGAGAAGTTTGGGATATCAAAAAACACCAGCTTAGATTCAATCCAGCTAACTAGGTCCATCTGTATAAAACAATTTGATAATTAATGTTTCAGTCTGTTAATTGTGACCCCAGAAAATGGTAGACCACAGCAGCCCTCCCTTTTCCCCTTTAATGATATATTTTTCTTAGTGTCACCATTTCACTTCCTTAAAAAAATCTCCTTTTTAATGTTGCTTTTTGACTCTCAACTCCATTTGTTGCCTCTCCCCATAGTCATTTGCAAGTACTGCTAGAGCTACCTTTAGAATATATCCCAGTCATGACTACTTCTCACATCCTTCATTGCCTTCATTCCTAGTTCAAGTGAATATTTGACAAATGATGGTGCCATCTTACTTGATGGGCAAGTCCGGGGAAAAAGCATCATCAGAGCTTAAATCAAGAATTCTCTTGAATTTTATAACCTATTAGACATCTAAGTGGAATTCCTAACATATCTATGGATGGAGCCTTAGTCCAGGACTGCAATCATCAGCTTCTAAGAATGGTGGTGTACAAAGTCCTGGGAGATATGTGGTCATTAAGGAGTGATGAGGAATAAGAACTAAATCCTGGGCACTCCTCAATTTAGAACATATGAAGGGGAGGAGGAGCCAAAGAGAAGGCTGACAAGGGGCAGCCAATGAGATCGGAAGAAACCAGGAGAGGTGTGGCACCTGACAGTGTTTCAGGAAGGAGGGAGACAACATTTAACTGGCCAGTGCTGCTGGGAAGTTGCCTGAGTTGAGCACTGAGACATGGTTTGGTGAAAATGGAGATTTCTTAGTGATGTTGAAAGAGCCATTTAGATGGAATGCTGAGGATGAAAGCCTCATTGTGGTGGGTCATCGGAGAAGAGGAGGAGAAGACGGGGTGTATGCACAATTCTTTGGCGATATTTTCCTATAATAGGGAGCAGAGCTATGGATCTGTATTTGAGGGGGGATTTGGTCAAGGAACGTTGTGTATGTTTGTATTAAGATTAGTGATACTACGGGCGCCTGGGTGGCTCAGTTGGTTAAGCAACTGCCTTCGGCTCAGGTCATGATCCTGGAGTCCCGGGATCGAGTCCTGCATCGGGCTCCCTGCTTGGCAGGGAGTCTGCTTCTCCCTCTGACCCTCCTCCCTCTCATGCTCTCTGTCTCTCATTCTCTCTCTCTCTCAAATAAATAAATAAAATCTTAAAAAAAAAAAAAAAGATTAGTGATACTACAGCATGTTTGTCTGCTGAGGGGAATGATCCAGAAGAGAGAAATTTTGATGATGCAGGAAATAGGAACAATATATTAAGGAAAAAATCCTTGGCTGAGCAGGTGAAAGGCACAGGATAGGGAATCCAAAAGGAGCAGAAATTGGAGGAACAAGGTCAGATGCTTGCAGGTTGGTACATTTAGAGGTTGGAGGATGCAGTCATTCTCATGATAATCTGGGAAATAGGTAGGGGCATGAGTCATTATCTTTGTTTCACAGAAGATAAAACTAAGATTCAGTTAAGTGGTTGGCTTAAGGCCTCACAAATAAGTAGCAGAGTTAAGACAACCCAGGGCTTGGGCTGTTGACATTTTACCAAGGTTCCTATCATGCTCCTTCACTTTTAGTGGAGCTGAAATGGATTCATGCCTAATTAGTTGGACTTGTAGCCCCAAGCCTGGGATTCCAGTTCCTGTGCTCTCACTGAGCTCTGGGGCCTTGTTCAACTTCTCTAAGCCTGGGTTACCTTGTTTCTAAGCTGGAAACACTAATAACTGCCATCCAGGTGTGTGTCATAAGAATCAAATGAAATAATATACATGTAAGTGCTTTGTAAATGGAAAAGTGCTTTCTATACAAATGTAGGATGATGATTCATATGGTTGTAGCTCAGGCTAAATAGATTCAGAAACTTGCTAGGCAGAGCTATTTTGAAACGTGTGGCAAGGACCAGAATTTAAGCTTTTCCTTGCTTATATAACATGACAGAGTAGCTAATGTTAAACATCAGAGAATTTGGTGTTAAAGTAAGTATCTCTATACTTGTAGTAATAGTGAGAATCACACCACTTCAAAAATGTGCGAAAACTGCTTGGAGGATGCTAATCTGTCAACACAGATGGGGGTGGAGGATGATGAGAAAGGGATTGGGAGGGGAGTGAAGCTCTTAATGAACATGCAGACCTAAACTATGTCTTCTCTTTCCTCATTGTCATCTGACTTATTGTCCTTCTGCATGACGCGGGACACAAAGCATTTCCTTATACATTCTAATAGTACGTATAGTTAGAGAATTGAAACTGATTACATTGACCCATATCTTACATTTTAAAAATTATTCATGGTGGTGAGAATTTTTAGAATTTAAATAGTATGAATAAACTACCACATATAAGTTACTACAATCTGAAGTTCATTTGAGAGCTTTTACTACTTTGTGTATATATGTCTTAAATTTGCTGATTTATGTCACCTTGTGTTATCACTGGATTCACAGATTATTCATGCCTGTGTGTACTTGTTATGGTGCTATGAAGGATGGAGTTTAGAAAGCTATTTAGTTTGTTTTAAAAATCCCCTTTTCTTTTTTTTTATTATGTTATGTTAATTACCATACATTACATCATTAGTTTTTGATGTAGTGTTCCGTGATTCATTGTTTGCGTATAACACCCAGTGCTCCGTTCAGTACGTGCCCTCTTTAATACCCATCACCAGGCTAACCCATCCCTCCACCCCCCTCCACTCTAGAACCCTCAGTTTGTTTCTCAGAGTCCATCGTCTCTCATGGTTTGTCGCCCGCTCCGATTCCCCCCCTTCATTCTTCCCCTCCTGCTATCTTTTTTTTTTTTTTAACATATAATGTATTATTTGTTTCAGAGGTACAGGTCTGTGATTCAACAGTCTTACACAATTCACAGCGCTCACCATAACACATACCCTCCGCAATGTCTATTACCCCAGGCACCCCATCCCTCCCATCCCCACCACTCCAGCAAACCTCAGTTTGTTTCCTGAGATTAAGAATTCCTCATATCAGTGAGATCATATGATACATGTCTTTCTCTGATTGACTTATTTCACTCAGCATAATACCCTCCAGTTCTATTCACGTCGCTGCAAATCATTTCATAAGTTTTATTTTCCTTCTAAGTACAGCTAAATGTTGCAAAGTTAATGACAATTTTCTTTGTAGAATTGATTTATTATCTTAACAATTTTTTAGTATTATGTATTCTAAAATAAATTTTGTCATAGAATCTCTTGTGTGACCTCTGGTAAAGTAAATGTCTTAAATTCATTTTGAGTTCTATATCTGATGAATATTGATCTAGAACATTTGGCCTCTATAGGTTCTTGGTGAATAATAAAGTTTTTTTATTCAGTAAAATACCTTAGGACAAATGTTATTGGGTTCAAATCAGGCAAATAGAATGCCAAAAAATGTTGCTAGTAGGCATCATTAAAAGAAAGTTTCTAGAGCTCTGGATGGAACAAGGTTAACCATGGCCTCGTGGTTGTTGGGACTGAGTGGTGAGTACTCAGGGCTTACTATAATACTATGCCTGCTGTGGAGTAAGTTATAAACTCTCCTTAATAAAAAGTTGAGGAATTAAAAAAAAATTCTAATATTGTCATTATTCTGAACAGCTTATTACCTTTCAGGCTTTTCTTACGGATGTTCATTATTTTAAGTGTTCTAGAAATTTCTCAGATTATCTTCCTTCACCATGTAAATGGAATTTCACTTTTTATTTTAGGGTGGTGATGCCACTGAAGCAACTGCCAAACCAAAGAGAAGCTTTTATGCTGCGAGGGATCTGTACAAATATCGACATCAGTACCCAGTAAGAGTATAGAATGTTTTTTCTAAAATGTAAAATATTTTCCTTCTGTTTTTCTTATTTTGTGGTGCTAGTAAGCAAACATGCAAGAAGAGTCCTGTGCCTTTTTTGTATGTCCATATGCTGGAGATTGACTAATTTTTTTTCTTTAGCAGAACTTCAAAGATATCCGATATCAAAATGACTTGAGCAATCTTCGTTTTTATAAGAATAAAATTCCATTTAAGCCAGATGGTGAGTAATCTGCTATCCTGGTAAAAAGCAAACTTTAAATAATAACATATACCTAGTTGTTCTTTGTATATTCTGTGGTCAGTACCTTTTTAATGCATTTGTTCATTGACTGGCTTTACTTTGGTCTGTAGTCTAATGTGTCCCCAAAGTCCTAGACTCTAGAGTTGTGAACATCCACTTGGCAATTTCTGGAGGAGTAACTGTGAATTAGCAATACCTTCCCACCACTTGTTCATGGTGGCTATTATATTAAAGAAAGTGGGGGCCACTTCTGTGAGAGGCAAAGAGATAAGATTTATAAATTTACAGAATCATAGATATTAGATTACTAAGAAACTTTAGAGGAAATCAAATTAATCTTCCTCATTTTAAAGATGAGGTTACTGGGTTTTAAAGCTTGAACGACTGACTTGTCTGATCACTCGACTGTAGAGTTGGGTCTAGGATCCAGAGTTTAGTATTCTTTTCACCACACCATACCCCCAAATTATTTAGAACATAATTGAAAAGTAATGTTTATATTAGAATTATCTTTCCTGTTGATTTTCAGAATCAGGGGTCAGGGAGCTCCAGCAGTCCCAGTTCAGTGTTCCAATATCCTGGGAAGGGAACTCCAGAGACAGTAGATCTCCATTCAACTCTGCCAAATAAACTGCCTCCTCCTTCACAACTGTACAAAACTGCCCTCATAGGATCTTTTCTAAGATTCTCCCCCTATAGGGAGAGGATGCATCCACTATGGTAATATGCATATTTCACTGAGGCACCATGCTGTGGTTCATGATGGGCATCCTAATTTTATCCAGGTCAAACCAGCCAAGTTGGCGTCTCTCCTTCTTGCCCTTATCTCTGTGAGGTGACCAGATGGCCCTGGCTTCTGCTCTTTGTTCTTAGTGGAAACTGAGCCATATCCACAGCCATGTGAGTCAGGGAATGAGGGTCATAGATTGCAAAGCTTTCCAAGTAGCAGGACTACATTCTTTGGTGAACTAACTGGGTGAAGGCTGTCTGAAGGCTGGGTGGAGTGCTGGGAGGAGGAATTCCTCTACTGTGTACTGAGAGATGTGACAGTTGGGAGTTTGGACTTAAGAACATTGTTGCAATGGCCAGATTGTGTCCCCAAAATCTGCTCTGATTTAGGAGGAAGCGTCTGGATAAAAATGCTCTGTTGTATTTACTAATGATAGAAACACACCACTTTATTTACTAATTGAAATAATATTAATTAAATTATTAGGGTTTTTTTTTAGGACCTGGGACAAGAAAACCTTTTGAAGAAATGCGATGATAGATTAATTTGACTCTGACTTGAATTTAATAAAATTTACCTAAAGGAATGCCTTTAAATATTAAAAACATTGAACATGACAGTATTTAACTGAATTATTTTTCTATTTCTAGTAGTGAATTTATTTTTGAGGCAGTAATTTAAAGTAATAACTTCAAGCACTGCATTAATTTTTTGTAATCTTTACCACAAAATTTATTTTGAAATCTTATAGGGTTGGTAGGGGTCAGGAGTTTTATCTAAGGTCACATAAAATGTTATTCTAGTTTATTATATAAATTACATAAACTTACCCAATTCCCTCCCCAGTATGTGTACACGTGCACATATCCTTCCCCCCTCCACACACACAAACACTTGCCAATAAGCATAAGCCTGCAATGATGTATTTTAATTATTAAGCAGGAGGAGGGGTAGTGGGAAGGGAAATCATGGGGTAAATGGTTTTAAAATGCTGATAGGGCCAACAGGATGATTCAAAAACAACTTTTTACTCAACCTTCCAAGAGTAGACTTCTACTACAAACTGGTGATCTGTGGTGGAAACAAGAATGAGATCAATTATGTTTAGAGAAATATGCTGTGTTTTTTTCCTGTAAAATTGACTAAACGTCCACATGGTCAAATGTGGGGACCTAGACAGAATTAGAGAAGCAGGACGGTTTTGTTCTACAATTGGCCCTTGAACGGTGTAGGGGTAACGGGCCCTAACCCCTGTGTAGTCAGAAATCCATGTGTAACTTTTGACTGCCCCAAAACTTAACTGCTAATAGCCTCCTGTTGACTGGAAGCTTTACCAGTGGCATAAATAGTTGATTAACACATATTTTGTATGTGATAGGCATTATGTACTGTATTCTTACCAAAAAAGTTCAAACTCAATGTTGTTCAAGGGTCAGCTGTAATAAGTTCTTATGGGGAAACAGTAGGATGTGGTAAAGAGGGCTTAGTTTTTGGAACCAGAAAGACCTATATTCTTTTTTTTTTTTTTAAAGATTTTATTTTTTATTTATTTGAGAGACAGAGAGCATGAGAGGGGGGAGGGTCAGAGGGAGAAGCAGACTCCCTGCCGAGCAGGGAGCCCGATGCGGGACTCGATCCTGGGACTCGATCCTGGGACTCCAGGATCACGACCTGAGCTGAAGGCAGTCGCTTAACCAACTGAGCCACCCAGGCGCCCAGAAAGACCTATATTCTACTCCTAGATTTATTCTTTTGTTAGTGTGTGACTTTGAATAAATCATACAATGTCCTCATTAGTAAAATGGGGATGGTAGCACTGGCTTGGGAGCGTTGTGTGAAGATTAAGCTGGACGATGTGTACTGTGTGTAAATGGGTCCTTTTTCTTCTGTTTTTCCTTCCTCTCTTTCCTTCTCCTTTTTCATGCTTTTCTCCCTCTCTTTCTGTTCTCTCACCTTTCTTTTATTCCTTTCTTTTTCCCTGGGCTACATTTCATTTTGATCCCATCTTGTATTTAAAGAACTAAAAAAATAAATAAATAAAGAACTTAGGACCATCTAGGGCAGGGGTTGGCAAACTTTTTCTGTCCAGGGCCAGATAGTAAATATTTTCAGCTGTGTGGGCCATGTAGTCTCTGTTGCAATGTGCATGGCTGTGTTCCAATAAAACTTTATTTCTAAAACAAATGGCATAGTTTGTCAACTGCTTTAGAGTAACCCTGTCTGGTAGAACTTTCTGTGACTTGAGGTGCCATTGAGTTTTGAAAAATTAGGCCTATTACATAACTGAGCATATGGCATAGGGTATTCATCTTGGCATAATTTTTGTGTGCTATTACTAAATGTCAGAGGTTTTAGTATAAAGATTAAGTGGTTAAATGTGAAAGTGCCTTCAACAATGTCTTAAATGTCTGGCTCATTTTCTAAATATTTACTACTTAGGTGTTTACATTGAAGAAGTTCTAAATAAGTGGAAAGGAGATTATGAAAAGCTGGAGCACAACCACACTTATATTCAATGGTCAGTTAACATTTCTGTATCTTGAACCGTGTCTATTTAATCATGTATGTTTTCCAGATAACATTAATATTTATTTTTCTAAAAAATAGGCTTTTCCCCCTGAGAGAACAAGGCTTGAACTTTTATGCTAAAGAATTAACTACATATGAAATTGAGGTAATGCAAGCTCATTTCATTTTATAGGAGATGGCCAGATAGTATTGCTATTTTATTGTCCTAGTAACTACCGAATCATTTCAGCTGACTTTTTCGCCCCCTTAGGAATTCAAAAAAACAAAAGAAGCAATTAAAAGATTCCTCCTGGCTTATAAGATGATGTTAGAATTTTTTGGAATAAAACTGGTTGATAAAACTGGAAATGTTGCTCGGGCCGTTAACTGGCAGGAAAGGTTTCAGCATCTGAATGAGTAAGTAAAGCCCCTGCAGTGCATCAGGGGCCAGCATGTTATTTTTTCTGGGTTGGAATTCTCTATGGAACATAGGAACAACTGGTAGATGGACCCAGGAATTTGAATTCAAAAGCTAGTCTGAAATGCATTTTATTCCTTGTTCTATGTTCTAAAGCACAACAAAACAACAAGAAAGAATGAAATTGCAGGTAGGAATAAAGCCATTCCTCTTCAGAGCTGTTTCTTCCTGAAACCTGTCTACTGCCCAGGCCAAGTGTGGCCTCTCTCCCTCTTTATACCATGGTTCTTGGCATTTATACTTATTTCTTGTATAGTTTTCCACATCCCCTCTGCTAGGTTGTGAGCTTCTTTCAGCACAGTCTGTTCGTCAAGCATGGTACCTTGTTAGATTAAATCCATAAATTAGGCCTAAGACATATAAAAATCATTTTATAAGACTGAGATGTGCCTGTACGTTTCTAAAAAAGAGGGAAAATTAGAATTTTCATTATTTAGGTAAAAAACAAAAGCCCACTTTTGCTTACTAAATCCTAAAACCTGTGAAGAAAATTTAACATGGTTTATTTGGAATTGATTTGCTGTATTCTTTTGCCTGGATATTTATAACTTTCATTAATACTTATAGCCAAAGTTTATTTTTCTTATTGTTTTCTTTGTATGCAAACTGATTTTTTTTCTTTTTAATTATAGGGTGACTTATGAATGCTGGACCATAAAACCAACAACTTTAAAGCATTTTTTTTTTTTAGCACATTATGATTAGCTGAGCTGGGCAAGTACCAAGAAAAAAAAGTAACCTAAGAAATTTTTCTTTGCCCAACAGTTTTGAGCATCAGTTAACTGAATTTTTTGGTATTTTTCTAGAACTTTCATCTTGCTTTCCTAAAATGAGTATAAGTATTAATGTTTAAGCCTTCTTTTTGCTTTATTAGTCACAGTCAACACTATTAAAATGGTAGCTTATACTAAAACACTGAAGATATGGGCATAAAGCTTTATGATCCTGACTAGAAGACCCATTAACTCATAACTCAAGTTAAATTTGATTTATATAGGGCACTTACAACAGAAGCATATATACCTCTGCCTAAGCAATGTGGGTAGCTGTCTCTGGACAGAGTTTCTAAGCATTTCTGACATACTGTCAACGAAAGCTATATGCAAGTAGCCTACTGACATGAAGGACGGCAGCATGACTATCATTTTAGAGAATCACCGTCCCCAACTTCTTGGAATAGCAATCTTATTTAGTAAATGTTTGTTCAATGAACAAACAATGAACAAAAGACGTTTGCCAGTTTAAATTCTCCCTGGGGTTTTATTTTCAGATCCTCTAACTGATAGCTGGAAACAGAACCCTTCTGAAAGTTTTAATTAAAATGATCTCCTGGCTTGGGTCAGGGGAAGGGAGCCTGAATTAACCATCACATTCCCTCGCCCCATTCAGATCCTTTTCTTTCTACCGCCCACTGTCTCTCGTTTTCCTTTCCCTGGGTATTGCACAGAGCTTTTATTTGTGTTTTAATCTGTGTGACATCTTGAGTTTCTTAGAGTAGGCAGGAAACTCAATATATTTATAGTAGCCCAGCAGACAAAAAAGTATTGAATGAAAGTGAAATGAAGTAACGTTCAGTGAACAAGTGACCATGACTAAAAAAAGTGAAATATTTTCAAACACGGGAGTACAAATATATAGACCAACCACTCAGATGTATTTCCAGTTTTATTTGTAATCACCTTAGATTATGGAGCCATACTTTAGACTCTGGAATTGCTTCTCACTTTTATTTTCTACCTCCTGGTTCTTGCCTTGTGTTCTCTCTTCACCTACCTGGTCTTCCCGACACCTGCGGTCCTATTTACCACCCTTACTTCTGTCGGGAAGCCCAGCTTCTCTTTTATCTGCTGTGCAACCCCAAAGACCGCTCATAACATTAGGAGGGTTTTAGCTGTTCTCTTCTCTTCCATTTTATCTTTATTTGTCATATTTATTTCAAATCATACTGAAGCACTCAATTTCTCTCTTGTATACTTCTGTTCCATAATCCTCATTTTCATTCTCTTCAACCCAAGTGTTTGTCCTTTTCTACTGTTACATAAGTATTTTAAATCGGAGAGTATATAGATACAGATACATGTGTACAGAACTTTCATCTTGGCCATTCATCTAAGACTGGACACGTGCAGTTGAGCTGGTTGCAATAGAGTAAATTTTGTTGGATCAGGTAACTTATCTTTGGGATTTTTAAAGAAAAATATTCCCCCCACTTTTCCATACATCTCCTTCTCAGATTTATGAAGCAGATGTTGCTCAAGGATTTTATCACTAAGTTTTTGGAGAAGAGAAACTCCATACTAACCTAACACTAAGTCAGCTCTGCTGCTAATGGCACATGGTCTTAACCTCATTCAAATTCATGTTGTCTTAGAAGACTCTTACTTCCTAACTGTTAAAAAATACAGATTCATAAGACACAAACATACCCGCTATGTTTTAGCCTTTGGCCTCAAAGAGTCAAATATGAGGATAATACTTTCGTGGTAAACATCCAGAAGAACAGGGATGATGAAACTGCTAGACTTGTCTTTTCCAAGATTTGGCTAGCCTGAATCATAAAGGTTTTTGTTTTGTCCAGATAAGCTTTCCTATTAAAATGTAAGACTGTGGAACCATCCCCTTCTGTCCCTCAGGTAATTCAGCATCCTTCTTCACTTTTCCCGAATAATTTGCTAGCTCTTCGTAAATGAAACCAAAGCAGGTGTATGCATTGCTTGTATAAAGTTCAATGTCCGGTGTATAAAACAGGTTTTAGGAAGTTAGAAATAAGTGGTGGTTACGGTTGTGTATCAGTATAGGGTAAACAAATACCTGGGCTGTTGATGATCCATGATTAATACGTGCAGCTGAAGAAGCCTTGCGGATGCAGCCAGGTATTTGTAATAAGGCAACTAGAGCCCGGTGTTGTAGGGCAGAGATACTATGAATTGTGAGAGATGGAGGCTTGGAAAGCCTTCATCTGATAAAGGCCTTAGTCTGGGGACAGAGAAGAAGTTTGTGCAATTTGGGGGAAAAGGCGCCTTTGGAGTCCATGCCATTAGAAGCAAAATTTAAAATACTCCGATTGGGGAAAAAGGAGAGAGGCCACAGATGGAAGACAATTAGGTGATTAAGTTGGGAGAGGTACATAGAGGTGGCCCTTAGTACCATATTTAAATAATAACAATAACAATGTGAATTTTCAATAGTATCTAGTATTTTTTGAGTTCTACATGCCCTGCATATGTCTCAACTCATTTTGATTCTTCTAACAGTCCAGTAAGATGGGCCATTTCCCCTATTTTACAGATGAGGATACTCAGTCAGAGAGAGATACCGTATCTTCACATAGCTGTGGGTGGTAAAGCCATGGTGCGAACTCAGGTGTGACTCCAAAGCCCATGCTCCTAACTATGTTCTGCTGTAGAAGTCAGTTTTGCATCCTTTGTCAGCTTGTTCTAGCAAGGTAGAGTGGTTTTTGCTGCTTTCCTTGTAAGTTGGCTAAAATGGTGGATTTTGCTGACACTGTGAATCATACCTTCAGCTGACGCCTAATGTTGCATTTATGTTTGGTACCGGTTACCTGTGGTGGGCACCATACAGTTGGTGTTGTTGCAAATAAATGCTCCAGGAGATCACATCCTCAGTGTATACTTAATAAACAACAATTCAACATCAGTGGGAATCAAGTTTAGATCTAGATATTTTTCAAATATGCAGAACTAAAGCAACAAGGGGAATTTATATATTTGAATTTCACATAGATTGGCATTACATTGAAGTATAAGGTTTTAATAACGTCTGGTTTATTCTTCCCATGGTGTCTAATACGACTTTCAGTAAAGTCATTGTTTGGTTAAAAAATATTTTTCCAGTACTTTTCTTTTCCCTGCTTTCCTTCACCTGATTTCCACACCCCCCAACATTTTATTCAATCCTCTCTTTCAGGTCCCAGCACAACTATTTACGAATCACTCGTATTCTTAAAAGCCTCGGTGAGCTTGGATATGAAAGTTTTAAATCTCCTCTTGTAAAATTTATTCTTCATGAAGCTCTTGTGGAAAATACTATTCCCAATATTAAACAGAGTGCTCTGGAGTATTTTGTTTATACGATTAGAGACAGGAGAGAGAGGAGAAAGCTCCTACGGTTCGCCCAGAAACATTACACGCCTTCAGAGAATTTTATCTGGGGGCCGCCGAGGAAAGAACAGTCAGAAGGAAGCAAAGCCCAGAAAATGCCTGCCCCTCCCGCCTCTGGTCATATCAGTCAAACTTCTATGCACAAAAAATCCAAGGACTCCAAAAATTCCTCCTCAGCTGTTCATTTAAATAGCAAAACGGCGGAAGAAAAAAAGGCAGCACCTGGAGGGCCTGGAGAGGAGACAGACAGGCCAGGCGCCGAGCCCAGCAGTGAAGCTACCAAGCCCGGAAACACAGAGGACGGTAAGGCGGAAAATTCTGACCCGGAAAAAACAGGCACCAATCCCACAGAGAGGAAGGAGAGTGCAGCTCCCCCTGAGAACGAGGAAGAAGGTCAAACTCCTAACAAAGACTGTGAAGATCCTGGACCTGCAGGTTCCCCCGGTGAGGGACAATGACAGTGAATTACCCGAGAACGCACACCCCAGCGTAGGTAAGGGGGGGGGAGGAACCCTGCAAGGTCTCCTGAAGAACGGAGGTCACATTGCGAATTTTAGCCATCTATTTGTGATTTCTGTTGTCAACGTTTTGTTGTTGGTTTTTCATTTTGGATGACAATGAATTTAATCTTTAGTAAGAAGTTTTAAGCAAGACCCAATAAAGGAATGTATTCTGTAATGCTTTTAGGGTGTGACTTTTCAAATTCTGTCCGTAGTAATTGCTTTTAAATTATTTTCAATGTATCTAGAAATAATCATGTAGTATTTGATATATCAAATAAATTCTTTGGGAGATGCCAGTCTACACGAATAAAAAGCAAGAGGATAAATTTCATTCTGTTGCCATGCTTTTGCCCAATTTATGGATTTATTTCTTAAGCTGGAAAAACAAATGTGGTCGTTTCAGACTTTTTCGGAAAGTAATTTGGACTCGTCACTGCAACACCTCCACATGCTTATTTTTAAATTCTGCGTGAAATTTGTGTTCTCGGGGAGCGATCATCTCCCAGCCCATTTCTTGGCCCCACTGTCCTTTCCTCTTTCCGTCTCTCCGCACTTGCCCTCATTTGCCATCTTTGTCAGCCAGCATGTACTTTTCTAGAGTACGTTCAAGTGATCCCCTGTACTGAAATTTAAGTGGAACAGAGGGGGCACTTTCAACTGTACGATAACCAAGAATTTGCTTTTTTTTTTAAATAATAAAAATGTTTTTCTATGTTAGATGCTTAAGAACCAATTTTGATGCAAAAGTCCAAGAAAAGGATTTTGCTTTTATGGCTGTTCTATATAAATTTGGTGCTTGTTTCTGAATGCAAATGACTAAAGAATTAAAAAATAAGGAAAGAAATTACTATTTTTAAACAGCATGCTTCTTACACTGACAACAACGCAGTGGTCCCTAAATCCTTGACTATCTCAGTGTTCCATGGGCTATGAAATTAATAAGAGTGCTTAGTCCAGAGAATCTTTAAAAAAGAAAACAATTTGATGTGTGTCTTAAGTTGTCAAACCTTGAAATTGAGAATAGATTTAAAATTCCATATCCTTAGGTTTAGCAAGCCCTTAATGTGTTGATACTGGTGTTAAGAGCAAGTAATTTTATTTCCTGTACTACTATTACTAATTAATATTACAAATCCGAAAATAATCAGAAACGCTGTGGTGGGAACTTCAAAGCATACATACAAATATAGTTAAAGCAATTAATAGAAAAAAATTTCACTTTCATTTGTGGAGCGGAGTTGGCTCTTGTGTATCTCTTGGGCTTTTAGATTAATTTAACCCCCCAAGAATTTTTACTGTGTTCTATTTGTTAGTTATATCATACTATCTTCTGTTACCTTTATGATCAGGGGATTTCCGGCAGAGGATTTCTAGAGACTATATGAACGGTATGCCTTTAGAAATACTTTATTGCTTTGAAGTTTACATGAAACATCACAGTTGCTCAAACTTGACTTTTTAAATATGAATATTATAACCAAGTTGTTTATCATACTCCAATTAATTTGGAGCGTTTTCTTATTTTTGGTTCCCGTGATATCCCATTTTTTGTTTTCTATTGTTTTGTGAAGTGAGCATAAAGATTTGGGGAAACAATTCTGCTTTTGCATTTCAATTTCTTTTTTGTATGGACCCTCTAATGTGATGCTTGTAGCAATGTCCCCATAGAGCTAATAAACAGTTTTCCAGGGTTAGACAGTGAGCGTGGTTGTCACATTGAACCGAACTGTAGGAACATGATTAATTCAAAATATCTTACCAATTTTGAATTCATGATAAAGTGGTCAGACTGCTTTCTAAGTGTATAATATTAAAAATTTGTGACCAGATATTAAAATATTAAAAAACAGTGGACAGAGACTAAAATAAATGGATATAATCTGAAATGACTTGGAAACTGTAGTGTATCAGAGCCCCTACAAGTAAAAACATTTCATTCAACAATTTAACTTTTAGAATATTATTCCTAATTAGGGTTTTGATTAGATTGTGCCAATTAATTTGAGAATATTTAGTCTCAAGGGAAAACTGCCTGGCTTCCATTTAAAACAGTGGCCTTTTCCCACTATGTCATTTTTAAGATCCATATTTAGATGTAATAGTATGATTCCTCTATTTAATCTGCAAGTAATTTATGAGAGAATTCTTCAGTGGAGAACAAGTGAGGGAATGTCATTCCTTTGGCAAATAAAAATTATGAGTGTCTGGAATTTTTTTTCTATAAAGAATACTTTGTACAATTAATAGTTTTTTAACTAAGATCTATAGATATGTATTTATGTGGGTCTTAGATATGAAACAGCCCTCTGGGTTTGACTGTGATGTTTTGTATTTTTAAAAACTACCATATGCTTGCAGAAATTTATTGAGAAGCTGTTTTAAAAATGCAGTGAAGCATGGCCAAATAGCTAGAAACATTATTGAATCTTTGCAAATATATAGACTTTATTGTTGTACCTTGGACCGCGAGGATATAAACATTGGCTATTGATAAAATATTAAATTGCATTTCATGGCAAATAGATGTTATATCGCTTGGTTAGTCTAGTACATTTCTAATATTTTGTGCTTTCATATCTCTAAGGAGATAATATATGTGAAAGTATTTTGAAATACTGTAAAGTGATATATAATTATAAGATATATTTCTGTACAGTAGAGAAAACGTTTATAACATTAAGAATATTGTATCATTATACAGTTTCATGCTTAATTTCATAAGAAACTCAAAAGAATCATAATAGAAGTGAAAATGTGTCTGCTTTCTCTAATCAGGTCTAATTCTCAGTTCAAAAATTATTTTGAATTTTGGTTTTGAGACTACTTTTTTTTCAGCTTCAAGTAGAAAATAAAATGTATAACTCAGGAGTTACTAGAGAAGTTCCAAGATTTTTTTTGCGAAGTATTAAAAATACAAGTATATGAAAATGTCACTTAACAACCATCGTTTTCATTATGCTTCATATTTTGTTGTATAGAATTACCTACTTTGCTTCTAGCTTTTATGCTTTAATCTGAGTGAAAATATGATCTGGCGAAAAAGGAAAAACAGTGCAAAGTTCTATCTGAGTTGCTCTTTAAAAAACCATTTTAGTAGGTAAACTTCCATATCAAGTGGTCAAAAACTGGTTGAACTGATAGAGACTATTTGGTTAATTGTTTACAGTTAAATTTCCCAAGTTTAAAATAGAATTATGATTGAGTTTATACTCTATTGAGTAACTAAATCAACCAGGTTTTTTGTCTTTCTATAATTGAGGTTCTTCTAGAAGTTTTATTTCCTAACCAAAGAGGGACATTCTTGATCTTACTTGAATGTAGTTTCGTCTATGGGTCTCCCATGTCTATTTGGGCTGAGTGGGGATCCTTTGTTATAGGAATGGTTTTGAAGACTTCTAATTTGTTTCCCACTTAGAGAATTCCCCTTTGTCTTTTGGGGTATATGTGTTAAATATAAGGTAGGCTGGAGTTAGAATTGCTAGAATCATTTCAAATGCAGGTATGGTTGTAGAGAATGATGACAGGTAGTCATCATAGTATGGGTCAGTCAGAGTCAATGTAGGATCTAGAAAATTAGGAGTTACATATTTTGGCTTCTTTCAGCTTTGAATTCTGTAGTGTTTATGACATGAACAGATTTGTGTGGGTAATCTCTAGGGTGACAGTGAGTACTAGCCTGCCTCCTTCCCTGTTCTAGTTATCCAGCCCACCCAGCAGATTGTGTTCAGGGACAGGCTGTGTTTTTAGAAATCCCTTATTACTGAAGTTAATAATAATATAGTTATAAATATGAATGCCTGGAGGTGTCCAGATGTGCCTTAACTAATGTAAATGGTTTTCATTCAGAAGTTTAAATTTTTACTCCATTGTAAAATCTTGTCATGAGGAACTTTCCAAACCATGAATATCAGTTATTTTAATGAATTTACCTTGGTGCTTTTTCATTTTGGAGAAATTTCCCTTTGTGACAATAGCATTAGTTCATAAGGAAGTGTACTTGCCACAGTGTTCAACAATGTGTTATATTTGACAAAAAGTGTTTACGGTAAGAAAGATTAACTACATTGATACATTTATTTATGCTCTTGCTTGATTTTGCTACATGCTATGATTTTCATTTTAAATATTTCTCAGTTACTACAAGCAATATTTATCTGTATTTTACTCTCTTCTTAGCTGCAGATGGATGCAGAAAATGGAATTCTATTAGAGACTTATTTAAAAGTTTAATTCCAGTAAATGGTCAGAGGAGTCTGAAATTAATTTTCTTATTAGAAACATTTAAAAAGCACTGTTTTTGCTTTTTTTTCCTAGATTAGAATGTTTTTTGTCATCTGCTTTTTTCCTGATCTGTTGAGAATTATTGTTTTAGTTATTTGTGGGGAAATCGCTTCTTAATATGTTTGTTGCTTGAATTAAAGTTTTCATATGGAGGATACAATTAAGTGCTTTGTTTTATGGCTCAAACTATGCCTGGAAGTAGAGTTGAGAATGGGGACTAAGAATCAGGTGGGCAGGCATCTTGGTAAAGTGGAGCCGACACTGGGTTCCAGGCTCTCCAAAGGCATGATGGGTCCTCAGAGCTTCCTCTGAATCATGAGAGTGTTGAGCCCCATTATCCCTGACTTCTGAAGAAGATGGACTGCCTTGGACTCCATACACAATTTTAATAGGTATCAATTTTCACAAAATATCTGTTATAATTTGCTACCCTTTTGTAGTTGTTTAGGAAATTGTGAGCAATTAGACACCTGCTATGTAAATTGTAGCTGAATCTTTATCTTGGGAAACATTGAAATACCATTTCCGCCCACCCCTCCTCCCAGTTCTTCAATCAAAAATTCTTTTGAGTTGTTCTTTCATAGGTAAATATTAAAAAGTTTTTATAAAATGACTCAGTGTATTTTAAAAATGAACTGAAAGGGAAAAGACATTGATGCCTACTTGTTACGCTGAAAGACCTTGTTAAAAAAAAAATCAGAAACCTTATGAAAATATATTTAAGCTGTGAAGTTTATCATATTTTCATTTTTAAATTATAGCAGAGTTTATGGAACAGTTTACTTTTTAAATTATAGCAGAGTTTATGGAACAATTTACAGTTACATTACAGAGAGATTAGTTATATAATAATCTTGGTCCTAAGAAATGTTCAAGTTCTGTACTCATTGGTCAAATGGGCATTATTTTTTTCAGTGCTAAGAGATTTAGTTTCAGGTGAGGAAAAGGAAAACACAAATGGAACAAAAGATTAGAAACAGTAACAAGAAACTTACCACAGAAATAAAGATATAACCAATGATGTGTTTGTACAAGTGACAGAATTGTTGGGAGCAGATGAGGAATGATCTGTAAAAGCTTTATGGTGGGGATATGATTTCAGAATTAGCTCTGTGTTATTTGTGCCTAGGAGATTAGGGATTGGTGTGCAAACAGAATCCCATTAATACTCTCATCTGAACCATGACTTCTGCCTACTCCACAGTAGACTGAAACCTTTCAGTAGATAGAAGTAGGCAAATAATCAGATACTAAGTTTAATTTCTTTGCCAGTGTGTTTCAATAGTTGGTGGTTTTACTAACCAGAAATTAAACTGAGGGACTGGCTGAGATAAAATTCAGTAATAAGGTTGTCTAGAAATGAAGTAACTATCTCCCATAAAAGAGTTGACAGCATATCAATTGTGCGGCGTTACAATTAAGAGTTGAGAGCAAAGCATTAGCTTATCATTTGATACGCATTTTTTTTTTTTTCCTCATTTTTATAAAAAGACCATTGACTCACTTTTCCTAAATAAGCTATTGGCCTTTCATTAGTATTACCTAAGAAGATAGATGGCCAACTGGGTCCTGGCACTATTTTCACTTTGGAAACTACTGTGTCCTTTGTATGTTCAGTATTTCAGGAAAATGGATAGGATTCTGAAAAAGCTGTGTGTTTTACTTCCCACGTAAGCTCTCACTGTCCAGCAGCCACCGGTTCTTCTCTGTGCTCTGTATTCTACTGCAGTATGAATTACAGGATGCTGTGCATGTCTGTTAGTACCAATACCATGTGTGTGTGGTAGGAGTTGTAACCAGTTTCTGGATCTGTAGGGTACTCTGAAACACTTATTTTATAATTCTATAACTTGTATGGCAGGGTTATGCCACAAATGTGTAAAGAACAATAGTTTCTGTTGCTTACTGCTGTATTTTAAAATATTGTTTCTGAAATAATATATTTAGAGTTCCTTTAGAGTAATTATTTTCAAAAACTATTGCCAAGTATCCTGTAAAATGAACAAAAGCCACTTCATCTTGGTTAACATTTTAGCATTATGTTAGAGTACATTATCTTGATTTTGCATGATTAAAATATTTTTGAAGAGCTGGAACAAATGACTTGCTGTTTTTCTATGATTAGACATATTTTTATGATTATCATATGAGATCAACATTATTTCCTTTTATGTTGTAAAATAAATATTTGATTTTGAAGGGTGAAATCTTACACGTGAAGTTATTTTTGTTGCAAGATTATGGAGGGCAGATCGCATGTGTAAATACTTGAATATTTATTGTTTCTTTTTTTTGCTTTTCTCTAATGCAAAGTTTAAAAAGTATATTGAACACAGATAAATGAAAACGAATAATTAATGGAGATGACATTCTTCACTAAAATAGGTCTGGTCTTTTTAATAAGAGTACAGTTGACACACAAGTTCACCTTAGTTTCAGGTGTACAACAGAGTGATTCAGTTTCTCTATATGTCATGCCCAGATCATTACAAGCATAGCCACCAGCCGTCACCCTACAAAGCTGTTACAACACCATTGTAATAAGTCAAATGTTTGACTAACAGAAATGCAGTTGTGAGATGAAAGGGAAGAGGTTGCTCTAGATATCATGGGACTGTGTGGCTGAGGATGAAGAGGGGCTTGGCTGGACTGATGTAGATAGGCAGGAAAAGAGAGGACAAAAGAACTAAGAATAGACTGTGGTAAGAGTCAGAATGAAATGACATTGCGCATAATTGAGAAACTGTTAGAGCGGGAAAAAATAACAGCCACAGTGGTGAGTGAGCATGATTTTTAACTGCAGCCTTTGGGATGAATTGTTTAGTAGAGAGGAGTGCACGCAATTACTGTCATGAGAGAAGAATGGGCACATTGTGGTGATAGAAAATGGAAAAGTTTTCCCCAAATGTTGAATGTCTGTAGGCAATGTAAAATCCTAAGAGATTGGAGATTCTCAGTACAGTGAGAAATTCAAGACTGAGTCTGCATTTCTTTAAGAGCATAAAATTTAATATGGGAGAGAATTTGGAAAAAAAAAATTATAACGTGTTCCTTATTTTAAACCTCAAGTGGATGCAAAGCAGGCAAGCTGGTGTTCCAGGGAGGGAAGGAAATCCCAGCCTGGGTAAAGGTAATGATGGGCAGTTTGACTTCTTGTAGGTGATTTTTATGCTTTGGCGATTGTGACTAAGGGGCTGAACTGACAGAGGGAACATCTAAGGATTATCCTGCCCTTGGGATTATCCCTGAGAAAAGTTGGATTAATTGGAAGAGCATTTAAAAATAGGTTACTAAACTGGGGCGCCTGGGTGGCTCAGTCGTTAAGCGTCTGCCTTCAGCTCAGGTCATGATCCCAGGGTCCTGGGATCGAGCCCTGCATCAGGCTCCCTGCCCCGCAGGAAGCCTGCTTCTCCCTCTCCCACTCCCCCTGCTTGTGTTCCCTCTCTCGCTGTGTCTCTCTCTGTCAAATAAATAAATAAAATCTTTAAAAAAAAAAATAGGTTACTAAAGACAGAGATTAGAGAGCCAGCATGGATTTGACTTAACTACTCAGGAGGACTGGGTTTATTAAGTAATTTTGCTAATACTAGTTACCATTCTACTATTTTTATAACCTTGGTGTATACTTAACACTACCAGTGAATATATAAATATTTTCTTTTCAGATAGTATATAACATTTTTGTTGTGATTGAAATAGCCTGTTTTCTCAACTCTCAGCTTTGGAAAAGGAAGATTTTAGAGGAAGAAGAATAAACAAAGAAATGGTAGATGATGTGAACCAAATGAGATCTGACAGCTTACCTTAGAAAGCTGAGCTTGTCTGAGATCTTTGAATGGATAATTTGACTCTTGTCAGAAAGAGAAGTTCAAGAAAAAGCCCAGAAGGAGTAAAAAGTGAGGGCAAAGAGGTATTTTGTTTAATGGAGCAGAGCTGACTTTCAGGCAAGAGACTTGGATCCACATGGCAAAACCATCACTTATAGTTTGCTGTGTGGCTTTGGACAAGTCATGTAAATTCTCAGGGTCTTTGGTCTCTCATTGGTAATATCTATTTTGTGAGTTTCTTGAAAGGATTCAAGTGTAGGTTAAACATGAGGAACATATTCAAGATACTCCTTTACAGTGGCTGCTAGTATTCTAGAAGAAAATGAGATGTTTGGTCATGACATACATCATGTAGAATTTATCTCAATGGAAATCAATCTACTCTAATCCATGTTTACCAGATTTACAGATAGAAACAGGTATCTTATAGTTTTAGTGTAGTTTTTACTAAAAAAGCTACCAGGTATGGAATTGATGATTTTATGTTAGGTACACTGATACCAACGGTATAGAAGATTTCCCTCACTGTGAATATAATGAATGTACAAAAGAGGCCTTTTTTACACCCTTAGTATTTTTTTGAATTGATTTCCCTTTTTTGCCAAGAATGAACTGGAGTATGAGGCAGAGCTGAAGCCTTTTGATCAGGATCAGGAGATAATCTAGTTTATTTTAAGACACTATCAGTATTGATTTTTATCAAAAGCAGAAAATTTTGATTTCAAACCCTCCAAATAGATATTTACTTCATGTCTTAGTGGAAGGCCACTTAATAGTTAACACTATTTGAAAATGTGTATGTAGTTAATTCTATGAACATTGTGGCCTACTTGTTATTGTTTACTTATAATCAGAACTAGGAAGATGAATAATCTTGTGCTAAATAAATATTCATCTTTCAAACTTCTAAATTGTAGGTGTCTTCATACGGCAAAATTAAAATGGGGTCACCCTAGGTCTTGAGTCATTGTCTTGTTCAACCATTTGTCCTTTCAGAATGCCACACACATACTATAAATAAGATATGAAATAAATTCTCATGGTGTAAAGAGAAGTTGAACAGTTTTATTTTCTCTGGCATTCATTTCGACCGGTTTCCCCTCATTTTTCTGTTTCAATGTCCATATATGGGAAGGGAAATTACAGACTTCTATAGTTGGCAGTGAGTGTGGATCCTAATCTTCTAGATAATGAGGAGGTGACATGACTTTCCTCCCTCAAATGCTGCAGATGCAAGAGCTTGGGGTAGGACCTAAGCCTCCTGGCTCTCTATTCAGCGTGTTTGCAACGGGTGGCCCCTTTTAACTCTCGAAAACCCTTTGCTAATTAGGATGGATTCAGAAGCATCAATCTAGACAGTGGGTTGACCTATGCTACAGTATTAATCGAGGACTGGAGTCCTCTCCACAGAGGAGTTTTTCTCGCTGCTGAGTGTATTTACCACTGGCCATTGATCAAGTTTAGCAGGCTCTGAAGCAGGTTCAAACATTTCCATGTGGGAGAGAAACCCACTGGGGCTCTGAAAATGAACTTTGAAAGCAGTCATCTCTGACCACGTGACTTTCTGTGCAGAGTAGCTCCCTTAGATCTCATCTCTGGGGTAACGTGGAGGTATCTGTTCAGTTGTCACCCTCACATTTCTGATCTCGTTGAATGGCATCACTTTATCTCCAAACTGGAAACCGGGGAGCTACCTCAGAATTTTCATTTGTCAACACATCCAGCTGGACAACAAATTCTGTTAATTCTATTTCTCAGAATTGTCTCCACTCCACTCCCTCATTTGCATCCCCACTGTCCCCATAGGCCTTTATCTATTGCAAACGACCCCCAGTCTTCCCTCTGCCTTCAGAGAGAATGCAGCCTTCACAAGATCTTGGGTGCCTAACACGGGACTCGGTGCATAATAAACACTCAATAAACAATGACTGAATTAAAAAAAATGTTTAGCAGTTATAAATTGAAACAAAATGTGTAAGTGTAGGGACAGCTATTTCTGGATCCATTTCTGAAATAAAATGTTTTCCTCAAAACAAGGAGCCTTCAAAATGAGTTATTGTTATGACAAGTACAAAGATTTACATTGAAACGTTTCATAAGTATTTAATGCTTTGACAAACCTAGATCATAGTTTCTTCCTGGTTTCTTGGGTCACTTAGTAACAAATGTCATTAATTCAAATTCGAGGTTAAAAAAAGAAAGAAAATTACAGGGTCCTAGTTTTCCTGCTTGGCTTGAAACTTTAGGTAAGATGAAGTATAAAAATTATAGTCAGTGGATCAACAAAGTCCCCGTTTCCATGCCTGGCTGAGAGTTATATGCATGGAAATAAACAAGTGTGAGCATGAGATGAAGTCTCTCTGTACAAAAAGCATCTGGAGCGTTGGCAGAATAAAAGCAATTCCCTCAGCAGTTCACAGCAGAGCTGACTTTTTTCCCTCTGGTTTTACACTTTAGACCAAAATTCAGATTGACAGTAAAGGTCACACTTGAAGAAATGGCTTTTTCCCTTAATGTTTGATTTTTGATTATATTCCTTCTTTGATTTGGGCTTTTCTTTTTCCTACATGTTGACAACCAAATTGAAATGAAAAAACTCACTTATCTTAAGATTTCATTAAATGGAAGCCCTGTGGAAGTTTTCATGGATGGAAGTAAATGGTCATCCAAATTCTTTTAAACTTCATGAGCACTCTTGATGAGCAATCCTAAGCAAGGCTTGAGTGTGTTGTATACTCCAAAAAACTTGAGCTAAACTTGACTTTGTGAAAAGGGCGATTCTTCATTCTGTTTGCCCTTTTTTAGCTGATTGTAATGAACTCAAATTATAAAAGTATAGTGAGGTCACAAAGTCACTCACGCCAAACTCAGCCATGTAAAGAAAATGTAGCACCTATTTCTTAATAGCTCATCTGAGTCCAACCTCATGAGTCCCACCCTGATGTTTGGTGGGGATATCTTAAACTTGCCAATGGAACGATTTCTATCACTTCATGTTTATAGTTCTCCTTTTGTTTAAATATCTGGACTATTCAAAATTTGAATAAGAACCAGAATGACCCTGTTTCTTTTGGTAAATTACTAGTCATTCAGGTTTTATACTCTTCTTTTCTTTCTTGCCCAGTATGGAATCTGGAGGCATTGATGAGGTATACTAAATATTGTGGCAGCAGAGGAGAACAGGAGAAAAGATCGCTGGGGTGTCATCTGGATGCTCTCTGGGCACAACTGTAGAGTGACTAGGCCAGCCAGCTCCTGGATGGGTAACTGCTAAAGTTCAGCTGGTCTCAGCTGGCTATTTGGACTTCAGTCTGATGGTGCTCATGGTGGAGCTGATAGCCTTAAGTCTTGAAGTTCCCACAAAGAGCAGCCAAATGGGTCTTCTGTGACCATCTCAATTCCACTGCTCCATGCCATGGTAGAAGTGGCTGCCAGAAAAGGTTCACCCAGAAGCTTCCGTCCACATAAGTCACCGGGGAGAGTGTGACACCAGGAAGCCTGGTGTCTTCCAGCTTCCTGATATATCTATGGACGTTTTTACAGACTCTGATATGAATTGATTAAAGAGAAGGTTATTTATGCAGAAAGCACAAGAGAAAAGAAAATAACCCCTATAATAATAAACACAGAGTACTTTTTTTTTTAGTAGAATCTAGAGTTTGAACTAGAAAATAGGAAGTCCAACACCTGCATTTGCTCATAAAGAAATAGGTTTAAAGGGTTCCCTTGGATTCTGTGATGGATCTGCTGTTTAAGTTAGCTCTAACCCAGGTCTCCCAGCCCCCCAGCTCCATGCTCTTTCCATAATGCAAGGTTGCCCTTCCTGTAAGTGCCAATTTCTATGTCGTTTCCTGAATAGATACAGGCTGAAAGGTCTTCTGTAAAAACGATATGCTAAAGTCTACCTTTTAATTCACTCTTTGGTTTGAATTAGTTAAATAATAGTTATTTCAGTTTGGAGGCATCTGTGATAGGGAGAGATTTGGTTCTGTGATTTGAACCCCATCTCTTCAGCTTGGCCATGTTGCCTTGGGAAAGGCTACAAACACTTTCTGAGCTCCAATTTCTTTCTCTGTAAAATGGGAACAATATCACTCACCTTGGAGATGTCTGAAGTTATAGAATTACAGTGTTTATTCCTGACACCAAGTAGTTAATATACTGTTACTGTTGTTGTTGTTTCTTGAATACTTGTAGTTTCTGAGTGTTTCTTTTAAAGCCCAAAATTTAAAAGAGAGGAGGAAGGAGGAAAGGAAGAACAGGAAGAATGAAAAGACACAGAGCCAGATCTCTATATCATATTTTAGATCGGTCTTTGATTTTTCCTTAGAGTCTGTTTCCTGATTATATAATAGCACCTAATCCTTCTTTATCTAACTTGATGGTTATGAGAAAAAAATGATATTACAAATAAAAGAAGCACTGCATAAGCTAATGTTATATTTAGAATGTAATTATTTCAGGAATCTTGAATAATCTACTTTTTAAATTAAGGAAAACCTATAAAATATCCATCAGGGAACTTGGCAAGAGAAATAATATAATATTTAATGGTTCAGAAAGTTAGTTTCCTCTTTATCATCACTATTTTTGTGTGGAAAGCAAAAAGATCAGTGGGGGACTTAGATTTCCCATAAGTGTTTTCAAGAGAATTTTGTCCATCTAGGTAAAACTCTGCTGATAAACATTTCTCTCCACTCTTAATCTTTAGGCCTCATACAAGTGCTCTGTAATTGCACAAATGCTGATTCAAACTAACGTATGGGAATTCTGCTAAAGAAAATATCCAGCCCTAGGAAAAAATTTTCAAAGTGCCCATTAGTGTGATAAATCAGGTAATTTTTGAGTGGTAACTATACATAGATCTGTAGACTGGGAAATCTGCAAAAGAGCTGCTTTCAACTTTAAACACCTAATTATCTTGGTAAGTAGCTTCATTATTGACACCAGGGAGACTTGTCCATGTCTACATTCCCTCTTGTATATGTATTTATTGACATTCCTGCAGTTGGGGTGAAGGGAGCTTTCATGAAGAAATTTTTTTTTTTTCTGGGGCACCTGGGTGGCTCAGATGGTTAAGCGTCTGCCTTCAGCTCAGGTCGTGATCCCAGGGTCCTGGGATCGAGCCCCACATCAGGCTCCTGGCTCAGCCGGGAGTCTGCTTCTCCCTCTCCCTCTGCCTCTCCCACTGCTCATGCTCTCTCTCTCTCTGTATCTCTGTGTCTCAAATGAATAAATAAAATCTTTAAAAAAAAAAAATTTTTTTTTTCTAATATGGCAGGGAATTCTCTCATGACTGGAAATGCTTCCAATTGGGAATTACCCTTCCCCCATTACCACCCCTCCTTTACTACCATCAATTTGAAGAAATTGTTATTCTGGGAATTAAACTAATAAAACAAATAAATAATGGGTGAGATTACTTTCTGCAGTAGTCAACTTTTACAACAGATTGTCTGAAATACTTAGGGATAAATGTAACAAAACGTGTGCAAAATCTGTACATTGAAAACTACAAAGATTGTTAAGAGAAAGACAATAAAAAAGAAAGATACCATATTCTAGAACTAGAAAACTCACATTGTTAAGATGTCAATTCTCCCCAAATTGTTCTAGATTCAAAGCAAGCTCAACAGAAGTCCCAGGACTTCTTTGTAAAAATTGCCAAACTGATTCCAATAGTTATATGGAAATGTAAAGGACCTAGAGTTGCCAAAATAATTCTTAAAAAGAAAAATAAATTTGAAGGACTTCCTTTTTTTTTTTAATTCAAGACTTAACCTGAGAGCTACATAATCAAGATAGTGTGGCCTTGGTATAAGGATAAACAAATAGGGGGTGCCTGGGTGGCTCAGTTGGTTAAGCCTTCGCTCGTCATGATCCCAGAGTCCTGGGATCAAGCCCCATATCGAGCCCCACAGCGAGCCCCATATCGGGCTCCCTACTCAGCGGGGAGCCTGCTTCGCTGTCTCCCTCTGCCTTCCGCTCCCCCCTGCTTGTGTGCTCTCTCTCTCTCTCTGTCAAATAAATAAATAAAATCTTCCTCACACCAGTCAGAATGACTAAAATTAACAAGTCAGGAAATGACAGATGTTGGCAGGGATGCAGAGAAAGGGGAACCCTCCTACACTGTTGGTGGGAATACAAGCTGGTGCAGCCGCTCTGGAGAACAGTATGGAGTTTCCTCAAAAAGTTGAAAATAGAGGGTGCCTGGGTGGCTCAGTTGGTTAAGCGACTGCCTTCGGCTCAGGTCATGATCCTGGAGTCCCTGGATCGAGTCCCGCATCGGGCTCCCTGCTCAGCAGGGAGCCTGCTTCTCCCTCTGACCCTCCCCCCTCTCATGTGCTCTCTCTCTCTCATTCTCTCTGTCTCAAATAAATAAAATAAAATCTTTAAAAAAAAAAAGTTGAAAATAGAGCTACCATACGACCCAGCAATTGCACTACTGGGTATTTACCCCAAAGATACAAATGTAGGGATCCGAAGGGGTACGTGCACCCCAATGTTTATAGCAGCAATGTCCACAATAGCTAAACTATGGAAAGAGCCAAGATGTCCATCGACAGATGAATGGATAAAGAAGATGTGGTATATATATACAATGGAATATTATGCA